>NC_090436.1:491782061-492085091 GCF_031143425.1 Pleurodeles waltl
TTTATATGTAAAGTGGATGTGTGAGTTACCATGATTTCCTCCCTTTCTGTTTCTCCCACCCTCCTTCTCTCTCTCTACCTCTGTCTATGTGTGCATTAGCATCATCTGGCGAAGGAGGAAGGGCGAGTGAGGATGCAGCAGCATACAGCACCCAGGAGGCTGACACCAGTGAAGCCGAGGGGACCAGTGGGACGGAGGGTGAGAAGAGCACCATGGGGGAGACTGGAGCTACCAACACATCTGATACAGATTCTTCCTCCAATTGCAGCTCCCTGGCGGTGGCAGACCCTTCTGGGACCACCCCTGCACCATCATTGTCCACCACCCCCTTACCAGCACAGCCCTCCCTGTAGCACCCCACCCAGTTGCCTGTGCCTGCTTTTAGGAAAGTACCATCTTGCCTGGCATGTTACCCCCATTTTTTACCTGTGTGTCAGTTTGTTTTTGCCTGTCTCACTGGGCTCCTGCTAACCAGGACCCCAGTGCTCATAGTTGTGGCCTGAATGTGTTCCCTGTGTGGTGCCTAACTGTGTCACTGAGGCTCTGCTAATCAGAACCTCAGTGCTTATGCTCTCATTGTCTTTTAAATTGTCACTGCAGGCTAGTGACCATTTTTACCAATTCTGATTGGCACACTGGAACACCCTTATAATTCCCTAGTACATGGTACCTAGGTACCCAGGGTATTGGGGTTCCAGGAGATCCCTATGGGCTTCAGCATTTGTTTTGCCACCCATAGGGAGCTCAGACCAATATTACACAGGACTGCCACTGCAGGCTGAGTAAAATAACGTCCACGTTATTTCACCGCCATTTTTCATTGCACTTAAGTAACTTATAAGTCACCTATATGTCTAACCCTCACTTAGTGAAGGTTAGGTGCAAAGTTACTAAGTGTGAGGGCACCCTGGCACTAGCCAAGGTGCCCTCACATAGTTCAGGGCAATTTCCCCAGACTTTGTGAGTGTGGGAACACCATTACACATGTGCACTACATATAGGTAAATACCTATATGTAGCTTCACAATGGTAACTCTGAATATGGCCATGTAACATGTCTACGATCATGGAATTGTTCCCCATGCCAAATCTGGTATTGGGGTGCCAATCCCATGCATCCCCGGGGCTCCAGCATGGACCCCGGGTACTGCCAAACTAGCTCTCTGGGGTTTTCACTGCAGCTACTGCTGCTGCCAACCCACAGACAGGCTTCTGCCCTCCTGGGGTCTGGACAACCCAGTCTCAGAAAGGCAGAACAAAGGATTTCCTCTGAGAGAGGGTGTTACACCCTCTCCCTTTGGAAATAGGTGTTAAGGGCTGGGGAGGAGTAGCCTCCCCCAGCCTCTGGAAATGCTTTGTAGGGCACAGATGGTGCCCTTCTTGCATAAGCCAGTCTTCATCGGTTCAGGGATCCCCCAGCCCCTGCTCTGGCATGAAACTGGACAAAGGAAAGGGGAGTGACCACTCCCCTGTCCATCACCACCCCAGGGGTGGTGCCCAGAGCTCCTCCAATGTGTCCCAGACCTCTGCCATCTTGAATCCAGAGGTGTGAGGGCACTCTGGAGGCCTCTGAGTGGCCAATGCCAGCAGGTGACGTCAGAGACCCCACCTGATAGGTCCATACCTGATAAGGTAGCCAATCCCCCTCTCAGGGCTATTTAGGGTCTCTCCTGTGGGTTATCTTCAGATTCTGCTTGCACGTTTCCTTCAGGAATCCTCTGCAACAACTTCAGACTCTTCTGACTGCGGATCAACCACAGCTGTAACTGCAACAAAGTGTCTACAAGAGACACCTTTATTCAGCAACCTCAGCTCCAAATCAGCAATTGCAACAGTTTACATGTTGTGCATGCTCTGGGGACTTTCTGTCTTCATCCTGCACCAGAATAACCAAAGAAATCTCCTGTGGAGTGATGGAGTCACTCCCCTGCTCCAAGCAGGCTTCTTCCAAGATGACAACTAGTACCCTGGGACTCCTCCCACAACAATGAGCATGCAAGGACACAGAGGGTGGACATCATCGACATAGACTGTCCTGAGGTCCTGCTGATGCAATTTGGACGAGGTAAGACCTTGCCTTCCCCGAGAATGATGGTACCACTGTGTACTGTGTCTTCTTCACCTCCTAAGGCCTCAGTGCACTCTTTCCAAAATTCATTCATTCACAGCCTGGCCCAGGGCCCCAGCACTCCATTCTGCAACGCCCAACTCACTGAGTTGTTTTCCGGCAGCGTGGGACCTTCTTTTGTTGTGCTGCATCAACAGCATTTTGCACCTCCTTTGAACCCAGATACTGTGACTCCTGGGGGTGCTGGTTGGCATCCTGAGGTCTCTCTAAAGTGCTGAGAGCCTTCTCTTCCTCCTCACACAGAGTTGAGGCCCCCAGGTCCCTCCTGGGTTCATCCAGTGCCATTTTGATGCAAAACACACTTTTGTCATAGCCAAGGCTTGTTGGTGACTTCTGACATGAAATCTCATCTGCAACGATCTTCATGCTGTAGGACATCTTTTGCATCATGCAGGAACATGCCGGCATCTTCCTAGGATGCATTCCTGCAGTCTTCGACTAACCTGGGACTCTTCTTTTGCACCCTCTTCTGGGTTGGCAGGGGCTCCTGTCCTTCCTGGAACTTCTTTCGACTTCTGGACTTGGTCCCCTTCCTTTGCAGGTCTTCGGGTCCAATAATCCAGCAGTTGTTCTTTGCAGACTTGGTTGGCTGCTGCAAAGTCCCCAAAACGAGGTGTAGTGTGTCCTAAGGAAACTTGCAGTACTTAACTCCTGCTTTTCTGGGCTCTGGGGTGTGGCAATTGACTTAACTTTATTCTTACAGTCCCAGTGATTCTGCACACACTATACTTGTCTAGGGGGAATTCGTGATTCACATTCCACTTTTGTAGTATATGGTTTGTGTTGCCCCTAGACATATTTTCTCCAATTGCATTCTATAGGATTTCCTACTGTTTGCATTGTTCTATGACTATTTACTTGTCTAATTTTGGTGTCTAGTGTATATATTGTGTATAGGAGTATTGTCTCTAAAATATTTTTGGTACTGTGTCACCCAAATAAATAACTTCATTTTTGGTAACACTGAGTATTGTCTTTTCTTGTGTATAAGTACTGTGTAACTATAAGTGGTATTGCATGAGCTTTGCCTGTCTCTTAGTTCATCCTAAGCTGCTCTGTTATAGCTACCTCTATCAGCCTAAGCTGCTAGAACACTACTACTTCACTAATAAGGGATAACTGGACCTGGTATAAGGTGTAAGTACCCAAGGTATCCACTACAAACCAGGCCAGCCTCCTACAAGTAGTCATTGATCTTCTAAGTGGATGGACACAATTTGTAGCACTTTTTAAAATGATTAAAATATTTGATCCTCTTCACTCATTGGTTTCAATCTTTTGTGAACTTCATCTTGCCGTATTTCTGTACCATCTCGAACTCTCTTCTGTCCAGCCTCAGTTGATGTTAGCTTTTCTTTTGGATTAGTATGATACATTTTTCTTTGTTGAAGGAGTCCTCATAATTTGCAGTTAGCAACACTTTGTCAGTAGGTAAGGATCCTCTGCTACCACCTGCTGTACTCACCTTTACCAATTTGAATCAATGGAAAATCTGAAACTAAAACAATATTAAAATAAATTACCAATATGATGGCTAAAACACGTTTTTAAAGAGTCACCATTCCGGAAAATGGTGAAGGGTTGCTGAGAGGAGTTTTTTAAGTCTCTATAAGACTACTTGACCCCCACAACCTATGTTTTGACACCAAAATGAAGAATATAGGTCTCATGGTTCCTGAAATATTACATGATCACTGCAACACATCTGCCACTTTTAAAAATGTCATCTAGGTAAAATCAGCCTGGATTAGCATTGTCTACCCAATCTAAATTACTTCTCTAATGATATAAAAACACAAATCAAAATTGAAAGTCCCTGGACAACAATTTTTTTACGGATGTATATTAAGGGACCTGGGCTAACAGGCTGTCTGGGTATTTTTAAAGGTATGGGAGACTGTATGCATTTTGTGTTTGCTGCAGGCAATGCTTTTGGTAGCATCAGGGAAATCAGTAGTAAAAACTGGTCCATCTGGCCATAAAACTGCCCCACAATTGATAAAAAAAACAGCCCACAAACTGATCTATCAGACCAGCCCATCAAGCACTGCATGATCGCCCTTCAGGCCAGTCCAACACTGACAGAACTATATTTTATCTGATATGGTGACAATGTGTTCTCCTTTTTATGCAATGCAGCCCTGCAACTTTGTTTACTGTGCATCATAAAAACTTAGTTAATCTGCCCTTTTGTTTCTCCAAACCAAACACTCTTACATAAAATGCCTACCAGTGTGAATGATGTGACTCCTACCTTGTAGCCGACATTGTCTTAAGTAACATTTCTATACATTGATTTACACACTTCTATGACTCACACAAGTGCAAAATATGTTTGTGATGTAAAGCATGCTGGCAGCCTACATTGGGATGAGAAGAATGTGAGAGATGAGCTTTAGAGAGATAAGGTGCACAATTGAACAGTGAGAGAATCTGCAAAGAAAGAGATCATTGCGGGTGCCAAAACAATTGTCAGACCTTGTGCCACCAGCGCTAATACTGGCCCTGCTAGGTGCTAATAAAAACAGTAGTCACGTATAGAATTTGTATTTTCTCACCAGTAATGATACAATCATTATAGCGTTATATCAACTGCTGTGCAGTCTTATCTATCCCTTAGGGAATCATTGTGTTGTGGTCTTGGCTAGACTCTGACATCATTGACCAATGATGTCAGAGAATGGAAGGGAGATGTCCTGAGGATTCTCGGAGGGACGGTTGGGGAGAGAAGGAAGAAGCAAGTAAGCAGCAGGCACTGTTGTGGATGCTGTATAATAAAGACTTAACCAACAAGTCTTGGATCCGTGGATTTACTTCATGTAACAGTGGCGACGAGGTGCTACAGCATCCACCGAACCTGACGTGTGATAGACTGTCGGCTGGGCTTCTATCAAGATCTTACATTTGAGAAGAGGAGCTGTGTTGATTTCAGCGTTATCCTGATGTTTTGAGTGCTCCTGTGTGGCAGTAATAGGAGCTGTCATTTTAGGGTTTTGAAACTGTGTCGAGTGCGCCACAGGCTTGTGCGCACTGTGAATTTGTTGAGCTGCGACGGACGAAAAGAAAAGGTATTTGGCCGTTTTTTTTAAGCTCAGCTGCTGATTCCTCTATAGATATGTAGTCTAAGCTAGTAAGAATAGGGCCAGCATGATATGAAAAGGCCTGTGGACCTACGGAGTCCTGTGCAGGAAAGTGCTCTTTGATGGATTGAACTTTCTTATAAATGGAAGACAGAAAGCTCTTCACATAAATCAATAGAGTGGTATGGAACATTCTTAGCTGCATTTGAGGAAAGGCATGAGTTAACAATTTTGAACAACTCACGAGGTTTATTGGATATTAACATTTTAAAAATTTCCCCTGCTGTGTGGCAACAGTTGTTTTAAGCGCGTGCTGGGCGGAATTGTAGCGACGCTCGAACGCGCGCCGAAGTTCAAAGGAGAAGCAGGATCCTGCCATTGCACGCGCGCTGCGCGTGCAATTTTAACAGTATTTCAAGGCAAGCGCGCCGAAGTTCAAAGAAGAAGCAGGAATCTTACCATTGCACGCGTTCAGCAGCATTTCAAGACTCTGTTTTGGCAACGTGACACAACGCTTTCCAACACTTGTTTTCACCTTATTACATCGCGAGACTGGCGCGAATGTCAGATCTCGTGTGTTTTACAGCTTGACAGTGTCTAGACTGCTAACTCATTGTTTTCAGTGAAAAAAAACAAACAAAAAAAAAACGTATTTTCATATACTTTGTTTCCTGGTAATGTTGTATGTAGTAAAATAGAAAGATGTCAATATGTGAATAATATAGTATTCTTGATCTCAGTATTTAGAGGTTTTGAACATTTCATTGTATTGCTATTTATTTATTGATCTATTTTCTTATTTATCTGATTTATCTTGGAGCATATTTTCTGCACTATGTCTCATATGGCTACTCTCAGTTTGGCCCAACCACCACAATTTTTATCTGAACGTGGGGAACCTGTGTTACCGTGGAAAAAATGGATTAACCTTTTTGAATCTTACTTGATTGGCATTGGTGGTGAAAAATTTTCGCCAGCAAGGAAACAAGGAATTCTTCTGCATAATTTAGGTATTGAAGGGAGGAATATCTATGACAGCCTTGATCCAATTATGATTGGCACTGCAGATGGCGATCCTAGGGATGTATATGATATGTCAATCATGATATTGAAGAAACATTTTGATACCCGAATAAATGTAGTCATGGAAAGACATAAATTCTTCATGAGAACACAAGCTAAAGATGAAAGAGTGGGAAATTACGTTGCTTCTCTAAAAACACTAGCACAGACTTGTGATTTTGCTGGTTTAACTGACTCTCTTATCAGGGATCAACTGGTAAGATGTACCAATAATCCTAGAGTGCAAGAAAAGTTATTAGCGAAAAATCCCTCCCTAGAAGATGCTGTTGCTATTGTGGAGAGTTTGGAGCATGCTGCTTCCTGGGTCAAGGAAATGAAGAACACAACTTCGAACTGTTTAGCTGACTTTCCGGTTAATCCGGCGGTAGCTAAAATTTCCACCCAAGAAGGTTTACAAGAGAGGAATATCATACAAAGACCAGTGGCAAGTCATCTAAAAGGGGGCAGTGACATGTCCAAAGAGCCCAAACTTAAATGTTATAAATGTGGCAGTTCTGGACATTTAGCAAACAATCCGAGATGTTTTGCTAGGAATGTCAACTGCAGGAATTGTGGAAAGAAAGGACATTTAGCTAAAGTTTGCAAAAATGTAAAGATAAATGTAATAGATGAAGCAATGTCAAGTCAACAATTGATCTTAAATGTGAAGTGTCCTGATACTATAAGTAGTGACACCAAGTTAGTGATGCCAAAATGTGATATAGAAATTGATGGTAAGGTTGTTCCTGTCCTTGCAGATTCAGGATCTCCTTTTACCTTAATAGGTGATAAAAACTGGGAGACAATTTTTGGTAATGACCACATTGAACTTTTCCCTCCAGACATTAACCCCATAGGCTATGGTGGACAGAGAATTGATTTATTTGGCTATTCATTGATGACAATCAAATTCAAGGGACGTGAAACTGTAGGGAAAATTTATGTGGCCAAACGAGGAGATAACTTGTTGGGGTGGAGACATCAAAAAGATCTGGGCATTATTCTCGACCCAAATTCCCCTGAACAAGTTCTTTCTATATCTCATATAGGAAGTGATGATTCAATTGTGAACGAATTTCCTGAAGTGTTCAGTGACAAATTAGGGGTGTTGGCAGATTTCAAGCATAAGATTATTTTGAAATCTTCTGCCAAACCAGTAGTACATAAAGTAAGGAAAGTGCCTCATTTGATGTTGTCTCCGTTGCAGGATGAGCTTAACAGGCTGCTGAGTTTGGGAGTTATAGAAGAAATTGAAGCTTCGGAATGGTTGGCTCCCATTGTTTTAGTCCCCAAGGACAATGGTTCTAAAATTAGAATGTGTGTGGACTTGAGAGGTCTCAACCAGTGCATATGGGTAGACCGTCAACCTTTGCCAAATATTAATGAAACTTTAACCATGCTTTCACAAGCCAAGGTATTTAGTGTGTTGGATTTATCTGCGGCCTACCATCAAATTTTGCTTCATGAAGACTCAAGACACTTAACTTCTTTTGTTACGCCTTTGGGAGCTTTTAGGTTTATTAGGATGCCTTTTGGCTTAGCGTCGGCTGCTGCATGTTTCCAAAGAATAATGAAAGAAGTGCTTAAGAGTTTGAGTTCTGTCTTATTCTTCCAAGATGATACCTGATTTATAGTAAAGATGAAGAGGAGCATGATATTGTTCTCAGAGCAGTTTTGAGGAGATTAAAGGATAAAGGGTTAACATTAAAAAAAGAAAAGTGCAAGTTCAAGGTTGGAACAGTTTCTTATCTAGGGCACACCATATCTGGTGATGGTATTAAACCTAAAGTGACATTGGCAAAATCTATCATATCAATGCCTACTCCTTCTGACAGAGATCAAGTGCGCTCATTTCTTGGTTTAGCAGAATACTACTCGAAGTTCATTAGAAACTTTGCGAGTGTGGTACAACCTTTAAGAGCTATGCTAAAGAAAGGTGTGGATTTTGTGTGGACCTCGGAGTGTGAGGAGGCATTTGACATTGTTAAATCCAGAATTGGAGAGATGCCTACTCTGGGTCATTTTGATACCAAGAGAAGAACTTTGCTGTCTATGGATGCTAGCCTGAAGGGTTTGGGTGCAGTCCTCTCACAGTTGGTTGATGGTGAAGAGAAAGTGGTGGCTTTTGCTTCTCGATCTCTTAGAGAGGCAGAAGTCCGCTATTCAGTAATAGAGCGGGAAGCTTTAGCATGCAATTGGGCAGTTAATCACTTTAAGTACTATCTATGGGGGTTACCCTTTGTACTTAGAAGTGATCACAGACCTTTAGTGCAGATGTTTTCATGCCGTAATATAGAAAACACAACTCCACGTATCAAACGTTGGGTAGAAGATTTGATGGAATATAATTTTCATGTAGAATACCTACCAGGAAAGGAAAACATTCCAGCAGATTTCCTTTCTAGATTACCTGTGACGGACTGTACTACGGATGATCAGATTCCAATTTTGTGGATTAAAGAACCAGCTATTGATAAGGAAGGATGGGAGTCAGAATGTGAACGAGACACTGTTCGCATGCTAATTTGTGAATATGTTGTGAAGGGTTGGCCTGATTTGTGTAACTGTCCGGATGGTGTTAAACCGTTCTGGAATGTCAAAGATGAATTGAGTATTGTTGGAAATGATCTCTACAGATGTGATAGGTTGGTTCCTCCAATTGGATTGTATGAGAAACTGATCAATTTAGCTCATGAGGGACATTTAGGCAGGAATTTAACCAAATCAAGTGTCAGAGAATGCTATTGGTGGCCAGGCCTTGATAGACAAGTTGAAGCAGTTGTAAAAAATTGTATATATTGTGCAAGGAGTGATAAATCCAAGAGTGTAAGAACTGCTCCTTTATCCCCGGTCCGTGTTCCTGATGAACCGTGGTGCAAACTTGGATTAGATATTGTGGGACCGTTTGAAACTTTACCTCACAATGAGAAATTTGCAATTGTGTTAGTTGACTATATGTCCAAGTGGGTCACTGCTAGTTGTGTGAGTGCTATTACCACTAAAGTTGTCATAGAGTTCTTAACTGATGTCTTTGCATGTGAGGGTATTCCAAAAGTGATTGTCACTGATAATGGTGTGCAATTTATCTCATCGGAAATGAAGAATTTCCTTAACAATTTAGCTAGCTCTCATTTTCGCACTGCTTTATATTCCCCCCAGGCCAATGGGTTAGTTGAAAAAATGAACCAGTTGGTAGTAGCTAGTGCACAAGCAGCCATGGACAAAGGTATTCCTTTAAAAACGGTCCTCAGGGAGAAGTTGTGGGCCCACAGGAATGCTCCTAATGCCGTTACTGGTATGTCTCCTTTTAGAATATTGAGAGGTAGATTGGCGGGTTCTAAACTTAATCCTCCGTGGTTGTTAGCTGATAAGGAGATTGGGGATTCACTGGATGGTAAAGATGTATTCCGACACAAAGTTATTGCAAATCAAGCAAAATATAAGGAAGCATTTGATGTGAAACATGGTGCTCATCAAAGGTTTTGGCATGTAGGTGACATGGTATATGTTAAGAAACCTTTTTGGTCAAGGAAAGGGACGTTTAAGTTTATGGGACCGAAGAAGATTGTGCAAGTGAGAAGGAATGTTGTTGTTCTGGAAGGGGGTGATGTGTGGAGCATGTCGCGTTTAGCCAAATGTGAGAATGTTGGACCAATGACTGAGGGAATGTGCAAGGAGGAAAATATTGGTGGATCTGATCCTGATCCTGGAGAGAAGATTAGAAGGAGTGTAAGAAATAAAACAACTCCCAAATACTTAGAGGATTTTACATGTTAAAGAGGCTCTTTGTGTGTGTGATTACATATTTGATCATTTTGGAATATTCCATTTTTATTTCCATTGCATTAGCTTTAGTTACATTTTTGACAAATGAGATTACTATATATTGTTCCTTTTTATGGTTTTGCATTGTGTTAACTTTCTTTGTTTTCCCTTCCATTGTATTCTTTTTTATCAATGTGTTATAACGTTATTGTAATATGGATAAGTTAAGTTTACTGTTTTTTATGGGAAGAAGATGTGTTGTGGTCTTGGCTAGACTCTGACATCATTGACCAATGATGTCAGAGAATGGAAGGGAGATGTCCTGAGGATTCTCGGAGGGACGGTTGGGGAGAGAAGGAAGAAGCAAGTAAGCAGCAGGCACTGTTGTGGATGCTGTATAATAAAGACTTAACCAACAAGTCTTGGATCCGTGGATTTACTTCATGTAACACATTGTTTTGCTTACAGTCATAAACCCAGGTTCCAAAGCTTTACTTGGGCAGCCCTGTATATTTTTGCACATGGCTTTTGGCAAACTCTTGCTACAGTGCGTGGCCTTCAGCCATTCATTCATACTATCCATATGGCCTACGGACACTTTTGGCTTTGTTTTTATTTTATTTTTTAAAAGTTCTGCTGACTTTTAAAGGGATCAGTGTATCTTTTAACAGAATCTGTGGATCTGATTTGGAGGTTGTATCCTTTTCTCAAATTCCATGAAACACAAGTGGATTTTCAGATCCACGGATTTGATTTTAGAAACAACAGATTTTCCTTTACTAATTCAAATCAGCCAATATGCCTGCAAATAATATTTAGAATACGATGTTTCTGTCAGAAGATATTTTGATTAGGATAATCTGGAATCATTCTCACACTTCACAGCTATCATCATATTCAGTGTTTCTCACTGTGACAGCCATTTTATCTGCTGTTTGTGAGAAGATTCACAGACAATGTGAGAAAAAACAGTATTGTTTTATATTTTTTGATGTTGATATAACTCCCTCTGTTATTCTTCTCTGTTGTACTTGTGACCAGGAGATATTTCCCCTTACGCAGTCACGCTCTCACTAGTAGCATTTCCAAAATTAACTCCCATATCAATTTTATGTTCTCCTGCAGCCACAACTCCTGAATGTTGAAGGAAGCTAGAGTTTTACTCACAATACGCCTTTTTGTCTTTAGGTGTACATCTATTTATTAGCTTTCAAGAAATCTATGGTACACAGATGTGTCCAGTGGGGTTGGAGGAATTAATCTTTATGATTTTGTGCAAGTCTGGATCCGTGGAGGATAAGGAGGTTTTTTAAGTAACACATTTGATTGGTTAAGGGAGCATATTTTCATGTTGGCTTACGTCTAGCAGGGATCTATGGATCTGAGCAATCGAACTGACTGCGTGGGACTGAAAGGTGTTGTTACACCCACCAGCACAAGGCACCAGGAATTGAGGGTTGCTTGTGAATCAGTGTTGCAGAACAATGCAGGATAATAGCACAGCTCCAGGAACATCACTCATCCTCAGAGAGAATAATAGGGATCACGCAACAGTTAGATATTACAGTTACATTAAAATTGTTTTCCATATTTTATCAAGATCAGCTAATAGCAGTCTCTAACAGACCTTCACTATTGCCCATTATTTATTTATTTAGCAACCTCTTCGCTAAATTAAAATCTATTTATGCAAGGTAAACACAACCTGAAATTCTAATTGCCATTAGCTTGCCTCGTTAGCTAAACGCTGAAGAAGTTGCATCACACATTTCTGAGTTTAAGCACTGCCCATTGTTTAATTACCGGTGTATGCTTTAGAGTTGGATTTTCTAATTGCAATCACTGTCTAATGTTGGCTATGCCAGAATATCATTTTAAAGAAATCAGTCTGTTTTATCGGAAACCATGTGTTCCCAAATATAATTAAATATATTTCTCTTCTTTTTACTACAATCAGTATAGTCCACTATCACACTTATTGTTTTCAACTAACTTTTTTGTTTGAAAAGTGAAACATTATTTTAATGTTAATTGTTCTAAAATGACACATAATGAAAATAAACAATGATCGCTTGTATAATTTGTTTCATTATTGCTATCTTTGGGTTCTGGAAACATTTACAAATCACTATCACTCTTAAGACTCATACTTTGTGATGTTACTAGAGGTTTATGACAGAACCTTGCAAGGCAGAACCACGCATGGCTTAAGAACACGGTCAGAACCACGACCCTGTCTTTACCACGCATGCCTTTACAACTAATTTCATTGTAAAAGCAAGCTTAAAAAAGGTATATGTGGTAATGCCAAATCACGACCCCTTCAACCCTGCCCTAAACCCTAAAACCTACCCTGTCCAAAAACTACCCCACCCTGTTCTAAAAGCTACCTTGCCCTAAACCCTAAAACCTATCCTGCCCTGCCTAAAAATGGCCCTAACCCCGCCTTAAACCCTAAAAGCTACCCCACTCTGTCCTAAAAACTACCCAATCCCCTGCCCCCACCCTAAATCCTAAAATCTACCTTGTCCTAAAAACTACCCAGCCCTGTCCTAAAAACTACCCTGACCCCTCACCTCCATCCTAAAACCTACCCTGACCTAAAAACTACCCCACTCTGTCTTAAAATCTACCCGGACCCCATGCCCTAAACCCTAAAACCTATCCTGTCCTCAAAACTACCTCAATCTGTCATAAAAACTACCTGGAACCCCTGCCCTTGCCCTGAACTAAAACCTATTCTGCCTTGTCCTAAAAACTGCCCTAGCCCCCGTCTATGCCCTAAACCCTAAAACCTACCCTGTCCTAAAAACTGCTGCACCCTGTCCAAAAAACTACCCCAACCCCTACACCTTACCCTAAACCCGAAAACCTACACTGTCCTAAAAACGACTCCTCCATGTCCTGAAAAGTACCTGACCCCTCACCTTGAACCCTAAAACCTACCCTGTCCTAAAAACTATCCCGACCCCCCACTCCACCCTAAACCCTGAAACCTACCCTGCCCTGTCCTAAAAACTACCCTGACCCCCGTCACCACCCTAAACCCTAAAACCTACCACACCTGGCCCTACAAACTACCTCACCCTGTCCTAAAATCTACCCTGACCCTCCACCCCGAACTCTAAAACCTACCCCACCCTGTCCTAAAAACTACCCTGATCCCCTGCCCTGAAACCTAAAACCTACCCGCCCTGTCCTAAGAACTACCCTGACCCCCCTCCCTGAACCCTAAAACATATCCTGTCCTAAAACCTACCCAACCCTGTCCTAAAAAATATCCAGAGTCCCTGTCTCCACCCTAAACCCTAAAACCTACTGTGCCCTCTCCTAAAAACTACCCCAAGCCCCCATACCCCTAAATCCTAAAACCTGGCCTGTCCTAAAAGCTACCCAACCCTAAAGCCTACCCTTCCTTGTCCTAAAAACTATGCTGACCCCCGCCTCTGCCCTAAACTCTAACACCTACCCCGCCCCGTCCTTAAAAATCCCCCCACCTGGCCCAGCCCCACTTAACTGGCCACCACGTTCCTCTCCCAGCTGCTCTTGCCGTGTGCATGAACCACGCATATGCATGGTGCCTTAAATATGCCCAGATGGGTGGGTCAAGCACGCTTGGTAACGCTTGCGTGGCTATGCTACGTGTTGCTCCGGCCACGTAGAAAAGGCTGTTTCCAGTTACTAAAACCTCTTTAAGGCAATAGATAGATAGACAGATAGATAGATAGATAGATAGATAGATAGATAGATAGATAGATAGATAGATAGATAGATAGATAATGTAATGTACAGTTCTCCTTTAGCTTCCAAAATGTGGTCTGCGCCAGAATAATACCTTCAAAAAATATTATAATACTACTGACATTTTTATGAGGGTGGCCACCACAGCTCTGCCACATTCACATTAAAAAGTAACAACCCTGATTCTTGTCTAGCAGCAGAAAGGAATCCGCTCAGTTTACTCTCTGCGTGCTCTCTCCACCCCTCCCCCTCAGAATGCCGGGAGATTGGCATCATTCGCCACTTGTGTCGCAGCCTCCAGTCATTTAATGGAGCTTCTTGTGAGGCCAAGATCGCACACCCAAGTACATTTAGTAGGTCAGACTCAGTGCAGTAATTTTAAATGTCTCTCATTCAGTCCTTTGCCATCTTCAATTATACCTTTCAACCCTGCTATTTGTGTAATTTTCTTCCGTCTGAAGTCTCTGCACTGTTGTTCTCCGTGGCGCAGCATGACAAATTACCCATCAAGCCATATCTTTCCAGCCCCGAGCAGTGCAAGAGCTGAAAGGCATGGCATTATCACACATTGTGCACTTTAGTTCCTCATAGTTCATTCAAGTGTGTCATTTCTTTCTGGTGCCTTTTCTTTCATCGTCGGCAATATTAACCATTTATTTCTTCCCGCACTTTGGAGACCGCAAGGAGCAGAACGCATGGCTTACTGTGCCATTCAAACAGCAATGTTTACATCCCTGGCCAGCTGGTGGATGCTGTAAACACCGGTGGCTTCTGTGCTTCATTGTACACAACCTGAATACCATGGAAAGGCAAATTACGGTTTTCGGATTTTGACTACAAGAGTTAATCTGGAATGGCGCTGATTGGGGGGACATTGCGTGCAGACGTCTGTAATGAGCTACGCCTCACCGTGAACCAGAAGCATGTACGCGAGACACGTCATTTCCCTCTATATATAAACATTACGATGCTGTGTAATTGCCTGCATGTATTATGTAGCAGGGAAGTATGTGCTGACTGCACCATGTGTCGCAGACAGGTATGTAGTAAAGTTGGTGGGAGCAGCCCTCTTTTGCTATGGCTGAAGCGGTTTCCGTGCCTTCTGCCTTAGCAAGTTCCAACCTCGTATAAAGGCTAAAATAACGCGGAAAATCAAAATAAAAAAGCCGGGCCCTTTGTGTAATAACGTATAACATTCACGCCCTTACTCGGTTTGCTACTGGAATACATCGTGCAGTAAATGCTCACTGGGAAGCGTTTTATCTCAGTATAAATTCGTCTCACACTTTTAAGTTTCCGTGTAGAACTAAATGATAAAGTGTGGAAATTGTTTTATTACGTGGAATTCCATCAGGTTTTCCATAATTCCGACCGTTTCTTACTGCGCGAGTTCCGCCAGGTTGCAGCTGGTGGAATTTGCGCAGGAAGTAACCTCAGTATGCAAATTTCACACAATTCTGAAACTGAAATTAGCCACAAACAGCGAAGGCGCCCGACATTGCATTCCACGTGCCACTAGGAATGAAGCTTTTAAGTGTCAGTGATGTACTGATATTTTCAGGACACAACGTCGTGGCCCTATAGTAGGTGCAAAGACACATATCCCTCATTCTGAATAGACTAGCACATATCAAATTGGGAGTAAACATGTATTTTAGGCAATTCTGACATCCTCAGTCCCACTCAAATGGCACCTGAACACATGGTTTTCCCTCGTTAATTTTCCGTGTGGAGGGCACAGTGAAACTAAGCTATGCATAATGAAATGCGTTCCTGATCAATTATAGGCATTATTGGTTACATGCTGCCCAAATCTTAATGGGTGGCCCATGCGATGACTCACTGTGGACATTCTTCAGGACATACTCCTATGCGCTAATGTAATATACATTCTTGGTGGCATGCTGGTTAGCCCCAATAGCCCTAATATGATGATCCATCCCTGACAAATTGTTACCGTTCCAGGGGACATGTTGTCTAACTGTAGTATGATGGCCCTTCTATGACAAATTGTGGGAATTATCAAAACATGCTGCTTAACCTTAACACGATGGACATTTTGGGGGACAATGATCCTCACACCAATGTGATGACTAATCATGACAAACTATAGGAGAAATGCTGCCACACACTGATTTAAAAGCATGTACTCTTGTACAGTAAACTCCCCACCACCACCAGAGCAATGCATGTACCATGACACATGGATGCCTCGTCTCTCTTTTTAGATTGCATAATGGAATGGTCATTCATTTGGAGAGTTCTCCAAAGTTATATCTTCCATTGCAGATTATTGGGCACAATATGCCTGACCCTAGAATGATGACCTAGGCATGACAAAATGTGGATGCTCTTATGGACATTTGATGCAAAAAAACTCTATTTTCAACTCAACGTCTGGTTTGGATTTTTTTTTGTAAGCTCTCCCAGTTTGAATTTGACTGAACAACTGACGTCTTCGTACAGTTAGGTATTCAGTATGTCTCAGTTATCGAGAACTATTGGTGGCATTGGACTTACCGCACTCACAGGCAAGACCTAGTGGCCTAACAGTGTCCAAAGACTATGACTTCATCTTGAATAAATAGGTTGTTTTACATTTCTACACTCCAATTGAACATATTTTGTTCATATAAAAATCATATAGGAAGTAAAAATCTAATTCTCTGCTCAAGAGGGCATCACATTTGTGCTAAGCGAGTTTCCCACTGTGGCGCAGGTTTGCTCAGAAGCGGGTCCTGAGCTTCTTGTGTGATATGGTCCCCATCTGCACCCCATTGTAGAGGGCCAGTACACTTGAACCATGCTGGTGGCTGTTTGCTAGTGCTGCTGTTCTGGATAATGGACATGGTCTGACCATGATAGCTCGACTGCACGTGTCCGGAAGAGCTAAGACTGAAATTAATAAGGTTTGATCCTGGCACAGACCATCTACACAACAATGGAATTGCATGCGTATAGAGTAGCTGCTCGTGATTAAGATTCATCAAAATACTTCCATGAACTAAATTCTTAAATCTAAGTGAGTCACCCTAAGAAGAAGGACATTCACTAACCTGGGTCCCAAACTCGCTAATTGCGGCAGATTGATGAGGCCCAACAGGTAAAACATACCTGCACTTCTTTGTGTTCCCATTCGGAGAGGACGTGCTTAGCAATTCGGGCTAGGCTGTCCCACACCTCACTGGCCTAGGCTAAGACTGATTTGCATTCATCCTGTAACGTCACAGAAGGGGTACAAAAGGTGTTTGAAAACAAAGGAGCAAGTAACCGTGGCTCTCATTGATTCCACCTTTGCTATCCATCATATTTTTGCTGTATTGTGTTGGAAGTTCCTAGTGCACCCCTGCATGAGCAGAGATGCCCCCATGAACTCCAGCTCCATTTTCATTGACTCTATGAGTGCAAGGATGCCATTTTCCGCGTGTACTGAACATATGCCACTACCTACGTCCAGCTACAAAATGGTAACTCCGAACCTAGGCATGTTTGGTATCAAACATGTCAGAATCATACCCCAATACTGTTGCCAGTATTGTTTGTATGATTCCATGCACTCTGAGGGATCTGTAGAGGACCCCCCAGCATTGCTCCTACCAGCTTTCTGGGGTTTTCTGGGCAACCCACGCTGGTGCCACCCCTCAGACAGGTTTCTGCCCTCTGGCTGCTTGATCAGCTCAAGCCCAGAAAGGCAGAACAAAAGATTTCCTTTGGGAGAGGGGGGTAAAACCCTCTCCCTTTGGAAATAGGTGTTACATGGCTTTGTAGGGGTATCAGCCCCAAGCTACAGGTATGCTTTGAAGGGAACATTTGGTGCCCTCCTTGCATAAACCAGTCTGCACTGGTTCAGGGACCTCCAGTCCCTGCTCTGGCATGAAACTGGACAAAGGAAAGGGGAGTGACCACTTCTCTGTCCATCACCACCCAGAGGTGGTGCCCAGAGCTCCTCCAGAGCGTCCCTTGATTCTGCCATCTTGAATCCAAGGTGGGCAGAGGCCTCTGGGAGCATATGAGTGGCCAGGTCAAACAGGTGACATCAGAGCCCCCTACTGATAAATGGTCACCTGGCTAGTTGAACAATCCCCCTTACAGGGCTATTCAGGATCTCCCTTTTGGGTGGGTCCTCAGATTCAGCTTGCAAGATTCTAGCAGCACTCCTCTGCAACTTCTACTTTGACGTCTGGCCACTGGAACTGTGACTGGAACATCCAGGAGCCAACATTGTGCATCTACGCTGAAGGCTCTGCTTGCAACATTGTTTCCACTGCTCCTTCCAGCTTCTGAAGCATTTCCATAGCTGTGCATCCTCTGAGGATGACAAGTCTTCAGTCTGCATTAGAAGGAAGATGGAGTCTCCCTTAGTGTGAAGGAGTCACTTCCCTGCATCCGCAGGCATTAACTGCAATGACAACCGGCTGTGTGGATCTCCTCTCCTCCTGAGCTGTATGGATCCTGCATTCCAGGTTGTGGTCTGGAATGGTCCCCTTGATCGTCTCTACCAGCTGTTCAACTTTGTTGGAGGTAAGCCCTTGCCTTCCCATTCAGAACAGTACCCCGTGCACCGCATCTCTTGCAGCTACCAAGGCTTGTTGCCATCTCCTCCAAGGGATCTTCAGGTTTCGTGTAGCCCCAGCCCCCAGCATTCTTCCCTGTGGTGTACAGCCCTCTGTGTGCTTTTCCTGCGGGTTGGGACCCTTCTTCAGTTGTGCTGTGTGGGCTCCTGTGCGACCCCTGGTTCCTTTTCAAGTGGGTCTCCTTTGGGGGCTGCTTTTCATCTGTGGTCTTGCTGCATTGCTGAGGGTCCCCTGAGACTGCCCCTCATGGATTGAGTCCTTCTGGACCTTGCTGGTCCCCGGCAGCTCCACTTTTCTGCTACCATGACTCTTGCCTTTGCCAAGGTTTTTTGTGGATTTTCCACGCCACAGACAGACTGCAATCTTTCATCTGGCATGGGACATCGACTGCATCCTCCAGGAACTCTTCTCCAGCTCCAGGGCTGCATTGCTGACTGTCTTCATCCAACCGTCGACCATCTCCTGCAACCATAGATGGGTGTCTAGCCACTCCTGCCACCACCAGACACTCCTGCGACTTCTAGACTTGGTCCCCTTCTTTTTTAGGTCTTCCTCTTCAAAAATCCACCTCTGGTTTCTTGCAGCCTTCTCTGGGTGTTGCATTATCTTCTTTTTAGTCATTTTGGGTAGGTTGAGGAAAATCCAGTAAATTATTCCTTTCTTCCTGGTCGGTGGGGGGGTACTGTGGTACTTACCTTTAAGGGTTTCCTAGTTCCCCTATCTCCCCTCTACACATTCCACTTACCTAGGTGGGGGTCCTGCATTCACATTCCATTTTTTTAGTATTTGGTTTGCGCTTCCCCTAGGGTCACTCTTGCCTATTGCTATTTGCACTGTTTTCCAATGCTTTTCATACCTATTTCTGTTTACTAATGTACATATCTAGTGTGTTACTTACCTTCTATTGGAGGGCTGCCTCTCTAGTTCCTTTTGGTAACTGTGTCACTAAAATAAATTACCTTAATTTTTGTAACAGTGAGGCCCTCATTATGACATTGGCGGTAAGTGCTGCTTACCGCCAGGCTGACTGCTGCCAACATACCATGACTCCGGCAGTATACCGCTATGCTTATTATGACACACACATAGAAATCCGCCACTATACAGACACACAAACAAGTCTGCCACACCAAAGGTCAGTGATACAATGGCGGTAGCAAAACCCACACCGTTACGCCAACAGAAATACGGCCACAGCATTATGACTCACGAATCACTGTGGCGGACATTCAACTCTGGTCAACTATTGGCAATACAGACCGCCCCGTTCAAAATACACATACACTTACAAAACAACACTACATTGGACAATTCGACCTACACACACCTGCCACACATACACATACACAGCACACTCACACCCACATCAATATAAAACACACACACTACCCACAACCCTTTATGAAAAAATAAATTGACAACTGAGATAGAGACACGCCAGGAGCACCCACTGAATCAGAGCCACAGAACACCATCACCCATACACCATCCACGCACCTCACAGCACACACCCCAACACATCACCCCACACACCCTCACAAACAACACACACACTACACCCATGGCACCGCAAAGACACCCCAGAATCTCTGAGGAGGAGCTAAGGGTCATGGAGGAGGAAATCATCCGGGTAGAGCCACAGCTATTCGGATCACAGGTGCAGCAGATGTCCATTGCTAGGAAGATGGAGCTATGGCAGAGTCGTGGAAAGGATCAACTCCGTGGGACAGTACCACAGAACCAGGGATGACATCAGGAAGAGGTGGAACGACCTACGGGGGAAGGTGCGTTCCATAGTTGCAAGACAGCAGATAACTGTACAGAGGACTGGTGGTGGACACCCACCCCTCCCCCACAACTAACAACATGGGAGGAGCAAGTCTTGGTGATCATGCATCCTGAGGGCCTGGCAGGAGTAGCAGGAGGACTGGATTCTGGTAAGTCAACTCTTTACTACTTTCACCCCCCACCTGCATGCCATCACAAACTCCTACCCCTACACTCACCCCCATCACTCCACCACCTTACATATACCCCACCATCACAACCCAACCATCCCAATACCAAGCCCTGCATGCCACACCAATGCATCGACCCCGATCACAGACCTGAACGGACACCCATTACCACAGCATGCACACTAGCGACAATCCCTTAGCCAACCAAATCACAAATCACACAAGCCAAAGCTGCCTTGGTAATAACAACCATAGAGGGAAGCATACCCATGCACAAGATGTCACACGCAGAAACAATAACACTGCATATACATCCTGTCAGGGAGACCGGATCCTCGGGGTTCGCGCCTGTTCCCAGAATGTCCACCTCTTGGCAGCTCCAAACTCTACTAGCTATCATAGTACAGAGTTAAAGAATGGCCAAGCGGGGATGGGGTTTTAGGTTGGGAACAGCAGGGAAGGAGACCTGTGGAAGCAAGAGTTAAGAACACAATAGCAAGATTATTCACATTGACTTTCATAAACTTTGTTCCAAATATTTATATACTGATAACATGAATGATCAAGAGCTTTTCTATAACATGACCTTATTAGCTCTGGGTACCTGGAAAATAAAAAAAGGATTATGCAAACTTTCATATGAGTGTTTTTAGAATAACATCTCATGCTCTGAACATTGAATAATACTCTGTTGATCCTGGGTTTCAGGAATACTATGAACACTGAGTAACACTCTGTTGAATCTGGGTTTCAATAATAATCTGAACATTGACTAAAACTCTGTTTAATCTAGGTTTCAAGAATACTCTGAACATTGAATAACACTCTGTTGAGTCTGGGTTTCAATAATATCCTGAACATTGACTAACACTCTGTTTGATCTAGGTTTCAAGAATACTCTGAACATGGAATAACACTCTGTTCGATCTGAGTTTCAAGAATACTCTGAAAATTGAATATCACTCTTTTTGGTTTTGGATTTCAAGAGTCAATTGTCTATAAACTTTTGCACACCTTAATGCCAGATTGTGCAGCTAGACAAAAAGGCCTGAAATGATCACACACTGTGCTGATCAGTACTGCAAGGGTTAAATGCCATGAAATGATCGCGTACCCTGCCGATCTGTACTGCAAGAGTTAAATGTCAAGAAAGAATTGTGCACACTGTTGCCGATTGGTACATCAAGATTCAAATGTCATGAAATGATCGTGCACTCTGTCAATCTGTACCGCAAGGGTTGAATGCCATGAAATTATCGCGCACTCTACCGATCTGTACTGCAAGAGTTAAATGGCAAGAATGAATCGCGCACTCTGTTGCCAATTCGTACATCAAGATTCAAATGTCATGAAATGATCGCGCAGCTAAGAAAACCATCCCGCATGCGATTAACCAAAAGGCCCAAAACTCGAATATTTCTGAAAACGGAGTTGGGGGCCTAACCTGACCTCTGCCTTACCGTCCTGTTTGAGGATCACCAAGATAATGAGGACAGGGCCTGGAAAAGCCCAGGTAGGCCTCCGGAACAGGAGCTCAGGAAAATGCTGCTGCTCTGCACCGGGACCTCTGAATAGTGAGCACGTGGAGCTGAGCTGGGTCCCTTAAATAGATCCAGATGCCGACCACATGCCACACCCAGCCAAACTGCAGGAAAGGATTCTAGAAGGGCTCAGAATAGGGACCACACTCTAACCACTCCCTGTAATCCTGCAGAAAAGCCTTGAAAATGAACAATACATTGCAAACAGCATTTATGACATTTCAAGATAAATCTCTGCAATGCAAAAAGTTAACATACTGCATCAACACACAATGCATGAATTATTACATTGCATAAGGATTGGCTTTTTGCATTACGGTGCCCGTAGAGCGGGCACTGTCCTGATGTTGACACATCCCCACAAGACCCCCACACAACGTAACCGGAGAGGAGGTGCCAGCAACATCCAGTCCCCCCCAGAAGAGGCCCACAGTGATGACAGCAGTTCTGCACGCCTGGATCACGATGACCAACCTGGCTCATCAGGGACCTCCGGACAGCCGGGGACCCAGCCACAGTCCCAAACCACCAAAGAGCATCCCCGCTCAGGAAACAGCAGCACAGCACCCACCCAGCGGGCCCATTCCCCAGTCCCCAGGACAAGTCGATCAGCAGTGTGTCCATCACTACAAGGACCCCAGGCAACCCCACAAACAGAGGACGATCAGGGACCTGGGGCACACAGTTCAGGGGACAGAGGCACAGGACAACAGGCACGAGGCACTCACCAACATCCTGGAAGCATACCATCATTCCCAGGAGACCATGGGGCAGATACTAGCCAAGCTGCAGGAGACCCAGTGGCTGCAGGAGGGACAGTACCTGGGGACCAGGGAGGACCTGAGAGACATCCATACCACCCCGGTCACCATTGCAGGGGTGCTGGCAGATGAGGGAGGCAGTGGCACACCAACGGGCCCCTGACACTAGCCACACCGAAGAACAGCCCTCCACCTCTGCCGACGCTAGTGGACAGGAGGCCCCACCACAGGAACAACAGGCCACCAGCACCCCTCCCCCTGCAGAAGGAGAACCACTGTGCAAAAGGTCCCTGCGATCCAGGCAGAAGCCAGAGAACATTGCCAAGATCCCGCCAGGAAATAAGACTCCCCTGAATGTCACCCTTGTGTCCCAGTCTGTCACCCTGTCCACCTTGAACTGCCATTGCCCCACTACTTATGCCCCCTTGGACAATGCATCTGTGATACCAATAGACTGTACTATCCTGGACATTCTTCCACTATCAACCCAGTCCATTGCAATTCCCCCTACACTTATTATCAAAGAAATAAACACCCTTGGAACTAATACAAGTAGGGAGTCTGTCAATTGATTGAAATATGTATTAGTTTAACAAGCTGTAAACATTGCAATTTAAATGTAGAGTTATATTTACATAGGTATGACCTGTAGTGGGCAGCAGTAAACACACCAGGAGCCAGAATGGGGCACAGATATCTGAAAATAGAGATGCCAAAGGGTACAGTAAGTGGCCATAGAAATAGGAAAATCAGGCTGCCATGTACAATGTCCAACACAAAACTGCAATGGAAGGTGAAGTTACAGTGTATTACCTATGTGTCACTGGAAGTACTGTTGAATTATAGTAGTTATGTTGTCCACATCCTCTTCCTCTGCCTCCTCTTCATCACTGTCCACAGGCTCCACTGCTGCCACATGACCATCTCCAGGCTCATCCTCCTGCAGAAAAAGCTCCTGGTGTCACAAGGCCAGGTTGTTCAACATGCAACATGCAACGATGATCTGGCAGACCTTCTTGGGTGAGTAGTACAGGGATCCACCTGTCAGATGGAGGCACTGGAATCTGGCCTTTCAGGAAGCCAAAGTTGCACTCAATGATCCTTCTTGTTCACTCATGTGCCTCATTGTAATGTTCCTCTGCCCTTGTCCTGGCATTCCTACCTGGGGTCGGTAGCCATGAGAGGTTGGGGTAACCAGAATCATCTGCAAATATTCGAGGGATACCTTTTAGCCACACACTCACCTTAGGGCCAGCCCCACACCCATATACCTACATCAACTGGGTGGGGACCATGGGCTCACCTATTAGCCACTTCCTGTACCTCTGGAGTTCAGACATCACATATGGGATGCTGCTATTCCTCAAGATAAAGGCATCATGCACAGAGCAAGGATACTTTGCATTCACATGGGAGATGTACTGGTCCACCAAACACACCGTCTGCACATTCAGAGAGTGAAAGCTCTTTCGATTCCTGAACACCTGTTAATTTCTCCAGGGTGGGACAAAGGCAATATGTGTACCATCACTTGCACCAATGATGTTGGGATATGTCCCATTGCATAGAAGTCAGCCTTCACTGTGGCCAAATCATACATCTGGGGGAATACGATGTAGCTGCACATGTGTTTCATCAGGGCAGACAACACTCTGGTCAGCACGTTTGAGAACATAGGCTGTGACATCCCTGATACCATGGCCACTGTCGCTTGTAAGGAACCACTTGCCAAGAAATGGAGCACTGACAGGACCTGCACTAGAGGGAGGATACCTGTGTGGTTGCGGATAGCTGAAATCAGGTCTGTCTCCAATTGGGCACACAGCTCTCGGATTGTGGACCTATCAAGTCTGTAGGTTAGGATAATGTGCCTGTCCTCCATTGTCGCCTATTCGACCTCACCTGGGGTGTGTTCACCCGGGTATGTCACCATCTCCTATTCATCCTCAGTGGTTGAACTCTAGGGTGAAAAACAGTGAGCAGATGGTCATAATCAAATACATACTCAGATCAAAATGCCCTTCTTTTTTTACAGAAACAATATGTGAATGTGTAGGTCCGTTGATGTACCTATGTCTGCTGTGACTCAGTTAGGTATCATGGCCTGTGTCACCCTGAAATGGTGGCCGTCAGACCTATGAGGAGGTACAAGTGGAAATGAGATAATTCCACTGGCGTTGTGCGTTGTTGATGTTAGGCGGTCGAGGACCGCCGTGCAACACATCATTGGTTATCATTGGGGCCTACGTGTTCCAAGAGCCAATGGTGATGTACACCGGCGTTGAAGGTACACACCGCCGCAGACATGACTGCAATTTTCTATCTGTTCACTCACTTGCTACCTGACCTTCAACAGGAGAGGACCTACACTGCAAGTGCTGCTGTGACCATTGTCTGGAAGCGACCACGGTGCATAATGGGATGGGAGGGATATGGTGGGCCATGATTTTAACAGTCCGGATGGTATGAGTCATACCTTTTCTTCTGTATCTTTTTCTGAAGGTCAGCGCCCATCAGAAAAAGGGGATTTGGCGTGCCATCGCAAAGGAGGTGCGGACCCTGGTGGTCTTTGACAGACGGAGCACCCACTGTCACAAACGGTGGGAGGACCTGCGCTACTGGGCAAGGAAGACGGCAGAAGCCCAGCTGGGGCTGGCCTCCCAACGAGGAAAGGGTGCCCATCGTACCCTGACCCCCCTGATGTTCCACATCCTGGCGGTGGCCTATCCAGAGTTGGATGGGCGCTTGAAAGCATCACAGCAGCCACAAGGGGGTGAGTACAGACTCAGAATCATGACTTTGTGCGTGTTAAGGTGTTACCTGGGTGGGGGTGTGGGTCTGTGTGGGCCCCTAGGCCAGGGCGAACATGGCAGGGTAGGATCCATTATGGGCAAGCTCAGATGCACTCCAACCCCAATAATGCTAGTGGGCATCTACTACGAGGCAGGGTCCTGTGGGTTTCAGGTGTGCAGCTAATGGCGTTAAGCATTGTACCCCATGGCCTGGTGACCAGCATTGTAACTGGTAGTGCATGGCCTAGTGCATAGGACTGTTCCCTGTGAGTTGTGTACACCAACGGTAGTGTTGTTGCTGGCATTGAACAATTGTATCCCCTGTCTCTCCCCCTCTTTTTGTTTTGTCACCCTGTCCTTGTGTGCATTAGCATCATCTGGCGGAGGAGCAGAGGCACCGGCGACAGAGGAAGCTGCATCCCACATGGGCCTGGAGGCCGAATCCACTGACAGTGAGGGCACCAGTGAGACAGAGGGCGAGGGGAGCACCACGACGGAGACAGGAGAGGAAAGGTTTTCTGACAGCGACACCTCCTCCGATGGAAGCTCCCTGGCGGTGGCGGACACCTTTGTGCCCACCCCAACTGCAGGTACAGCCGCCACCTCCTGTACCAGCACCACCCTCCCAGCAGCCCCTCAGCGAGTTTCCCATGCCCCCTTACCCAGGAGGGTGGGCATCTCTTTCGCCCCAGGCACCTCAGGCCCTACCCCAGTCAGCCGTGCTGCCCTCGGTGAGGAGGCTATTGACCTCCTGAGATCCCTCTCTGTTGGTCAGTCAACCATAATGAATGCCATCCAGGGTCTTGCAGGGGATTTGCAACAAACAAATGCTTACCTAGAGGGCATTCACTCTGGCGTGGCGGCCCAACAGAGAGCATTCCAGGCTGTGGCCAACTAACTGATGGCAGTCACTGTCCCTGTCTCTAGCCTCCCCCCTCTTCAACTTCCTCTATCCAGTCCCATTCCCCTCAACCCCAGCCTATCCCAAGCACACCTTCAGACCAGCATACACCCAAATCAACACACAGAAGTGGCTCAGGCAAACACAAGCACCACACTTCATCCCACAGACACTCACACAAGCACCATCCAGAAGCAGACACACCAACATCCACTGCCTCCACTGTGTACCCCTCCCAGTTGCGTCTCCACTCACACCTGCATGCACTACATCCTCATCCACTACCTCCATCACCAGCACACCTATCACAAGACGCCCCTCACTGACAGTCACCACCACCACATCTATGCACACGTCCCCTGTGTCCTCTCCCACTGTGTCTGTGACCCCTCCTCCCAAAGTACACAAACGCAAGCACTCAGACACCCAACAGCCATCCACCTCACAACAGCATCCAGCCCATGCATCTGCACCCAAACACACCAGACTGACACCTCCTACCATCACTCCCTCTTCCTCTCCTTCCAAAACCTTCACCCTCTTCCAGCCCCAGTGTCCGTAAAAGGCTTCTCCTCTCCAACCTTGACCTATTCCCTGCCCCTCCCCCCCATCCTTCACCTCAGGCTAGGGTGGGCAGAACCCAGGCCGGCACCTCAGCCACCCAATTCACGGCCACTGCAGTTCCTGCAGCTACTGCAGGTGTGAGAGGCTCCAAGGAGGCACCCATCAGCACAGCCAGTGTGCCTGCACCATCTGCCAAGGGCAAGAAGGAGCCGCCAGCTAGCAAGGGCAAGAAGAAGACAGCAGCCAGCACGACAAAGGAGGCACCACCAGCCAGCAAGGGGAAGGAGGGAACACCAGCCAGCAAGGGGAAGGAGGGAACACCAGACAGCAAGGGCAGGAAGGCAACACCAGCTGGCAGAAGCAAGGAGGCACCACCATCTGCCAAGGTCAGGAAGGGGACAGCAGCTGCCAAGGCCAATGTAAAGGGAACTGATACTGCAGGCAGGATGGATCTGGTGCCTGGGACTGGAGCAGCATCTGGGCAGACAACACGAGCCATGGCACTTCAGCCGTCCGAGGATGCAGGGGAAGGGCTGGAGCCTCCCCCCACCACCGACAGCACCACCAGCTGCACTGGTGGCAGCACCGCCGGCAGCACCACTACCAGCAGCAGCAGCCCCAGTGGGCAGCCGTCCGAAGCTGGAGGGGAAGGGCTGGTGCCTCTCCCCACCACTGACGGCACCGCCAGCTGCACCGCCGGCAGCACCGCCACCTGCACCACTGGCAGCACCGCCACCTGCACTGCCAGCAGCACCACTGCCAGCAGCAGCAGCCCCAGTGGGCAGCCGTCCGAGGCTGCAGGGGATGGGCTGGAGCCTCCCCCCACCACTGACAGCACCGACCCCTGCAGCGCAACTGCCATCCACTGAGCAGCTGTCACCACCGGCGAGCAGTGTGTAGTCGTGCCTACTAGGGCTGTAGTGCGCCCTGGCCGTTGCAACACCTGTAGGTGTGACACCCAGGTGAGGGACAGTGACCATGCACCATCCAGGATCTGCATCACTGGGCACAATGCCCTCTCCAGAACCACTGGAAGAAGGCATCCACTCACCACCTACTTGGCAGGATGAAGCACACTGGGCACAGAGCCCCCTCCAGAACCAGTGGAAGAAGGCATCCACTCACCCCCTCCTTGGTAAGATGAAGCACACT
Organism: Pleurodeles waltl; assembly: GCF_031143425.1. Classification (NCBI taxonomy): domain Eukaryota; kingdom Metazoa; phylum Chordata; class Amphibia; order Caudata; family Salamandridae; genus Pleurodeles; species Pleurodeles waltl. The sequence continues at coordinate 491,810,081 of NC_090436.1, forward strand.
GGCCACGGAGCCCCCTCCAGAACCAGTGGAAGAAGGCATCCACTCACCCCCTCCTTGGCAGGATGAAGCACACTGGGCACAAGGCCACCTCCAGCACCAGTGGAGAAGTCATCCACTAGAGAGACTGTGGTCTTTCACTCCTCAGGATCAAGCAGTGGGCAAACCACCCACTTGAGAGACTGAGGCTTTGCACTCCCCAGGACCAAGCAGTGGGCAAACCACCCACTTGAGAGACTGTGGCTTTGCACTCTCCAGGACCAAGCAGTGGGCAAACCACCCACTTGAGAGACCGTGGCTTTTCACTCCCCAGGACCAAGCAGTGGGCATACTACCCACTTGAGAGACTGTGGCCTTTCACTCCCCAGGACATCACAGAGGGCATGTAGCCCCCTCCAGGAGCGGTGGCGCTGTACCATCTTCCGGCTGAGGTGCCAACCCATTCCCCATCACCCTGAGGTGCCTGTGTGTTTTCGACCTGATGCCCCTGCAGTGTTCTCTCCGTATTGAGGCAGGAGTCAAGTGTGCCTTGGCCTTTGTGTTATGGCCCTGTGGGCCACGGACATTTTGGAGTGGGCATTGTCCCTCCATCTGGATATGTTGTACACTGTTTATTGCTCTAAGGACGTATTTATCTAAATTTTTTCATTTAGACTCACTTTAATCAATTCCTTTTGTCCTTGCGTTATTCCTGAAGGGTATGGGGTGAATATGTAATGTTATTGCATCTGGTTGTGTGTATGTTGTTGGGGTTGGAGGTGTTGTGTGTTGCGTGTGTGTGTCACTTTATTTTTCCTCCCCCTCTCCCATGTGTGCTAGGTGCAGTACTCACTGCGGTCGTCTTCGTCGCCGTTCGTGTTCCTGGTGTAGGAGGAGGTAAACCAGCATTGGAAATATGTTCAGTTCGGGTTCCATGATGTCATGGTTCTTCTTTGTGTGTTGAGAGGTGAGTCGTTTCCCTTCTGTGTACTGTTTCCGCCGTGCTTTTGATGTCATTGGTACCGCCCCGGAAAAGCTGGCGGATTGGTGTGTCATAATAGAGTGGGCGGAACATTGTCTGTTGGCGGTTACCGCTGCGGTGTTTGTTGCTACCGGCGAGGCAGTCGCAGTGTTAAAGTGGCTGTCTGTGTTAGCAGTTTCCGCTGTGGTCATAATTCCATTTTTCTTACCGTCGACCTGTTGGCGGTATTACCGCTGCTTTATCACCGACCGCCAGGGTTGTAATTAGGGCCTGAGTGTTTTCTTTCATGTGTGTAAGTGCTGTGTGACTACAGTGGTATTGCATGAGCTTTGCATGTCTCCTAAATAAGCCTTGGCTACTCATCCACAGCTAGCTCTACAGAGCCTGGCTTCTAGACACTGCCTACACTACACCAATAGACAATACCTTACAAGGTGTAAGTACCTTAGGTACCCACCACACACCAGGCCAGCTTCCTACAGTCTTGCCACAGCCTATGGCCCTCAACAGCTATTAGACTTCCTTTGCCCATTTTGACCTTCCAGCCATGCAACCATCTGGACATCCATCCACAATTCTAGGAAGGTGTGAAGTATGCTACCTTTCCATTTCTTATATCTGCTATCTGCCCAGCAGTACTAAAGATAGTACTCCCCAACTTGACTATTCCAAGTTTATATTTTCCTTATGCACACCAAAGATAACCAGACATACACTCACCTTATTTTCTTCATTAGGTATTGTTTCACACATCTTACGAAACAGCCTAGCAGCTTGTTTCAAGGTCTCTACAGCTGTAGAGCAGATAAATGTCACCTGCTTTTCACATTTTACACTTTGTTCATTTGATCGATCAGTCTGGTCCAGTGCTTAATTTGTAAATAAAAACATGCCGGTGCCCAAAGTCCTCCTCATAGACACATGTGCCAACATGGAATACTGAGGCAGCATGATCCTGAAGCCATCTCGGGCCCCTTCAATCAATTTAAATCCACTCCCTGCCCCTTCAGCTCACTCTTGCAGCTTTCTGCCTTCTCCCATTGTGACGCTTTTTAGTTTTTCTCTTCATCCATCTGTCCCATATGTGTCTTTTGCGCACAGTAAATGTTTGAGGCAGAAAAATAAGTGCCAGCCGTCAAAAATAAGGAAACAAGCACAAATTAAGCACTAGTCTGGGCCCAACTTCGTTAATATTAAAGGAGTCCAAAACATTGTGAAAACATTATTTCATTTAAAGATAGCTCTGGCAAGCATTCCATCCACACCATTTCTAGATGCTCCATCCCACCCTCTTCCGGTTTGGAGAGGTTGATACCAGACCCACGCCTGTTAGTCATCATCATCTTCTTCAGATGCCATTAAATGTGAGAGAGGCTCCCTCTGACCACCTCTGTCTTTCATCTCTGCAGTTGAAGGGATTCAAGTTTTGAAAACTTCCATACTGTCCCTTTTGAAATCACCTGCCAGGATTTCCTCTTCCCATCTTGGAGAAAGTCAGTCTAACATAGATCTAATCCTTCTCGATTTTAGGAATGAGCGAAGTTTGTCCGTCAGAATTGAGAAATTCCAGGTTAGTCCGATAGTGCTTGAAAGTGCCATAGTGTCATAGTGAAAAAGGGGCGTGATCATGCAAAACTTTTGGTGCATTTTGCAGTAATTATACCCTGAGTTGGGGACTGCAACCTTAAAATTAAAGCCTGGCCAGGACTCTAGAATAACCATTGCCATCAGCCAATCTGGGGTTATGGCTGGAGCATCCAGGGTAATAGCCGACCTAAGCAGTTTAATGTTAATTGCCAATTAGTAAAGTTGTAAATCTGGGAGTGTCCAATCTCGCTCCTTTGCTTTACTGGTAAGTTTCTTGAACTCTACCCAGTATCCATTATTGCCCCAAACAAAGAAGATAAACATTGCCTGTATTTTATGTAATTCTGATTTGCCAAAGGGTAGCAGTATGGTGTTAGGTAAAACAATACAATTTGGTAGAAATCTCATTTTTAAGATATTTATTATTTTTTATCAATGTGAAGGACGTATCTGCCAATTTCTACTATCAAAACGTGTACTTTATCATTGACTTTCTTCAAATTAATTGACACAAATTTTTCCTTCTTGGTTACAATAGTAATCCATAAATAGCAAATGTTATATTTAATTGTGGTGGGGCATTTCCATAGTTCCATAAAGGATCTCACTTTTATCCTTATTCATTCTATAGTCAGTTATTCCTGGGAACTTTGAATGCAATATTTATATCTCTATCAAACAACAAAGAAGAGAGAGCTCCCTTGCTTGGTTCTGCTTTCTGTTATAACGTGTTGAATAGCTTTGAATTGACTAGTACCATGGAAACAACCTTCATTTTACTATGACTAAGTATAACTTAGGATTTTCTAATGAATCTCTCGGAAATAATGTGACTTTTGTAAGGAGAGTACTCTCCTACTGACTTTCTTCTTTTTTTCGGCCAAATTAGACCCTTGTGATGGGGATTTTAGTACCCATCCTTTTAGCAATCACTTGCGCCAAAGCCATTGATATTTCTTCCTGACCGGCCATTTATCACTCAGACAGGTGTGTAGCACATATCTCTGTCCATGGAAAGAAGGGCTGTAAGATAAAGTGGGACTTCCTGAATACTGCAGTCTTCAGGTCAAAGTTGATTGAAGACAACCACTCCCTGTTTAATATCTATCTGTATGATGAGGCGGACCCCAGTTACATTATAGAGGCTCTCCTTACTCTCTGGGGCTATTAAGGCTGCACTTGACAGTCCCCCACTACCCACATACCGGGGAGCGGAAGGGCTGGTTTGATAAAGAATGTTGTACTCACAAGGCACTCACGTCTGCTTTCCAAAGACCCCTCAGGATTCAGTGGGCTAGTGCAAGAAAGCAGTTAAGCCCAGGAAAAATACATTCAAATGGAAGCTTTGGAGGACTTTGAGGAAGCTAGCCGCAACAAAGGTCTCTGGCGCATTCGGAAATGGCCCTTTTTACGTGAGGTCGAAGAGCCCTCCCTAGAAATGGCTATTCCTGGGCCAGAGTGGGCATCGTTCTTTGGGGTGGTTCACTCAGCTGGACCTGGGGAGGAAGGGATGAATGAATCTAAATCTTCTCTCTTTGTAGGCTCAAGAGACAAACACCAGCCTAAATATCTTCCAGCTTTTGATGAAGTACCGTAGACTGTTATAACAAGCCCTAGCTGTAAGGCCCCTTGTCTTGACGGGGTCCCCCTGGGTGTTATTAATGGCCAGACTGAACTCCGTTTCCCATTTGTTAGAAACGTCCTTTGGGTAGCAAGCTGCGCTAGCAAACTACTCACTTAGTCGCAATTAATCATTGTCCCCAAATTCAAAAAGGGGGACTGAAGGGATGTGAGTTGTTACTGCCCGATCTCTCTCCTGGACCCAGTGGTGAAGGTCCTGGGCCATGCCCTTCTGTCACACCATGAGGCATGGGCTGAGGACACTAGAACACTCTCAGATATTCATTATGGGTTCAATAAGGGGCTCAGGACAGAGGACCAGTGTCTTAACCTCTCTCTCCTGTTGGGCAAGTACAACCTTGCTAAGAAGGGCTCTTTACTTTGTTTGTTTTTTGGACCTGTCTACTGCCTTTGATTGTCACTCTCATTGCAAATTATGGAGCATAATAGAAGATCTCAGCATGGACAGGTCATTAATAAACCCTCTCACTATTGTGACTCCACTGCATCAGTTAGGATTGGTCTGGGGTGGGGGGCTGGGAGGAGAATGCTCAGAGTCCTTTGGGGTCCGCAGGGGAGTAGGACAAGGTTGCCTTACACTTTACATCAATCACTTGGAGAGGGAAATGGTTCTAACATACAGGCACCTGCCACAGATTGGACAGCGCCCTATATCAGCTCTGCTGTAAGGAGATGCCACTGCTCTCATGGGACACATTGACCTGGCATTGCAGGTTCTTTTACACTCTTTTCAAGCCTTTATGGAGGGGTTGGATCTGAAAGTTAACATTAGTAAAACTTTTGTCATGTCCTGTAGTCCCAAACGCACTGTTAAATCAAAATTCTTTTTGCACTTCAAATGTATTCAAACTATGAACAATGTCATTTATCTCGGTCTGCTTTTTAATAGCACCAGCATCTGGATACTAGAAACAGTGAGTTTGTGGGGAATATTAACAAGCTTTAATGCTTTACTGATACATTAGGCAAGAGACCTCTTCCTCATATATTAGAGATTTTGTCAGTTGAAATGCCAATGCATGGCCGCCTATGGTGCCAAGGTTTGGGGCCTTAACAAAGCAATTGGGCTACAGATAACCAAAACTATGTCCCCCCATCATCTGCTCTCCCTCCCACAGTGCACTGCCACTTTCATCTGTTTTAACGAGTTAAGGTTACTCCCTTTGGAGGATAACATATGGATTCACCCTCTCCTGTTTGTGGAGATGAGTCTGATAATGAGGCACTGGCACTCAATACAGCTATCATTGATGATTGTCTGTCATTGGATCATGCCCTAGACTTCCATGGCTGAGGAAAGTTATGGAAATTGCCTTGACACTGTCCAGACCAGATCTGTTTGACAATCATTCATCTCTTTTCTCTCTAAACAAAAGGACATTGACAGACCTCTATTACTGTTAGAAATGGGGTGTTTGGTTGGCAGTCAGGTTACCCCATGTCCAAGCAAGGACCCTCACTCTAGTCAGGGTAAAAGAGAATCACCCTCAGCTAACCCCTCCTTACCCCCTTGGTAGTTTGGCACGAGCAGGCAGGCTTAACTTCAGAGGGCTAGGTGTAAAGTATTTGTACCAACACGCACAGTAACTTAATGAACCTACTACAAAATGACACAACACAGGTTTAGAAAAATAGAATTTTTTGATCTAAACAAAACAAGACCAAAACGACAAATATCCACCATACACAAGTCAAGTTATCAATTAAAAACTAAAAAGAGTCTTCATGTGATTTTAAACACAACGCTAACGCTGTTAGCATGGAAATGTACCCGGTTCATCAAAAATAACCCCGCATCGGTGAGTGTGGGTCAAAAGGGGCTTGCGATGCGTTGATATTACTCATGAGCGTGAACGTGCGTTGTTTCTCCTTCGGTCGGGTCCAGCTGTGAGCATCGATTTTTCAGCCACGTCTCAGAGTTGCATCGATCTTTTCCCCTCACAGCGGTCTGTGTGTGGATTATTAACTCTTGTTCTGCCAGCTTCGCCTTTCAGGGTCCCAGGAACTGGATGGGCACCACTTGGAAGAGTAGGAGTCTCAGCAGAGAATCCAGGTGCTGGCAAAGAGAAGTCTTTGCTGTCCCTGAGACTTCAAGAGGAGGCAAGTTCAGTTTCAAGCCCTTGGAGAGTTCTTCACAAGCAGGAAGGCACACAAAGTCCAGTCTTTGTCCTCTTGCATAGGCAGAAGCAGGAACTGCAGGATAGCTCCACAAAGCACAGTCACAGGCAGGGCAGCTCTTCTTCCTCAGTTATTCAGCTCTTCTCCAGGCAGAGGTTCCCCTTAGTTTCTAGAAGTGTTCTAAAGTCTGTGGTTTTGGGTGCCCTTCTTATACCCATTTTGCCATTTGAAGAAGGTTTACTTCAAAGAAAAGTCTCTCTTGTTTGTGAAATCCTGCCTTGCCCAGGCCTGGCCCTAGACAAATACCACTGGGATGGAGACTGCATTGGGTGAGGGCGGGCACAGCCCTTTCAGGTGTGTGTGACCACTCCCAACCTCCTTCCTAGCACAGATGGCTCATCAGGATATGCAGGATACACCCCAGCTCCCTTTGTGTCACTGTCTAGGAAGAGGTGCAAACACCCCAACTGTCAAACTGACCCAGACAGAGAATCCACAAACAGACAGAGTCACAGAATGGTTTAAGCAAGAAAATGCTCACTTTCTAAAAGTGGCATTTTCAAACACACAATCTTAAACCCAACTTTACAAAAATATGTATTTTTAAATTGTGAGCTCAGAGACCCAAAACTCCACATGTCTATACGCTCCCATAGGAAATCTACACTTTAATCATATTTAAAGGCAGGCCACATGTTAACCTATGAGAGGAATAGGCCTAGAAACAGTAAAAACAGAATCTGGCAGTATTTCACTGTCAGGACATATAATACACATTAGTATATGTCCTACCTTAAACATACACTGCACCCTGCCCATGGGGCTACCTATGGCCTTCCTTAGGGGTGTCTTATATGAAAGAAAAGGGAAGTTGTAGGCCTGGTAACTTGCCAAGTCGAATTGGCAGTTTAAAACTGCACACACAGACACTGCAGTGGCAGGTCTGAGACATGATTACAGGGCTTCTAATGTGGGTGGCACAACCAGTGCTGCAGGCCCACTAGTAGCATTTGATTTACAGGCCCTGGGCACGTCTAGTGCACTGTACTAGGGACTTACCAGTAAATCAAATATGCCAATCATGGAAATCCAATCAACAATACAATTTACACAAAGAGCATATGAACTTTAGCACTAGTTAGTAGTGGTAAAGTGCTCAGAGTTCTAAAGCCAACAGAAACAGGTCAGAAAAATAGGAGGCAGGAGGAAAAAAGATTAGGGATGACCCTGCTTAAGGGAAAAAGTCCAAAATGTACCCAATGAATGGGGCAGCAAGGTGGGACAAAGCCAGAACTACGCTTTTGGTTATTTCCTATAGCTCGCTGGCCTATTACGATGGCACACACTCATTTTTCTTACCTAGGCCCTCATTACAACCCTGGTGGTAAGTGTTAAAGCAGCGGTAACACCAGCAACAGGTCGGTGGTAAAAAAATGAGATCACGACCACGGCGGAAAGCGCCAACATAGACAGCCACTTCAACACTCCGACAGCCACGGCGGTAGCAACAAACACCGCGGCGGTCACCGCCAACAGACAGGCAGAAGACAATGTACTGCCCACACTATTATGAGAGGCCAATCCACCAACTTTTCCGGGGCGGTACCAACGCCATCAAAAGCATGGCGGAAACAGTACATCTAAGAGGAACCACTCACCTTTCGACACTCCACAAAGAACCAGGACGCCATGGAGCCCAAATTGCAGATCCTCCCCATGTTGGTGTATCTTCTCATACATCATGAAGTAGAAAGAGTGCGGCGGTAACGGCGACAACGGCGATGGCGGTGAGTACTGCACCTAGCACACAGGGGAGGAGGGAAAAGAGAGTGACATACACACACACACATACGCGGCACGCAGCACCCCCGCCCCCACCCTTACCCACAACAACACACACACAAACACATCCAACAACAATACTGATATTCCCCGTCACCCCCTGGAAGAACACAAGGACAAGAGGACATGAGTCTAACCAGTGTTATATTGGCACATTCAGATATAGCAGTAGAATTTAAATAAACAGTACATACAATATTTACATTATATACACAAGGCCGTACACAGTCCCTTGTAAATGTCACGTGGTCCAAAAAAGCATGGGCGAAGCCCACACATGACACCTGCCTCAAAACGGAGAGAAGACTGCAGGGGCATCAGGTCAAAAAAAACACAGGCACCTCAGGGGGAAGGGGAGGGTGGCACCTCAGCCAGAAGATGGTACGACGCCACTGCCCCTCAAGGGGCCTCCATGCCCACTGCTTGGTCCTGGGGAGTGCAAAGCCACAGTCTCTCAAGTGCGTGGTTTGCCCACTGCTTGGTCCTGGGGAGTGCAAAGCCAGTCTCTCAAGTGGGTGGTTTGCCCACTGCTTGCTCCTGGGGAGTGCAAAGCCACAGTCTCTCAAGTCGGTGACATGTTCCACTGGTTCTGGAGGGGGCATTGTGCCCAGAGTGCTTGATCCTGCCAAGGATAGGGGAGTGGATGCATCTATCCACTGGTTCTGGAGGGGGCATTGTGCCCAGAGTGCTTGATCCTGCCAAGGTTAGGGGGAGGGGATGCATCTATCCACTGGTTCTGGAGGGGGCATTGTGCCAAGTGATGCTGCACCTGGGGTGTGGCAGTTACCCTCCTGTCACCTGGGTGTTTGAGCCATGAGATGTAAATGGAACAGGTAGCATGATACTCCATGGAGGCAGAGCCACACTCCATCCTGTGGCGACTTAAGCTGCCAACTGCTGCTTGTGCCAGTGCTGGTGGTGGTGCCTCAATTGGCATGTCCAGGGTCTAAGACGCCACCTGCAGCCTCGGACGGCTGCCCACTGGTGATGCTGCTGACGTCCGATATAGTGGTACCAGCTGGGCACATGGTGGTGCAGATGGTGGTGCAGGTGGCGGTGGCTGCGACGGTGGCTGCGGGGGTGGGTGCGGCGGAGATGCTGCCGGTGCTGGCCGTGGTGCAGGTGTCTGTTGTGGAAGAGGGAGACACCATACCATCTCCAGCAGCCTCGGATGGCTGATCCTTGGGTAGGATGCTGCAGACTGACGTGGCAGCGGCGGTGCAGGTGGCGGTCGTTGCGGCGGTAGTGACTGTGGTACAGGTCGCTGGCATTCCTGAGGAAATGGTGGTCACCAGCCCCTTGCCAGGAGGCATCGTGCCCTGAGGTGACTTGCCCTTTGTCTTGTGTCCCTTCCCCACCTTGGTAGTCGCTTCTGGGACCTTGGCACTGTCCTCTCTGTGTTTGGCTGCGGCTTTGCTGGGTGGGTGGTGCGACTTTCCCCTGCTGGAAGCCGGCCCCTTTTTTACCTTGGCTGGTGGCGGAATCAGGTGGTCCTTCACATCTGTAGGTGGCACACTGGCAGCTCTGACGGGTGCCCCCTTCGATCCACCTGGACCTGCACGGATCACAGAAGACGCAGATGCCGTGGCTGAGGTGCTGGGCTGGGATCTAGACATCCTGGCCCTAAGGGACGGGCAGGGGGGAGGTGCAGGGAAGAGGTCAAAGTTAGCTAGGAAACATTCTTTAGACACACTGGGACAGGAAGATGGAGGGGGTGTGGGAGTGGAGGAAGAGGTAGTGGTTGTAGGAGGTGTACGTCTGCTGAGTTTGGGTGAAGGTGCATGGGCTGGAGACTGTTGTGAGGTGGATGGCTGTTGAGTTGGTGTGTGCCTGCATTTATGTACTTTGGGAGGAGGGCTCACAGACACACTGGGAGAGGACACAGGGGACATGTGAATGGTAGTGGGGGTGGTGATTTCATGTGAGCGCTGTGTTGTATTGGGCGTGCTGGTGATGGAGGCAGTGGCTGATGAAGTAGTGAATGCAGGTGTGAGTGGAGACAAGACTGGGAGGTGGAGGACGTGGAAGAGGGGGACACAGTGTAAGAAGTGGATGTTGGTATGTGTGCATGGGTATGGTGCTTGTGTGAGTGCCTGTGTGATGTGTGGTGCTTAAGTTTTCCTCAGCCACTTTTGTTTGTTGATGTGTGTGCATGCTGGTCTGAAGGTGTGCTTGGGATAGGTTGAGGTACAGGGGATTTGGTCTGGGTAGTGGAAGTTGGAGGGGGGAGGCTGGACACAGGGACAATGGCTGCCATCAGTGCTCAGGCCAGAACCTGAAATACTCTCTGTTGGGCCACCATGCCAGAATGAATGCCCTCCAGGTATGCATTTGTTTGCTGCAAAAGCCTCTTGACACCCTGGATGGCATTCAAAATGGTTGACTGCACAACTGTGAGGGATCTCAGGAGGTCAATAGCCTCCTCACTGAGGGCAGCAGGGCTGACTGGGGCAGGGCCTGAGGTGCCTGGGGCAAAGGAGATGCCAACCCTCCTGGGTGAGCGGGCACGGGAAACACGCTGAGGGGCTGTTGGGAGGGCGGTGCTTGTAGGGGGGTTGGCAGATGTACCTGTATTTGGGGTGGGCACAGAGGTGTCCGCAACCGCATGGGAGCTTCCATTGGAGGAGGAGTCGCTGTCACTTGTATCCCCTACTGTCCCCATTGGGGAGCTCCCCTCGCCCTCCGTCCCACTGGTGCCTTCACCGTACGTGGATTCACCTTCATGGACCATGTGGGATGTAACTCCCTCCATCGCCGGTGCCTCTGCTCCTCCGCCAGGTGATGCTAGTGCACACAAGGATAGGGTGACAAAACAAGAAGGGGGGAAGACAGAAGACACACATGGTCAATGCCAGCAACACCACTGCCATTGGCGGACGCAACACACAGTGAGCTGCCCTATGCACTAGGCCTTGCCTAACCACTCACTATGGTAGTCACCAGCCAATGGGGTACAATGCCTAACGCCAGGACATGCACACCTGACACCTACAGGACCCTGCACACTAGTAGCTGCCCAATTGTACCATTGGGTAGGGGTGCTTCTGAGCCTGCAAACAAGGGACATACCCTGGCATGACCACCCTGGCCTAGGGGCACCCACAGCCCACATCCCCCACCCAGATACTTCCTAAACCGCGCAGAGTCAGCTTTATGACACTGTACTCACCACCTTGTGGCTGCTGTGATGCTCTCAAGCGCCCATCCAACTCCAGATAGGCCACCGCCAGGATGTGGAACATCAGGGAGGTCATGGTGCGACGGGCACCCCTTCCACGTTGGGAGGCCAGCCCTAGCTGGGCCTCCGCCGTCTTCTTGCTCCAGTAGCCCAGGTCCTCCCATCTCTTGCGGCAGTGGGTGCTCCGTCTGGGATAGACCCCCAGGGTCCGCACGTCCTTGGCGATGGCACGCCAAATACCCTTCTTCTGGTGGGTGCTGACCTAGAGCGAAGGTACAGGAGGAAAGGAAATTATTCAACCGTCCAGACCATCATACTCATTGCCCAGCAGTTCCCCCCATGCCCTGACACACATACACTGACCATCCTCACATGCAGCACTCAGCCCACCCCCCAACATGTGCCTTACATCCACACCACTCCAAACAGGCATTGCCCACACATCATGCTCACAGTGTACTCACCTGTTTGTCTGGAGGACCGTAGAGTAGCGTGTACTGGAGGAGGACCCCATCCACCAGTTTGTCCAACTCCTCCGCAGTGAAGGCAGGGACCCTTTCCCCAGACACTGTAGCCATTGTACCTTTCAGACTCAGGTCACAGCAGCACTTGCAGTGTAGGTCCTCTCCTGTTGATGGTCAGGTATCAAGTGAGTTAACAGATAGAAAATGGTGTACCGCCTACCGCGACACTGCACAGTGCCAGCGCAGTTACCTAATTTCCCCTTGTCCCTCCTCACAAGTCAGGCAGCCGCCATTTCAGGGGTGCACATGGCATGGCACCTAACTGTGTCACAGCACATATTGGCACTTATACGGCCTCACGATTTCACACACGGATTCTCTGACATGACTTCTGACACAGTTGTGCTACCTATGTGGTAAATGACCCTCTGCTCACCGTTCTCCTCCATAGGCTACAACCGCTGGGGCAGATGATGAGATGGCGGCATCCTCCGGTGTACAGACCCCTGATGGACCTGTCAACAATGGAGGACAGACACATTATACTAACATACATATTTGATCGTACCACAATCCCAAGAACTCTGTGCCCAATTGGAGCCAGGCCTGATGTTAGCTATCTGCCAACCCACAGGTATCCCCCTCTATTGCAGGTCCTGTCAATGCTCCATTTCCTGGCAAGTGGTTCCTTTCAAACTACAGTTGCCATGGCATCTGGGATGTCGCAGGCAATGTTTTCTAACGTGTTGAGCAGGGTGTTGTCTGCCCTGCTGAAACACATGCCCAGCTACATTGTGTTCCCCCAGGTGGATGATTTGGCCACAGTGAAAGCTGACTTCTATGCCCTGGAACATATCCCCAACATCATTGGTGCCATTGATGGTACACATGTGGCATTTGCCCCCCCGCAGAAATGAACAAGTGTTCAGAAATAGAAAAAGCTACCATTCGATGAATGTGCAAATGGTGTGTTTGGTGGACCACTACATCTCCCATGTGAATGCCAAGTATCCTGGCTCTGTGCATGATGCCTATATCTTGAGGAATAGCAGCATCCCTTATGTGATGGGCCAACTCCAGAGGCACCGGGTGTGGCTAATAGGTGAGCCCAAAGTCCTCACACAGTATGAGTAGGTGTCTGGGTATGGGGTAGTCCCCAAGGTTTAGTGTGTGTCTAACATGTATCCCTCAAAATGTGCAGGTGACTCTGGTTACCCCAACCTCTCAGGGCTACTGACCCCAGTGAGGAATGCCAGGACAAGGGCAGAGGAATGCTACAATAAGGCACATTGGCGAACTAGGCGTATTATTGAGAGAACGTTCGGCCTCCTGAAGGCCAGATTCCGGTGCTTCCATCCAACAGGTGGCTCCCTGTACTACTCACCGAAGAAGGTGTGCCAGATCATGTTGGCATGCTGTATGTTGCACAACCTGGCATTGAGACACCAGGTGTCTTTTCTGCTGGAGGATGAGCCTGGTGATGATCTTGTGGCGCGGTGGAGCCTGTGGACAGCGAGGAAGAGGAGGCAGAGGAAGAAGATACTGACAACAGAACGAACATCATCATGAAGTACTTCCAGTGACACACAGGTAAGAGACTGTTACTCCTCTTCACATTTCAGTATGCTTTAGGACATTGTACATGGCAGCCTCTTAACTTCTGTCTATGGACACTGACTGTTCCCTTTGGATTTTATTTTGTCATATCTGTGTACCACATTCTGCCTTCTGCTATGTGTACTGCTGCCCAACAACTGTCATACATTGGTTTGAGTAAATGAACATTTCCATTACAATTTGCCGCTAATGTTGTGATAATACATTTGTGAAAGATCAGACTGACTCCAGATTGTTTTTTGATTAAAGGGTGTTTAGTTAGGTGCTAATGGGTATAGGGGTATGTGCAAGGGGCTGGGGTGATGGTGGAGGAAGGTCCATGGTAGAGTCCAGTCTCTTGGTATCACAGGTGCATCGTCCAAAGGGGCATAGGAAGGGGAGCAATGGCAGTTCAAGGTGGACAGGGTAACAGAGTGGGACAGAACGGTGACAATCAGGAGAGTCCTCTTTCCTGACGGGGGTCTTGGCAATGTTCTCTGTCTTCTGCCTGGATCGCAGGGACCATTTGCGGGTTGGTTCTCCTTCTGCAGGGGGTGGGGTGCTGGTGGCCTGTTGGTCTTGTGGCGGGGCTTCCTGTCCACTAGCGCCGGCGGAGGTGGAAGGCTGTTCCTCAGTTTGGCTAGTGTCAGGGGCCCTTTGTTGAGCCACTGCCTCCCTCATGGTCTTGCCCATATCAGCCAGCACCCCTGCTATGGTGACTAGGATGGTGTACATTTTGGTGAGGTCATCCCTGATCCCCAAGTAGTGTCCCTCCTGTAGCCGCTGGGTCTCCTGAAACTTGGCCAGTACCGTGCCCATGGTCTCCTGTGAATGGTGGTATGCTCCCAGGATGTTGGAGACTACCCCTGTCGTACAGCAGTCATCCCAACTTCCCTGTTGTCCTGTCCCTCTGACCCCAGGTCCCTGATCGTCCTGGGTTAGTGGGGTTGCCTGGGGTCCCTGTAGTGGTGGGCACACTGCTGATTTACGTGTCCTGGGGACAGTGGCATGGGCCCGCTGGGTGGGTGCTGTGCTGGTGTTTCCTGAGGGGGAGGTTCTGTGGTGGTTTGGGACTGTGGCAGGGAACCGACTGTCTAGAGGTCCCAGATGGGCCAGGCTGGTCATCCTGATCCAGGCGTGCAGAACTGCTGTCATCACTCTGGGCCTCTTCGGTGGGGGGAGTGGATATAGCTGGCACCTCCTGTCCAGTGACGTTGGGTAGGGGTCCTGTTGGGATGCAAATGCATTGTTATTGTATCTGTGTGTGCCATCTTGTGCAATGGGTGTGTTTCCATGTATAAATGTGCTTGCACTGTCGCCTTGGCCTTGTGTGATTGCTGATTAGGTGGGCTGGGTGAGTCTATCTAGTGTGCATGCTGTGGTGATGGGTGTCCATGCAGGTCTGTGATGGGTGTCCATGCATTGTTGTTGCATGCAGGGCTTGGTATTTAGATGGCTGGGTTGTGCTAGTGGGGTATATATGAGGTGTTGGAGTGATGGGGGTGAGGGTAGGGGTAGGAGTTTGTGATGGCATGCAGGTAGGGTGTGGGGGATTTAGTAGTAAAGATTTGACTTACTAGAGTCCAATCCTCCTGCTACTCCTGCGAGGCCCTCAGGGTGCATGATTGCCAAGACTTGCTCCTCCCATGTTGTTAGTTGGGGGGGAGGAGGTGGGGGTCCACCGCCAGTTCTCTGTACAGCAATCTGGTGTCTTGATAACACGGAACGTACCTTCCCCCATAGGTCGTTCCACCTACTCCTGATGTCATCCCTGGTTCCTGGATGCTGTCCCACGGCGTTGACCCTGTCGATGATTCTCCACCATAGCTCCATCTTCCTTGCAATGGATGTCTTCTGCACCTGTGACCCGAATAGCTGTGGCTCTACCCGGATGATTTACTCCACCATGACCCTTAGCTCCTCCTCAGAAAACCTGGGGTATCTTTGAGGTGCCATGATGTGGTGTGGGTGATGTGTGAGGCGATGTATGGGGTGCTGTGTTGTGATGTATTATGTGATGTGCATTGATGGTGTATGTGCAATGGTGTTCTGTGCCTCTGGGTGAAGGTGTGGTCTTTGCTTTTCTCTGTCTGCTTCTTCTAATTTGTTTGTTGAAAGGATTGTGGGTAATGTGGGTGTGTGTTTTATAGTGGTGAGGGTGTGGTGTGTGTATGTGTGTCAGGTGTGTGTATTTTGAATTATCCAATGTGGTTGTGTTTTGTAAGTGTGTGTGTATTTTGAGCGCGGTGGTGTGTATCGCCAATGGATTACCGCGGTTGTAAGACCGCCGCAGTGATTCGTGGGTCGTGATACTGTGGGTGTATTCCTGTTAGCGTGACGCTGTGGGCTTTGCTATCACCAGTTTGCCTAGAATCACCAGAATTTCCTCCTATTGAGGTTTAGACTCCACCTATTTCACTTGTTAGTCGCTTTCCCCCACTGTAACAACTGGGAGCATAACTTTGACCCATGTCCTTGTGACTTGGTCTCTCCACAAAGTATTTTACAAGTATTGTTTTTATGCAGTTTTTACACCAAACATAGATCATATACCCTTAAAGACCTCCGAAATAAGTTCTCCTTAAGACATTGCACACAGGCACATTTAATCCTTCAACATCTAGCAAATGACGAAATAATAGAAACTGTTTATGTCTGCCTCAGATTGGTAAGAAAGATCAGGAGGAATAAGACATTTTTTGGGGGCTATATTTCTGGACCTCTCCTTGAACCAGGATAGTATGATATTGTAACCCTGTGCTGATTTTTCTCCCCTCTATCATGTCCCTTACCACTGCACTTGCGAGTAGGGTCTGTTATTGTCATTAGGATGTTGATTCCGAATTTTCATCTTTGAATTATTTTACAAATTTTTCAGACTTGAGGTCTGATGATAAAGGGTCTTTTTTTAAGTTTTATCTAATTCTTAATGTACTGTTTTACCAGCACTTTTATTATTTGAAAGCTTTATCTTACTTCACAACACTGGACAGGGGTTATTTTCTCTCGATGTCTTGATGTGCGGGAATTTGGTCATCAGTCCCAATAATGCGGTCTGTATACTAAGTTCGCCAAGCAGTTGGATCACAGCTATTGTCTCGTTAAAATTTTGATTACCTTCTGCCTATATCTTCTTTTGAACCAATACCTGCTAAGGACTAGTATGTAGGTGCTCACCTCAGCGTTTATTAGATACCTTGAAATGACAATCACCCTTGCAGAAGTACAAAGTCGACCCTTATTTGAGGTTTTTGTTTTCCTTCTTCACTTTCGAACCGAACATGAATATGAATTGTCTTTACTTCATATTACTTTTGGAACTGGGAAGGTCAAAGCATGATAACGTAATTCTTTTTTATTATGTACTGTTTTAGATATGCCTGGATATCAATTGCATCTTAGTGTATTTTTGAATTTTACTGCACATATATAGCGTATTTGATTTAGATTGAGTAAAGTTTATGATAAACTGATTGACTGACAAGCTTTATGGATGTTGATTTAGAGTGATATCCCCGTAGGCAGAGATAAATTCAGCTCCAGGAGAAGTATATGCAGCAGTTAAAAAGTTCACATGAACGAATGCTTTGGCCACTTCAACAGACTGTGGGGGTCATTCCGACCCTGGCGGTCATAGACCGCCAGGGCCGGGGACCGCGGATGCACCGCCAACAGGCTGGCGGTGCATCCAGGCCAATTCTGACCGCGGCGGTAAAGCCGCGGTCAGAAAAGGGAAACCGGCGGTTTCCCGCCGGTTTTCCCCTGGCCTGAGGAATCCTCCATGGCGGCGCTGCAGGCAGCGCTGCCATGGGGATTCCGACCCCCTTCCCGCCAGCCTGGTTCTGGCGGTTTTGACCGCCAGAACCTTGCTGGCGGGAACGGATGTCGTGGGCCCCTGGGGGCCCCTGCAGTGCCCATGCCAATGGCATGGGCACTGCAGGGGCCCCCTAACAGGGCCCCACAAAGATTTTCAGTGTCTGCATAGCAGACACTGAAAATCGCGACGGGTGCAACTGCACCCGTCGCACCCTTTCCACTCCGCCGGCTCCATTCGGAGCCGGCATCCTTGTGGAAGGGGGTTTCCCGCTGGGCGGGCGGGCGGCCTTCTGACGGTCGCCCGCCGGCCCAGCGGGAAACTCAGAATTACCGCGGCGGTCTTTTGAACGCGCTGCGGTATTCTGTCGGGGGAACTTTGGCGGGCGGCCTCCGCCGCCCGCCGAAGTCAGAATGACCCCCTGTATTTCTAGAGGTTTTCCCAGTTTCAGTGTTGTGAATTGCGGCTGACATGGACTACGTTTGCTATTCAAAAATGGTTACTCTTCACAATTTCCTTCTAAGTGAAATACAAGTAAACAGTTTATGATCTGTATTTAATAATGAATTTGGACAATAATTTTCACAAAAGTGTTGATTCTTGCAGGTTTTAATATAAGACGTATCGTAGTGTTAGCCCGGGGCATAGGTGCTGCCTGGTCCTGCCAAATCTCATTAAATAACATAATTAATAATGGGATGGATTAATCTCCAGATTTCTTATACAATTCTGCAGGAAGCCAATCAAGGTCAACTGCTTTGTAGTGTTGTTACAATTTACAGTCTCTACTTCCCCTGTGTTGTGATCTTTTCCTCTACTCTTTTTTGCTGTTCACTTCTCCTTTTTGGTATTTACAAATTAGCCAACCAATTATCTATATTATTTGGGATACGCCTCTTTTTAAAGATCGAGTTTGATAGAACTGCTCTAATATGTGTCTTATTTCTGAGTCATTTACAATATCTGTGTTGCTGATGATTATGTTGCTTTAGCCATCAGAAAGATCCCAGAAAAATAAAACATTGTCATTCCACATTTTCCCCCAAAGAGGCACAAGGATACCATATATATTTTAGTGAACAGCAGATATGCAATCATAAACTAACATGTAATTAGCAATGCAATATGCTCAAATAAGCCAGACTGTTCCTTTATCATAGACAGCTCACAGCAGCCTACAGTTCTTTCTTACTCGATTATTGCAAGAGAAATTATATGTTTTAATAAAAGAGGGTGGTACAAAGGGGTGTCAGCCTAGAAGAGACCTTTAAATTACACCTCCGATTTACTAACCACTTACAGAAAAACACACTGCTCTTCACGATCAGCCATAATGTCATTCATATGGACCTGCTAGAGACAACATGGTAATATACAACAATATCTGACTGGATTTGGTCAGCAGGATCACCTGTACTGCGGGGTACTGGGTCTAAACCCGCACCACATGACAACTGTCGGCCTAATCGGGTTTTGTTCCGGCTAACTAGCAGTGCCTCATCTCTACCTTAGAGCAGAGATGATTGGGCTACCGAGCCCATGACACAATTGACTCCTTAGGGAAATTGTGGTCACTCAGATCTCATCAGTTTCTCTCAGTGACATTGGTCTCACATATGCCAGGACAATCAGAGGCAGAATATAATTCAATAAGGTTTTATTGAAGTGACTGCATCTTAAATAATAAAGTGTGTATTGCAATAACTAGGATAATGAAGCATGACAGGATTAAAATCGTGACAAGGAAAGTAACACATAAAAATAACACTACCATATTGTCACTACGATTGTTAAGAATAGTCCTACCTAGGCTATGTTAGAGCACAGCATGTTAAGCTCTAATTCAGCCCTTCAGGTTCCCTGAGGAAGACATCATTCCTAATACCTGAGCAAGAGGCCTGTAGTCTACATAACCAGCTGCAGCGAAGCACCCAGCAATCAGCATACAGTCGTGGTCATCTGGCTGGAATCTCCCTCTAATGTACATGGGTCAAAGTAGTGTTTTTATAATGAAACAGCTGATGTTCTAAGAAAGGATCCCTACATAAGAGTGTGTATGTTTCTGTGAACATTAGAGACAAAGCGTACCACTTTTGCCAGCAACCTATCTTACTGAAGCCTTGAGAACAGCACAGCGTGAAAGAAATGTTTTGTTTAAGAATACAGTGCTGGCCTAGGCAAAGAACAGCTAGATAGAGAAAATAAAACAAGACCTCAAATGTGGGTATTGTTAAAGCAATAAAAACGAAGCTGAATAAAGTATGTCTAGGTTAAAGTGCACAGCGGGAGGCCTAGTTTGCTAAAATAACGTGTGCAAAACAATAGCTAAAATGGCTACACAACAATCTCAATGAATCAGACATATTTCCACTAATTGGCACTAACAAAGTAATTGTCACTGATATAGTCCATGATCATATGTGGACCAAATTATCCATAATACATTGCAATTGCACAGCTCTACCATTCACTTCATCCTTCCATATTGAGCCTTTGCAGAGTCTTTTGTCTTCCGTTAATCACACAAGTAAATATCCTCATCTTGCCTCAGAGAAGTCAATTTTATGTTAAAAATGTTTGCAAAATGAACACAATCAGACAGGCCTCCTGATTTGGAAAATATTTTGAGGTGGCCATTGTTTGCAGGGGTACTGATCCTTGCACATAGTGGAATGTGGATAATATTAACTATTTGCAGAGGGTGTATTTAAAATGTGGAAAGCCAAATTTAAAACATCAAGCTTTGAACGGCAGAGCTATCGCCTTCTATATTTCGCAGGATATTTTATTACAGAGTC
Organism: Pleurodeles waltl; assembly: GCF_031143425.1. Lineage (NCBI taxonomy): Eukaryota > Metazoa > Chordata > Amphibia > Caudata > Salamandridae > Pleurodeles > Pleurodeles waltl. The sequence goes on from NC_090436.1 coordinate 491,830,077, forward strand.
TAACATGCAGGGTGCCAGGTCCCGTAGCCACCTCTCTATAACCGCCCTACTCAATGCTATGCATGGTCTTCTGCCATGTGCAGCGGGGTTGGCTGCAGGGCCGGTGGTCAGCCATAAGTGTCAATCACCTCACCCGCATGGCCTTCAGCCGTGCGCAGCGCGGGTTGGCCTCAGAGCCTGGGCTGTGGTTAGGTCCTGAAGCCTACTCCCATAAACATCCAACCCACACCACACATGGCACAAGGCTGTGCAGGGTTTAGAGCTTAAAGGGGGCAAACTTACATTTATTTAATTAGAGGGGCCGCACAGAATCTCCATGCCCGGGCCACCATCTTCCAAGGGCTACCTCATAAAAATTGTTGGGGGGTCACACAGACTGCTCTGGCCCCAGAAACCATCGCCTCCCTAAGGCAACAAATGAAAAATTGTTGGGGGGTCGTGCAGACCCCCTAGGATCTGGGACCACCACTTCCTTGGGGCTACATAATATAATTTTTTAGGGAGCCTGTGCAGACTGCCCCTGGCCCTGGGGACCACCACCTTCCAATGACAATATCAAATAAATATATTGGAGGCCACACAGACACTTCAAGCACTGGGGACCACCACCTCCCTGGGACAATATTAAAAAAATATATGGGGGGCTGCACAAACACCCGTGGCCCTGGAGACCACCACCTCCCCAGGGCTACTTTCTACATTTTTTTAGGTGGGCCAAGTGGTCCCCACAGTCCCTGGTAACCACTACCTCCCTGGGGAAAAACATGTAATTTAAAATTGGAGGGAGGCCCCCTCCCTATTCCAATTTCAGCCCTGGGGACAGCCCCTGGTGTTGGGCAGGGGCTGGCCACTTGTTCCTGGGTAGCCTGGCCCCAGCCAGGTCACCCAGTATTGTCTTATGGGGACACAGGCGGATCCTCAAGACCCCCACAGTCCCTATAGACTCCCTTCTGCTGCGTGAGCAGGCATTGCTCCCACATGTAGAGAGCTGCTGCAAATAGCAGCTCCCTGCATGCAGGAGCCATAATTTGAACTCCTTCCATGCCCGCATGTTTGCAGAAAGGGAAGGAGATTAAATCTCTGCTCCAAGCCAGCAGGAGCATTTTTAAAGCTCCTGCTTACTGAAAGCGGGATGTTTGCTTTTGCTTGGCGTAAGCTATCACAGCTCCAGCCAAGAAAAAGCAAACAGCTACCTCTTGAGGGTAGACACCTCGATAGGTAGCAGGAGCTGGCTCAAGGGGGTGGCTGTATATGACTCCTTGAGGGGTGCTGTGTGGACCTCTCCTATGCCGTTCATGGGCCAGCCCCAAAGGGGTGGTGGTCCCCTGGATCATATTGGGTCCCCTTCCTTCTTTACAAATTGAAAGCCCCTGGGAGGTGGTGGTTCCCAGGGCCTCTGGTAATCCATGCGCTCCCTGTATCTTTGTTCTATTTATTTAACCCCGCAGAGGTGGCAGTACCCGCGGGGTCCGCAAGGTCCCCCAATCACTTGTATTATGCAACCCCTGGGAGGTGGTGGTCCCCGGAGCCTGCGGGGGTCTGCACGCCCCCCCCCCCCCATTGTATTTTTGAAGAATAGCCTCAAGGAGGTGGTGGGACCTGGGAGTGTTCATGCGGCTCCCCTGCATAATTTTAAAATGTATCTCCGGGAAGGCAGTGTTGGCCGGGGATTTTAACAACCCTAAGAGGGGAGCCTTGTGTGCCCTACTCCTAAATAATTAACATGGGCATGCTCTCATGACTAGCCCCGCCCAGGGGCCAGATTAATTAGGAGTATAGGAGCCCATCATTTATTTTTTTAAAATCAGCAAAATCTGCAGCTCCATCTGTATTTTTTTCTCAAAATTAAAAACACCTTTTTGCCTTGGTGTAGTCCTAGAGGGATACCTGGACCAAGGCTAAGGGCTCAGGCTATTCGTATTCTGGCTCATTTTCTTTCTTATTGCTTTTTTTTAGGACTCAGCTAAATCAGAGCCCCAAATTGGCTGCCAACACTTCCTCGCTGAAGTGTCGGCAGCTAATCAAATATCAACAGTGGGACAGTAGAATCCACAGAACCACACAACCCAAGATATCTATATATTTAACCTGTAATATCTCAGAAACTTCTAAACACACTTAAACACAATGCACAATCTGCTTATTAGATCTAGCTTCCTGACAAAGTTTGTGTAATTCCGTTCAACGGTTCAGACTGTAGGTGTGTCTAAAGACCCTATGGGAAAATGCATTGGGAAATCGTGTTTTGGGACCCCCTTTTTCTCAGCCCCTGCTTGACAGATCAACCTGAAAATTCCAAGTCAGCAACTAATCTGACTGTTAAGTTAGTTTTGAAAATGTCATGTTGATTCTTTAAGCAGCGCCAAAGTTTTGGCGAAGGAAAAATTATTTTCTTATTGAAACTAGGTCCTAACTATAACTACATACTGGAGACAGCCAGGTGGTAAATTATGCTCGGCAAGGATGACACTGTGCCAATCCTCTGCTTAACGATTTTGCTGTACAAATGGCAAACAACTTTGTCTCTTTCAAGCTTGGCATGGATGGCACTTTGCTAATCCTATGATTAAAAACTTTGCTAGAAAAACAGACATTTAAGGTGAACAAATCTAGAGTGTCGCTGGTGTTATAGGGTGCTTCTTACTGAAATTGCTCTCCTTCTAAGCCTGGGAATTACCCAGATCTCTCTTCTTTTTTGCTTAATTTGTGCATCATTCTAACCCTGAAAGTGTTTTATTTTGACCTATACTGGATGCTCCCTTGTGTTTGGATGAAACTAAACCTCACTGATGAGCCACAATGATAGCAAAACACTTGTAGGGGGTAGCTTTTGCTCTTTTCAAGTTGGCTTGAATGTTATTTTACGAATCCAAGACTGTAATTGTGGGCATGTAGTGGTGAAAGTCTATTGTCATTTTACAGCTCGGCAAGGATGGCATTGTGCCAATCTTATGCTTGAAGATTTAGCTGTACAAATGGCAAAATACTTTCTCCCTTTCTAGCTTGGCATGGATGGCACTGTGCTAATCCTATGCTTGAAAGCTTTGCCAGAAAAACAGAAATTTGAGGTGAGCAAATCTAGAGTGTCACTGATGTTTCAGGGCGCTCCTTGCTGGGGCTGCTCTCTGCCTAGACATGGGATCTATCCAAAGTTCTCTCTTCTTTTTTGCATAATTTATTCACTCTGGCCCTGAAAGGGTTTTGTCTTGACTTATACTGGGTGCTCTCTTGTGTGTGGACAAAGCTAAACCTCTTTGAAGAGCTATAGTGATAATGAACCACATGTCAGAGGTTGGTTTTTGTCTTATCAGGGTGGCTTGGATGGTATATTACCAATCCAAGGATGACATACTGTGCCTGCAGTGGTGGAAGGTGTTTGTCATTTTACAACTCTGCAATGATGGCACTATGCCGATTATATGGCACACTGTGAAGACTGCGTAAAAAAACAGCCAAAAATTCGAGACCGCCAGGACACTGGAGGATGGAAAAGAGGGGGTTCCACCACCAGCACCGCCAACCCAACACAAATCCACCCACCAGATTATGAGCCATAAATCACCACAGCAGTTCTTCCATTGCAGTAAACCACTAGCGGTGCGAAGTGCCGCAGTCAAAACTGACATCAATCAGAACACCACACCACATTGCATAGTTTGAATACCCCACCCCTGACACATATCCACACACCGGATACACCTACTCACTGCATTATATAACACACCCCTACACAACCCACAGTCCTTTGCAACAAAAGCACCATTCACAAACCCAGAGTAGTAGAAAATAATTTTAATAACACCTTCACACCATAAGCACACATACATATCACCCTCAGCATACACCCCACATCAGCACAACTAACACAATACATACATCACAAGCATACACAAATCTCGACAACCTTCACACTCTCACAACGCAGCACCCACACCTCACCAATCACTCAACACTGCACCCTTACACTCACAACACCCCCACAGACCATCGACATAAACATTACCATGTCCCCACAAAAACACCCACGTTTCACTGATGACGAGTTGAGGTTCCTGGTGGATGAATTTGTCAGGGTAGCCTCAACTGTTTGGAGCACAGGTCCAACAAACACCGATTGCCAGGAAAATGGAGTTGTGGCAAAGGATAGTCGACAGGGTCAACTCAGTAGGCAGACATCCATGCGCAATGGATGACATCAGGAAGAGGTGGAACGACCTATGTGGAAAGGTGCATTCCATGGTATCACGCCACCAGATAGCCGTGCACAAGACAAGCGGTGGGCCCCCACCTCCTCCCCCACAGTTCACATCCTGGGAGGAGAAGGTCATGGACATACTGCATCTAGAGGACCTGACTGGAATACCTGGGGGACTGGAGTCTGGTAAGAACCCCCAACAGTCAAGTCACACAACTGTAATGTCCTGCATGCTTCCTCACCACCCAAATACTCTCAAATTAGCTACATTTCCCAATACACCTCCCACCTATTCACCTAATGCCCCTCTCCTGCATGCCACCACTCCACCCAGCTCAACTGCACCACAGCTGTTGGCAATGGTACGTTACTGCTGGCAAATCAAATCACTACGACTCCCAGAATGCACTAACCCAACTTTTTGACTGTGCACAACACATGATATTTCATGCATGCGCAACTAAAGTACTAACTACACCATCTAGATTTACATAGGGAAGACCAGTACATGACAGTGACAGAAATACAATGGCACACTCACAATAGTATACAAAACCACATTCACCTACAGCTGAGTGACCATTCCAAATGGCCGCAGATCAAATATCCCAAGCCAGAAATAGACCAACCTGGTTTGGAAAGTAAGATGGCAGAGTCAAAGCACATGCACAACATCTAGATACAGGGCTATTACCCTTTCACACTCACATACTGTGTTCCCACTAGAACACACTTGTGCATTGTACAGCTTTAATTTCTGAAATCTAGCAAGCCTCACAAATCACTAGGTAACAGAGGTGAACAGTCATGTCAATGAACAGACAAAAACAGAACCTATCTCTAGTGCAATCTGTACAATACATGTATGACAGCTCCCAACATGGATTATGGCAAACAAGTCACAGAGTTGTATGTACAACAAAGGTATGCTGTGCAGCATCAGTCAATGCCATTGCAGGATATCATGTAAAGCCACTGTCTGCATCTCATAAAGAGGTAATCAAACACACATTCCAACCTGAACTCTGTGTCTCACCCCCTCCACAGGTAACCCAGACATTACCACCTTGGAGAGGATACCAGACACTGCCAGTCCACCTCAGGATGAAGGACCCAGTAAGGACAACATGCCTGGATGTCTGGACAATGATGAACAACCTGGCCCATCTGGGACACCTGGTCAGTCAATGACTCCCTGCCCACATCAACACCCCCCAACCCTGGTGAAACCACATTACAACCTGTGTTCCAGGGCATGCTCAATCTGTTGTGTGTCCCACAGTACAGAGTTGAACTTTCACATTCCCTGCTACCACTGGGAGTGGGCACACTGTGCCAGGGGGACAGACAGCTGGGGGTACGGTGTGTGGGAGCTATGCTGTGGGCCAGAGGATGGGGCCTCAAAGGCCACTGACCAGGAAACCATCTTCCATATCCTGGTAGCATACCAAAGTTCCCAGGTCAGGATTGGCCAAATTATCACCATGTTGGTGGAGAATCAAAGGCTACAGAGGGAATACAGAGGGAATACCACAGTGTTACAAATTGGCAGACAGGTTACCCCTGTCCATGCAAGGACACTCACTCTCATCAGGGCAAGTCACACACAATCCAAATTTTCCTGTGCCCACCCTCTGGTAGCTCGGCACTGAGCAGTCAGGCATAACTTAGAAGGCAATGTGTAAAGTATTTGTGCAATAAATCATGCAATAACACAGTAATACCCCACACAGGTTTAGAAAAATATAGTATATTTATCCGGTTAAAAGAAGGTCAAAATGATCAAGATGTGATAAGTACAAGTTAAAGTATCACGTTTATAATGAAAAAGAGTCTTTAGTTCTTAGCAAGCACAAAATACCTAGTTTGCATCTAAATTATATGCATGGGACCGCAGAGGAGGAGATGTGTGGAAAACGGGGACATGTGCGTCGCTTTCTCCGGGCGGACACAGACGATGTGTTGATGCTTTTCCAAGCAACAAGGGCTTTGTGTCGATTTCCAGCACCCAGGCTTAGATCCTCTTCAGGTTGCGGGGTATTTGGACGCCCCGGGGATGATTCAGAGAAAACTTGGGCATGCAGGACGAAGACACAGGAGCTGCGTAGATCCGGTGGGCGATGCAGGGAAATTTCTGTTGCATAGCAGGCGCTGCGTTGATTCCTCTTGCAGGACTATGGGCTGCGTCATTCCAGCTCGGCGATGCGTCGATCCAGTTGGCCGTGCATCGAAGTTCCGGTCGCAACGCTGGTGCTACATCGATCTCCACTTGGGGAGCCGGGCTGCATTGTTCCGGTTCTGCGTTTCAGTGTTTTTCTCACCGCAGGGCAAGCTGTCCATCGACTCTGGCATGTTGCATGGCGATTTTCGCCACACAAGGCGTTCTTTGCAGAGATTAAGGCCCTCATTAGGACACTGGTGGTAAATCCCGCTAACAGCCATGCTGACGGCCGCCAACTTACCGCCTCGGTGGTGGATATCCGTTCACCATATTATGACACATACACACCAATCTGACAGAATACAGCCACATACACAAATCCTCCAGACCAAAGGTCAGTGATAAACTAGCAGCCCAAAAACCCACACGGTTACGCCAACAGAACATTGCCTATCACATTATGACCCACGAATCACCACAGCGGACATTCAATGGTGGCAAACCATTGGCGGTACATATCGCTGCGCTCACATTGGACACCCACATACAAAACAGTACATTGAAGGATTCAAGCAACACACACCTGACACCCATACACACACCACACCTACACCATTATAAAACACATACCCACAAAGCATTTGGCTTGGGAAGTGGCTGCGATTTGTGGTGGCCGGGCATGCCGCACCCCTGCTGTACTTTACTTTCTCGCTCGAGGCCCCAAATTGCCCCCTCTGTTTTTCAAAGATTTATAGATTCTATATTCTCCGACCTTTTGAATCACCCTGTTGTGATTTATTTAGACAATATCCTTATATATTCCAGACACACTGAACTCCATACTGAACCCGTAAAGCAAGTATTAAACAGAATTAGGCAACATCAGCTCTACTGTAAACCTGAGAAATGTGAATTTGAGAAGACCGAGCTGAAATATTTAGGGTATCACATTAATCAGATTGGTACCTCCATGGATCCAGAGAAGGTTCAGGCCATTCTAGATTGGCCATCCCCCTCATCAATCAAAGAAACTCAATGTTTCTTAGGTCTGGCCAACTTTTACCGTCAATTTATTTCAGACTTTGCTAAACAGACTAGTCAAATCACACAGACTCTTAAAAAAGAAAGTTTACAAAATGTTTTTCTCTGGACAAACGTGGCTGAAAATACTTTCCAAAACCTAAAACATGCCTTCACCCAAACACCTATACTAAGGCATCCGGACATCAACAAACAATTCATAGTTGTTACTGATGCTTCAGAAAGAACTATTGGGGCAGCATTATTACAACAACAGGACAACAATGGATTAGAACATCTGATATTTTATCTGTCTCGTGTGCTCTCTGATTCTGAGCAAAATTATTCGGTGTTGGAAAGAGAACTCTTAGCTGTAAAAACAGCTTGTCAAGAGTGGGAACAATTCCTCATGGGTTCAAAAGAACCATTTGAAGTAAGAACAGACCATCGAAATTTACAATGCCTATGAAATTTTCTATGTCCGAACAGTTGTCAAGCCCGTTGGGCTTTTTCTTTAGCCAATACGATTTCTATATTACCTATATTCCAAGTTCTCAAAATATTTTGACAGATGCTTTATCTTGACGCTACCCTGACAGTACCCCTTTACAATCTCTACTTGAACCAGACAAAATAATTTGTTTAGTCCAGTCTTTCCTCAATGAAGTACAGTCTGAGTGCTCAACTCTCAGAACAAGAACTGAAGGAACTGCGTCCAAAAGTACACAAGAGTAAAGGGTACTATTATCATAAAGACGCATTATTTCTACCTTCTAAGAATGTGCAAAAAAAAGGCACTCAAAATGTGTCACGACTCTCCTGTAGCCGGTCATTGTGGTATCAAAGCCATGCAGTAATTGCTCCTTCGCTCTTTTTGGTGGCCTACACTGAAGCAAGATGCTGAAAGTTACATAGTATCTTGTCCCATTTGTGCCCAAGTAAGAATACCCCATATGAGGCCTGCAGGACTATTCCAGCCATTACCGGTTCATCCAGCCCCCTGGCATACAATATCAACTTATTTTATGTGTTCTTTACCTCCCTCAGCGGGAAACCGAGTTATAATGGTGACTGTAAATGGCTCAATTCACTGCCACTGCTACTTTTTCACCAGTTATTTTTTCCTTGCATGTTTCAGCTTCTTTCAGTATTATTTTTCCTGTTGGAAGACTTAAATTTTTGCTTCTTTTTGTTCCAGGGAGTTCTTGCTTAGAGGTTTTTCCCCTTTGGGTTTTTTCCTCTGGGACTCCTTCTGGAGGGCACGGACTGATTTTGGCGTTCCTTCGTCGACAGCACCATGGCTACCAGAAAGGGCTGCCCCTACATGGGTCAAGGCAGAACCTGAAAGAATCAGGACCTTTCTGCAGTTCCAGTGGTCCAAAGACATAAACGACGAGTAGCCCATGACAGCAGCCACAGTGATGACAGTAACTCTGGTCTTCAGGATCTGGACGATCTACCTGGCCCATCAGGGACCACTGGACAGCCGGTCACTCAAACCTAGTCACAGACCACCACAGAGCCTCTACCATCAGGAACCAACACCACAGCACCCACCCAGAGTACCCAAACCTCTGTCCCCAGGACACGTCAATCAGCAGTGTGCCCACCTGTACAGGGACCCCAGGCCACACCTCGCCCCCAAGACAATCAGGGACCTGGGGTCAGTGGCAGTGGGCACATGGTTCAGGGGACAGAGGCACAAGGCAACAGGAAAATTGGGAGGATTACTGTGTGCCAGGGGGAGGACAGGAGCAGGGAACCGAATCTCCACAAGGTGCTCTCCGGGATCCTGGGAGCCTAACAACATTCCCGGGACATGATGGGCCAGATCCTAGACAACGTGCAGGAGAACAGGTAGCTGCAGGAGTGACAGTATCAGGGGATCAGGGAGGACTTGCAGGCCATTAACAACACCCTGATCTCCAAGCAAGGGTGCTGGCAGACATGGCCAACATTATGAGGGAGGCAGTGTCACACCAGCGGACCCCTGCCACTAGCCAGTCATCTGAACAGCCCTCCACTTCCGCTGCCACAAGTGGCCAGGAGGTCCCGCCACAGGACCAACAGGACACCAGCACCCCTCCCCCTGCAGAAGGTAAACCACCCCTCAAACGTTTCCTGCGATCCAGACAGAACCCAGAGACACTTGCCAAGACCCGCCAGGAAATGAGACTCTCCCGATTGTCCCCCTTGTGTCCCACTCAGTCACCTCATCCATGTTGAACTGCCATTGCTCCCCTTCCTATGTCGCCTTGGACAATGCACCTGTGCTACGAACAGACTGGTACAATATCCTGGACTTCCCTCCATCATCACCCCATCCAATTGCACTTTCCCCTCTACATATTAGCACTACAATAAACACCCTTTGATAAAATCGACTTTGAGTATGTCATGTATTTCAAATATGTATTGATTAAAACAGCTACAACCATTGCAAATGAACTGTACATAGAACGAGCATAGAATCACTGACCTGTAACTGGCTGTTGTGATCACACCAGGAGTATTTGTCAGATCACCAAAATCTGTAATATGAATAGCCAGAGGTAACAGTAGGTGGGCATAGAAGTGGAAAATAGCAGCATGGTAATGTTACACAGAATACAACCAAAGTCATTGAAATGTAAAGTTTCACTGTCTCACTTGTGTGTTATTGGAAGTACTGACAGATCACAGATGTTCTGTTGTCCACATCCTCATCCTCTTCTTCCTCATCCTCACTGTCCACAGGGTCCACTGCTCCCACCGGGGCATTTCCAGTCTCCATCTCCTGCAGAAAAGGTGCATACCATCTGAGGGCCAGGTTATGCAACATGCAGCATGCCATGACTACCTGGCAGACCTTCGTGGGTGAGTAGCACAGGGATCCACCTGTCAGATGGAGGCACCGAAACCTGGCCGTCAGGACGCCAAATGGCCTTTCATTTATCCTTCTGGTTCACCCATGTGCCTCATTATAACGTTCTTCTGCCCTTGTCCTGGCATTCCTCACAGGGGTCAGCAGCCGTAATAGGTTTGGGTAACCAGAGTCACCTGCAAATATTGAGGGACAACATTTAGCCACACACTATCCTGTATGGCCAACACCATAGGCATACACCAACATCTACTGCGTGGGAACCAGGGCTCACCTATTAGCCACACCCTCTGCCTCTGTGTTTGGGCCATCACATTTGGGATGCTGCTATTCCTCAGGACAAAGGCATCATGCACCGACCCAGGATACTTAGCATTGACCTGGGAGATGTACTGTCCGCCAAGCACACCATCTGCACACTCATGGAGTAGAAACTCTTACGATTCCTGAACACCTGTTCATTCTGGCGGGGGGGGGGGAAACAAATGCAATATTTGTTCAGTCAATAAACTGTAAACTTCGTACTTGTATAGCGCACTACTCACCCGTTAGGGTCTCAAGGCGCTGTACGCATACGGCTGTGGAACCCTTCCTATCTTTTCCCTGTGAGGTGCCCACTCCTGGGCAACCTCCAAGGTGAAGCCAGGCATCCCAGCGCTGTTGGGGCCGTTGTGGAGATTAAGCAAGCTATTGCCCAGAGTTACAGAGTGGGACCCATGAATTAGATTAGACACCAATGCGAGAATGATCAGGTCAGAGGAAATTGAGCCCAAGACCTGCCGAGGCGGGAATTGAACCCTGGTCCCGGGCCAGATTTCTGCATCAGGGTCTGCCGCTCTAACCATTGAGCCACAATGGCACAATCACACCAATTATATTGGGGATATGTCCCATTACATAGAATCCGGCATTCACAGTGGCCAAATCCTCACCCTGGGGGAATGCAGTGTAGCTGCACATGTGTTTGATCAGGGCAGACAAAACTCATGTCAGCACTATTGAGAACATTGGCTGTGACATTTCTGCTGCCAAGCCCACTGTCACTTGGAAAAAAACAGTTGCCAGGAAATGGAGAACTGATAGCACTTGCACAAGAGGAGGGATCCCAGTGGGCTGACAGATAGCAGATATCAGGTCAGGCTCCAATTGGGCACACAGCTCTGTGATTGTGGCCCTGTCCAGTCTATAGGTGAGGATAATGTGCCTGTCCTCCAGTGTAGCCATGTCCACCAGGGGTCTGTACACAGGTGTATGTCTCCATCCGCAGTGGTAGGTATCTAAGGGACAAAAGAGTGAGGAGGCTGTCACAAACTGAACAATGGAGCCACAACAGCAGTCCGCAATCTGCAAACATGTTACGCGACAGTGTAATTTGTCAAGTATGTGTCTATTTATCCTGTGACGCAGCATTAATCCATAGGCCTGTTCCCTGCCCTGAAATGGCATACCCCTGTTCTGTGTGGAGGGACAGGTGGAAGTGGGGTAATGCCGCTGATGTTGTGCGTCATGGCGGTAGGCGGTCGCGAACCGCCGTGCAACACCTCATTGGGTATTATTGTCCCCCATGGGGTGCAGTGGCCAATGGTGATCTCTGCCGGCGGTGACGGTATGCGCCACCACAGACGTGACCGCCATTTTCTATCATATTCATCACTTGTTTACGGACCTTCCATAGGAGAGGATCTACATTGCATGTGCTGCTGTGATCTGTGTCTGGAACCTACCATGGCCCATGTGACCGGGGAAAGGACCCCAGTCTTCACTTCTGAGGAGCTGGAGAGACTGGTGAATGGGGTCCTTCCCCAGTACGGACTGCTGTATGGGCCTCCAGACCAACAGGTGAGTACATTGTGGGCACGCTGTATGTGGCATGAATGCATGGAGTTGTGTGTGAAGGCATCGTGTAAGGGGGTCGGTGGATGTCTTCTTGGCAGTGTACATGTTGTGTGCTGGGCTGTAAGTGTGCCAATGGTGATGAAAACGGGTATGGTGGGCCACTTGTGTTACTGGCTGGACTGTTTGTCTAATGGTGTTCTCCTGTCTGTATTGCCTCTGCAGGTCAGCGCCCATCAAAAGAAGGGTGGATGGCCAACGAGGTGCAGACCCAGGGGGTCTATGGCAGGCAGAGCACCCACTGTTGCAAACGGTGGGAGGACCTGAGATAGTGGGCATGGAAGACCGCGAAGGCCCAGCTGGGGATGGCCTCCAAACGAGGAAGGGGTGCCCGTCATACCCTGACCCCCCTGATGACCCGCATTCTGGCGGTGGCCTATCCTGAGCTGGAGGGGCACTTGAGGGCATCACAGCAGCCACAAGCGGCTTAGTACAGTGGCCATCATTGAAGGAAACGGCTGGAGGGGTGGTATCCGGGTGGTGGTTGTGTGTCAGTGGGTGCCCCTAGGCCAGGCCAGACATAGCAGCGTAGGTCTTCTGGTGGCTAATGGTCTGAAGGGGAAATACTGCTTACCTAGCTTGTTAACATTCACTACTAGTCAGGGTTGCGTGGGTCCCAAGTGTGCTGCAGTTGGCGGTATGTGCTCCTCCTCATGCCTTGGTGGCTAGCAATATCACTGGTAGTGTAATGCATCGTATGCAGACCTGTTCCCTGTGTGTGAGGGTGCTGTGTATGCAAACTGTGGTGTTGGTGCAGTCATTGACCCGGTGTATCCTTTGTCTCTGACCTCCCTTTCTTGTTTTCTCATCCTATCCTTATGTGCATTAGCATCATCTGGCAGAGGAGCAGAGGCACCAGCGACAGAGGGAGCTGCATCACACAGGACCCTGGAGGCAGAGTCCACCGACGCTGAGGGCACCAGTGGGATGGAGGGCGAGGGGAGCACCACAGCTGAGACTGGAGGGGACATCACAGACTCTGATACCTCCTCCGATGGGAGCTCCCTGGTGGTGGCGGACACCTCTGTGACCACCAAAGCTGCAGGTACAGCCGCCATCCGGTACCAGCAACGCCCTCCCAGCACCCCCTCAGTGAGTTGCCCGTGCCCGCTCACCCAGGAGGGTGGGCATCTCTTTCGCCCCAGGCACCTTAGGCCCTGCCCCAGTGAGCCCTGCTGCCCTGAGTGAGGAGGTAATTGACCTCCTGAGATCCATCTCTGTAGGGCAGTCAACCAATGTGAATGCCATCCAGGAGCTAGCAGCCCAGATGCAGCAATCTAATGCATTCCTGGAGGGCATTCAAGGTGGATTGGTGGCCCAACAGAGATCAATCCAGGCTTTGGCCTCCTCTCTGATGGTAGACATTGTCCCTGTTTCAACTGTCCCCCCTCTCCAACTTCCACTTCCCAGTCCCATTCTCCTCAACCCCAACCCACCCCAAGCACACAGCCAGACAAGCATGCACACAAAACAACACCCAATAATGTCACAGGCAAACACAAGCACCACACTTCATCCTACAGGCACTCACACAAACACCATCCAGTTGCAGACACAACAACATCCACTATTTCTACTGTCTCCCCGTCCTCCCCCTCCCACCCATTTACGTCCACACCTCACACCTGCATGCACTACATCATCATTCACTACCAGCATCCTCACCACACCAAGCCGAACACACACCTCACTGGTAGACACCTCCACAACATCCATGCACACGTCCCCTGTGTCCTCTCCTACTGTGTCTGTCCCCCCTCCTAAAGTACACAAACACAAACACTCAGACACCCAACAGCCATCCACCTCACAACAGCATACAGCCCATGCACCTGTTCCCAAATCCAGCAGACAAACACCTCCAACAACCACTCCCTCATCCTCCACTCCCATTACTTCTCCCTCTTCCAGCCCCAATGTCCCTAAAAAGCTTTTCCTTTTCCAGATTGACCTCTTCCCTATCCCTCCCCCATCCTGCACGTATGGCCAGGGAGGCAAGGACCCTGCTAAGCTCCTCAGCCAAACAGCCCACAGGCCCATTATTAGCAATACCTACTCGTGTTGGAAAGGATTCCAGGCCACAAATACTGAAGGGGAAGCAGCCTGCACCAGCCACAAAGAAAGGGAAGGAGGCTTCACCACCAACAAAGAAGGGGAACGAGCCTGCATCAGCCACAAAGAAGGAAAAGGAGCCTGCACCAGCCACAAAGAAGGGGAAGGAGCCTGTATCACCAACAAAGAAGGGGAAGGAGCCTGCACCAGCCACAAAGAAGGGAAAGGAGCCTGCACCAGCCACAATGAAGGGGAAGGAGCCTGCACCAGCAGCTGTCACAGAGCCCCCACTGCCAGCCATGGTTGTGCAGCCATCAGAGAGTGCGGGGGCTCAGCAGGGGCCTCCCCCAAACACCACCACATTGCAGCCATTAGAGGGTGCAGGGGCTGAGCAGGAGCCTCCCACAACCACAGTGCAGCCATCAGAGGGTGCAGGGGCTGAGCAGGAGCCTCCCACAACCACCACCACAGTGCAGCCATCGGAGGGTGCAGGGGCTGAGCAGGATCCTCCCCCAACCACCACCACAGTGCAGCCGTCACCGCCGGCAGACGCCATATAGTCCAGCCTTCATGGGCTGCTGTCCGGCCTGCCCTCACCAGAACCAGTGGGGTATTCACCCACTCCGGAGACTGTGGCCTTGCACTCCCCAGGATCAAGCACAGGACATGTTGCCCCCTCCAGAACCAGTGGGGTATTCACCCACTCCAGAGACTGTGGCCTTGCACTCCCCAGGACCAAGCACAGGGAATGTTGCCCCATCCAGAACCTGTGGGGTATTCACCCACTCCAGAGACTGTGGCCTTGCACTCCCCAGGGCCAAGCACAGGGCATGTTGTCCCCTCCAGAACCAGTGGTCTTGTTTCGACATCTGGCTGAGGTGCCTGCCTTTTTGCCAACTGATACCCCTACAGTGTTCTCTCCGTATTGGGGCAGGAATCAAGTGGGGCCTTGGAATTTGCCATGTGGGCCCTCTGAACTATGGACTGGGCAGTGTCCCTGTTTTGTACATATCTGTTGCATTGCCACATCGACTTAATATTTTTGATGTTGATCTTATTACAATCACTTTAGACAATTCCTGTTGTCCTTGCATTATTCTGCCGATTATCGGGGACAAATTGATTTTCTTGTGCATCTGATTGTGTTTATGGTGTGTGGGGTGTGTGCTGTGCGTGTGAGTGTCACTTTCATGTTCTTCCCACCCTCCCTTGTGTGCTAGGCGTCTGTACTCACCGTCGTCAACTTCGCCGGCGTTGGTGTTTCCAGGTGGAGCATGATATAGAAGATCATCGGGAAAACATACAGTTCGGGTTTCACGGTGGCATGGTTCTTCCCTGTGTCTCCAGTGGTGAGTCCTTTGACTTCTGTGATCTGTTTCCACCAGGCTTTTGATAGCGTTGGTACTGCCCTGGAATAGGTGGTGGATTGAAGGGTCTTAATATGGTGGGTGGTACTTTGTCTTCTGCCTGGCTACAGGCGGCTACCGCCGTGGTGACTGTTGTTTCCGCCCTGGCAGTCAGTGTAGAACATTCGCTGTGTTTCAGAGATATCACTGCCATGGTCATCATTTGGAGTTAGTAACCGCCTGCCTGTTGACGGTATTACCGCCACTTTATCACCCACCACCAGCGTTGTAATGAGGGTCTAAGTCTTTTTGGCCCTGAGACTTCAGGATACAGGAGGCAAGCTCAATCCAAGCCCTTGGTGAACACTTCTCAGCAGAGCCAGAGGGCAGCAAGGCAGAAGGTCAACAGCAAGGGAGCAGCACTTTACAGCAAAGCAGCCAGGGGCAGTCAGGCAGCTGCTCTTAGCAGGTTGCAGGTTCTGGTTCAGAGTTCCTTTCCCAGTAGGTATCTTGTCAAGAAGTGTCTGAGCTTGTAGGGTCAGAAACCCGGTTTAAATAACCAAATGTGCCTTTGAAATGGAAGAGACTTCAAAGAGTGGCTTAGAAGTGCACAATGTCCCCTTTCAATTCCAGCCTGTCTGCCAGGGACCCAGTAGAGGGTTTGGCAGTCCATTGTGTAAGGGCAGGCCACTGTCCTTTGACATGTAAGTGTCAGGCCCTCCACCCTCCCAGCCTAGGAAGACCCAATAAGTATGCAGATGTGTGCAGGTGTGACTGAGCATCCTGTGTTTAGGATTGTCTGAATGAAATGCACAAATGAGCTGTCAACTAACCTAGCCAGACGTGGATTGTAAAGCACAGAAGGATGTAAGTGGCATTTCTAAAATAGTAATATTAAATGCAACTTCAACAGTCAGCAGGATTCAGTATTAACATATGACTCTGTTACTCCTTTCAGATCAGAATTTACCACTCAAACAGCATATGAGGGTGGCCCTAATGTTAGCCTATGAAAGGAGCAGGCCTCATAGCAGTGAAAAACGAATTTAGGATTTGTACACTACCAGGACATATAAATTACACAGGTATATGTCCTGCCTTTTATCTACATAGCACCCTTAGGGGTGACTTATACGTAGAAAAAGGGGAGTTTAAGGCTTGGCAAGTACTTTTAAATGCCAAGACATATTGCCAGCGATACTGCACACACAGGCTTTGCAATGACAGGCCTGAGACATGGTTAAAGGGTTACTTATGTGGGTGGCACAATTAGTGCTGCAGACCCACTAGTAGCATTTAATCTACATGCCCGGGGCACATGTAATGCACTTTACTAGGGACTTATAAGTAAATCAACTAAGCCAATTGGGTATGAGCCAATGTCACCATGTTTTGAGGGAGAGAGCATATGCACTTTGGCACTGGTTAGCAGTGGTAAAGTGCACAGAGTCCTAAAACCAGCAAAAACAGTGTCAAAAAGTGGAGAGAGGCAGGAAAAAGTTTACCCTGATTACCCCAGGGGTGTCAGGTCACATAGTCATGCAGCATTGGCAGGCACATAATGCCACCATGGCTACCATTGCAGGGTTGCTGAGGGACATCAATACCACCCTCATTGGTTCCTCAACACTCAATCAGGCCTCTTCCACTAGCAGCGTAACATCTGCCCCATCTATATCTGCAGCAGCTAGTGGAATGGAGGTCCTGCCAGGAGAACCACATGCCTCAGACACCCCTCCCTCTGTAGCTGATGAAACCCCCCCACAAACATGTACCTCCACCCAGACCTCTGGCTGGAGCAGTTTCCAAGACCAAACACACTGCCAGGAAGTGAACCTCTCCTGATATATCACCCTTGTGTGCCACTGAGACACCCTGTAGACTGTTCTGAGACATTACTCTATTTTTCCATGGTACAAGGACACTGGACCTGTGTAACCAACTGGTGTAGCTGCTACCCTGATGAATCCATCTACCATGACCTAACTCATCATCCCTTTTTCATTTAAGCACTTTGATTTTGACCTTAATTATCTTGATATGCACAATAAATCACAAATGAACACAGCTATTGTATATGTGTCTTTAATAATACATCAGCAATTGCCATGCTTGCCAACGGCGGTGAGGTCATGCCCCCTGCATCGAACAGCCAGTGTAATGGTCATCAGATGGAGGCTCTGACAGCATGAGACACATAACAACAGTAATGTTACAATACAGATGTCAGAGAGGTTGCAGTTCAGGCCAACACCATAGTATAGTCAGTATTCCAATCTGTAAATAGAGCATGACAGAGAGCACTATCAGGATGGAAGGCATGGTGGCAGACAATGCACAAATACAGGTAACAGAAGGCATGGCCATTGTATACTTCCTTCAATGCAAGGGGCACCCAGATTGGACCTACATATTACCAGGTACAGACTCTTCACATAGATATACCATAGCTACATGATCACATATCCCATGGACAACACATATGATATCACTGAGGACCCAGTACAATAACCATACACAAACATAGGGCCTGTACGTGTAGGAATTTTCATTCACCTTTGTCACTATACATTTATCTGCACCTTGGACAGCAGCGCCAGAATTCAAACACAGCTAGGCCCCATGGTTACCACAGAGTACTCCACCCACTGTGTAGCCAGAGGCCATGATCCATTCTTCACACAAGGGCCACATACTTCAACTGACATGAAATACACCATTTCACATCCCCCCAGCCCACTGGTAATAGGAAAGGACGAAGCAGTCACAATTCGACATGTATGAAGGGAGTAAAAACAAGTTTCCATCCCACTGTCACTAGATCCATTTTACCAGCTATCGGTCATTAACACCTCTCACATCTGTCATCTACTACCATTGGCCATTGACAATGAATTCCTCAGCCATAGGTTGCAGACCCAAACAGGAAATTGCAATTTCAGTGAGTGGAAGGAAAAGAGGATAGGAGAATGCAAGAAACATAGCTCAGTACTGAATAGTCCATTCCAGAAGTGTATGTTAGGATCAGATTTAACAATACATGTTTGAGCTGACCCTCTATTACTGTACACCTTACATAAAATCAGTCTGCTTCCACAACTCACACTTAGACATTAGCACTCATTATACCGCCTCTGATTATTCAAGTCAGGAGGTGTAATGGCAGCCATTCACATCAAAATGTGCACATTCAAGACTTGTAAAGGTCCACTTCACATACCTGTATGTCAGTGGAAGTACTGATTGATTAGCTCTGTCCTAGAGTCAGCTGTTTCTTCATCCTCTGGCTCTTCATCACTTGCCATATCAGCATTGCCAGTCACAGGTCCAGCTGCCTCCGCCTCATCTGCTATCAATGGTATCTGACATCTCAGGGCTAGATTGTGGAGCATGCAGCAAGCAACGATTATTTGGCATACCTTGTGAGGTGAGTAGAGGAGGGCACCTCCAGATAGGTCCAGCCACCTGAATCTTGCCTCCAGGATCCCAAATGTTCGGTCGATTACATGCCTTGTCCTCCTGTGGGCCTCATTGGAACAGAGTTCCCTTGGGGTGGCTGGGTACCACACTGTTATCAACAGCCAAGGAAGGTTTGGATAGCCAACGTCACCTCTGAACCCAATTGTAGAACAATTCATACATAGGTTCTGTGACTGGCTATGATGTGATGACAGGTGACATAATACAGAAACACACAATGCAATGCATACTTACCAAGTAGCCAGGCCCTCTCTGTTTGTAGTCGTGCCATCAGATGTTGGACATTGCTGTTCCACATTATGTAGGAATCATGCACTGAACCTGGAAACTTGGCTGTGACTTGTGAGATGTACTGGTCTTCCAGACACATGACCTGTTCATTGACTGAGTGGTAGTTCTTTCTGTTCCTATACACCTGTTGATTGGTACTGGGAGGGACCAGGGCTCCATGTGTGCCATCAATGGCTCCTACCACATGAGGAATGTGTCCCATCTCATAAAAGTCTGCCTTCACAAATGCCAAATCCACTGTTTGGGGGAACCTGATGTAGCTGTCCAGATGATTCAACAATGTACACAGTACATCCTTCAACACCAGACTGAACATGGGCTGAGACATCCCTGCTGTTAAGGCAACAGTATTCCGAAAGGACCCTGTGGCCAGGAAGTGTAGCACTGACAATACTTGCACAATGGTAGGTATGCAATAGGGATTGCGAATGGCTAGCATCAGATCTGGCTCCAACTGTGTACATAGATGCATGATGGTATGACGATTCAAACAATATGTCTGGATGACATGCCTGTCCTCCATGGTTGTCAGGTCAACTAATGGGCGGTACACTGGCAGTTGTCTCACTCTCCTCATGGCAGGATAACTATGTTGAGAGGAGAGACTGTACAATGAGTTCTGCAGTATGCACACATCACCAACACATGCTATATTACCTGACACCTAACATTTGTAGACAATGCGTAGAACTGCTGACATATCAAATACAGACCATAGAAATGTCCATAATTCACCCTCATAGCTTCACATTCGCTAACGTAAATTGAATTGTACATATGAAACATATCTTAATTGTACATGTGTGTGTGACATAGCTGTCCTGGACTAATTACACATATGTTTTGGAATCTACCTATATGTAGGCATGGCCTATGTACCTCAGAGTAGCTTTATATAGTTCTAAACATATAGACAGCCTCAATTCGTCATTTTGTAAAGATTGTCACAATATTTTGCACAACCATGATACATACGGTTATACTATAAATTGGGGGAGTGAGTGACTGATGCAGATAAATAAGCACATCCATGGATTACATGTGCCAAAATGGTAGGCACCTGACCTACTGTATTGGACAGTTGGAAGTGACCTAGGACTGCCGACGGAAGTAGTCATGGCGGTAGGCAGTCGCAACCGCCATACAATTTGTTATTGGTGCCGGTCCTGTGTGTGGCGGCCTTGCCCACCATTTTCTGCAGTTTTGTTCACTTCACTCCTGACACTGTTGCCAGCAAGACCTCCACAACGTGAGCTGCTATGTACTGCCTCTGGGAGCCGTCATGCCACCTTCTGCAGATGATAGGGCCCGTGCCTTGACCCCGGAAGAGCTGGAAAAGCTAGTGGAGGAGGTCCCATGGACAGCTATATGGGGCACCAGAGAAGCAGGTGAGTTCAATGCCCCGGCCATGTGTGATAGGTGTTGTGTGTGATGTTCATTTGGGCATGTGATCTAGTGAGCGTGAGGATGAATGCAGATGGCATTTCATGAAGGTGTGTGAGCAGAGAGGATGGGTATGTGTGCCTACTTGCAGTGACCACTTCTATTGGTATGGTGCCTGTGTACATGACTTTCTCCTTTTGTCTCTGTCATCCATGTAGGTGAATGCCTTGTAATATGTGACTATTTTATATCTTTTGCTTAACTGTGTACTTATTAGTGTAGTGGGACTTGTTCAATGTTGAACACATTCTCTGTATGGCTCCTTATTGTTTTCTGCTTTAGAGCTTTAGTATTTATGAATTCTAAGTTCCATGTTACATCGGTGCCCTCGGGTTCTGGAGCCTGGTGTGAAGGCAGTTGGAGGTTGGCTCTGGACCTGTGAGGGTGTCGATGTCTGTCATGGATCCAACAAATAAACTTCAACTATATAATTTACACTGGAGTGTGAGTGGAATCTCTTCCTTCCATCACTGCCCCTCCATACTACATGCCTATCAGAAGAAGGGGATCTCGTGTGCCCTCACCAAACAAGTGCGCCCCCTGGGGGTCCACAGCCAGAGGAGCTCCCATTGTCGAAAGTAGTGGGAGGACCTGAAACGCTGGGCCTGGAAGACTGCTGAGGCCCAGCTGGGGATGTCCTTCAAACAAGGAAGAGGTGATGTCGAACTCTGACCCCCCTAATGGATGCATTCTGGCGGTGGCCTACCCTGAGGTGGATGGTCGTTTGAGGGCAGCACAGCAGCCACAAGGGGTGAGTACTGACTGTATCCTTGTATTTGGCTCTGGTTGTATGGTGTTTGCAGTCACACTGTAGCAGCTATGACAACTTTGTAGGTGCTACATGTATGTAGACTAGTTGGAATACATAGTACCCACATTGCCTGACTATTAGATGTAGATCTGGCATCATGGTTTGCTATGTATACGTTTAGATCACCAGTGTCAAGACATATCTGTGACTGCATGTGGAGATGCTCAAATGACAATGCCACATGCGTAACTCCACCCAGACATTTATATGCATATAAGCTGCTGTTTCATCCTACCCATAGAGTATTTCCAGGTCCATTCTTCAGCATATGTGCTTTAGTAGCTCTAAGGTGTCTGACCACTTTCATCTGTCTTCATCACCTGTATTTGCAACTGAGTGCCTGACATATTTTGTACAGGGACTATGTAACGTTTGTCCTGGTACAGGTATTAACTCCATGTGAGGCAGGCATCTCAATCACTCCACAGATATGACTAGTATAGGACTGTACATATGGGTTTGTACATGTATCCCCACTGTCCCTACATCTTCATATTATGGGGTATGTGAAGGTTGTGAGGGAAGGCTATTCTACTTTGGTTTTTTTTCTATTTGCCCTTTTTTAATGCATTTCCATGCCATTGGCATGTGGTCAAATCACATTTATTCCAATGGCTTTGTTCTAGAGCAGGTAAGATCTAGGCAGAGCTACTCTGTGACAATATGCAATGTCCATACTATGTGTGCCAATTTCCTACTACTAACAGTGAAGCATATGTTATTAGCTGCCTACATCATGTCTCAATGGTTACTTGGGGGCACATGTAATAGAGTGGGACAATCATTGCTACCCTTAGCTAGCTGATGTGGCCAGTTGGGACAGTTATTTGTATTGTTTGACTTCTTATTTCAAAATGTAATGGTTTAGCTTTACTACTATTTCTAATACAGGTATTGGTGTGGGATATGTTGTCACTACAATGGCAGTTGTGTAGTTCCATGTGTACATCATGTGCACATGTCTTTTCAGTGGGATATGTGTTTTGTCTGGACTTAGGTACAGCTAATCACATGTCAGGAAAGGTGTTAGTGATTTTGGTTTACCCATGTAGTCATGGGGTGGAACTGTAACTGCATGTCAGTAGGAATGTTAGGTGCCAAATGATTTACTTCATTTCTTACTAATGTTTAGGTGTTCTTACACTGCACTCAGTGATTTTCAGTGGTTGTCTCATGTGGATATGTAGGCCACTGTAGCTGCACATGCATATATGAAGTGATTTGGTGTATCTGTGTTTAGTGCCTGCACATGTTTCTCTGGGATTTGATACATGTAGTGACATGGCTGTTATCCAGACACGTCTTCTTCACATCAGATGTCACCTGTATGGGAGTCCCTCATGTTGTGGCTACAACAGTGATTATATCCAGTATGGCATATTTGTACAGAGAGCTCAGCCAGGCATGTGATTTGAATGGCAGGTGCTGTGTGGTCTGTGAATAGAATTGTCTTAATTACCATGGGACATTACTTATGGACTGGTCAGGTGTAGAATCAGAACATGGATAATATGTTGTGATCAGTCAACTGCTTTTCCTAATTGGGATAGGGGTATTGTGAGTTATGAGCAGTTTTGGGACTGATTTTCAGCTTCAGCGAGGGCAAGATGAGCATGCTGACATTGCTGTACAGGTGAATTCTTGTAATGATCCAGTTGTGCTACCTTAATTGGATTATGATGTGGGTGAGAGGGATGACATAGAGAGCTGGATAGAAGTAACATGTTGTGACATGATGTAGGTTATGTGGGTTACTATTTAGGATAGTCTAGCCAGGAGATGTATACCTACAGTTGTCCATGTTTTCATGTTTGTATGTGAAGAATGTGATGACCATGTCTCTCCCTTTCTATCTCTTCCTCCTTCTCTCTCTATTTGTTTGCATCAGCATCAGCAGGTGAAGGAGACAGGGCACAGGACAGTGAGGATGCTGCTGGCCACGGGACCCAGAGTGCTGATACCACTGACAGAGAGGGACACAGTGGACTGGAGGGTGAAGGGAGTGCCACAGGAGAGACAGGATCCACCTCATCACCTTCGGAATCCTCCTCCAGCGGGTACCCCCTGGTGGTGGCGGACTCTTCTGGGACCACCCCAGCACCATCATTATCCGCTAACCCACTTACTACCACTGACCTCCCTGTAGCTCCTTCCTTAGTTGTCTGCGCCTGCTCACCAAGGAGGGTGGTCGTCTCCTTCCTACAGGCACTTCTGCCCCTGCCTTTGTCAGCCCTGCTGCCGTCAGTGAGGAGGCTATTGATCTCTTGAGGTCAATCTTTGTAGGTCAGTTAACCATTGTGAGTGCCATCCAGGGACTGGAAGCTCAAGTCCAGCAGAGCAATGTGTTCCTGGAAGGCATTCACAGTGCACTGGCTGGCCAACAGAGATCCTTTCAGGCTCTGGCCTCCACACTGATGGCAGCCAGTCACCCTTTGTCTACCATCCCCTTCCATTTTCCTCTTCCCAATCCCATACCCCTCTTCCTCATCCCAGCCAAAGCACACAGACAGACAAGCATACAGCCACCTCAATATCGAAGGGTACTGCTGACAAACACCAGCACCAAAGACCCACCACTGGCATGCACACAAACAACACCCACCTGCAGACACACCAACACTCACTACCTGCACTGACTCCCCTACCACCCCTACCTTCCACCACAAAAGCAGGCCCACAGACATCCACCCCAGCCACCACATCTGCAGATACCACAGACACGCCTACATGTAGCACATCCGCCATACCTTCACTCACAACTCCAAAAGACAGTCACCCATCCACCATGGCATCTCCCAGTACCTCTACCCCCTCCTCCAAAGGCACATAAATGCTCACACTCACCCACCCAACAGACACCCAGCACACACAAGCATACCTCACACACACATGCACCCAAGACATCCACCAAAACACCTCTTACAACCATTCCCTCTCCCTCCACTCCTAAGCCCTTTTACCATGACCATCCCCATGTGTCGAAGAAGTTTTTCCTCACAGAGTTGTCCTTTTTCCATACTCCCAAAAGATCTGTGTCCCTCCCCAGGTCCAGCCCTTCCACCTCCAAGTCCTCCCCTGGGCCCTCCTGCAGGTAGCCATGCCCCTCCCCCTGCCAAGAATTCAACCCCTCCTAAGAGTTCCCAACCCTTCCTTCAGCCTCGACCTAAGCCCCCCTCCCAAGCCCAAGCACAAATCTAAACCTGCCCTCCCCAATCCCCCCTTGATGCCCCTACCCGGGGAGGTTCTATGGCAGTCAAGAGTCAAGTAAGGGCACTTGGATGTGCATGATGCACATATGTGTTTGGACTGGCCTATGGCCCCCTTTTTATGTACATATTTATGTAAATCTATTTTTTATTTATTAGCATACATCTGGGCCTACCAGTTGTTGATTCCAAGGCTACATATTTGTCCTGCCTTTCATTCCTTATGGTTGTTTTGGTTTTGGCTGCTTTAGTTTGGAATTGTGCAACGATGACAGGTAAGTGTGCTGTCATCGTCGCTGGTTCCATAGTCGTTGGGCGAACAGGAGAAGTGGGAAGATGTGTAGCTCAGGTTCCATGGCGGCTCAAGACGGGTACGTGTTCTGGAAGGTGAATGCCTCCTTTTGTAGAGTTGTTTTCCGCCAGGGTTTCTGTGTTGGTGGGACCGTGGCAGAAACATTGGCGGTGTGCAGCCTCATAATCTGTCTGGCGGGAGCATTGCCTCTGCTGGCCTGATGGTGGCTACCGTTGTTGGTGGTGGCCTGACTGCACCAGTGATGCCAGCAGTGGATTGGCTGTATTCTGTTGGGAAGACTACCATGGTCGTAATTTAGAGGTCTTCTCCGCCAGCCTTTTGGCAGTATGACCACCATCGCCAGCATGGTGGTCATGAGACCGCTAAACTTGTTATGAATGGCACTGTGCTAATCCTATGCTTAAAAACTTTGCTAGAAAAACAGACATGTGAGGTGAGCAAATCTAGAGTGCGGCTGGTGTTGTAGGGTGCTCCTTACTAGGGCTGCTTGCCACCTAAAATTGGAAACTACCAAAAGTTCTCTCTTCTTTTTTTGTATAATTTATGCATCCCTCTAACCCTAAAAACGGTTGTGTTTTGATTAGTAGTGGGTGGTTTGGATAAAACGTAACCTCTCTAATTAACTATAATGATAGCGAAACACGTCAGGGGTTGCTCTTGCTCATTCCAGGTGGGCTTGGATGTTATTCTACCAATCCTAAAATGTCATGCTGTGCATAGAGTGGTGAAAGGCTTTTATCATTTTACAGCTAGGCAAGGATGGCACTGTGCCAATCCTGTGCTAAAAGATTTTGCTCTACAAATGGCAAAATACTTTCTCCCTTTCTTTCTTGGCATGGATGGCATTGTGCTACTCCAATGCTTAAAAACTTTGCTAGAAAATGTGAGCTGAGCAAATCTAGTGCGTCACTGGTGTCTGGAGAAAGCTAAACTGCTCTGATGAGCTATAATGATAGGCAACCACGTGTTGAGGTTGCTTTCACTCTTTCCAGGTTGTTTTGGATGGTATGTGTCAATCCAAAATTTTAATATTGTGCCTGAAGTGGTGTAAGACTTTTTTCTATTATAGTTTGGCAAGGATGGAACTGTGCCAATCCGATGTTTAAAGATTTTGCTGTACAATTGGCAAATTACTTTGTCCCTTTCTAGCTCTGCGTTGATGGCACTGTGCCAATGCTATGCTTAAAAACTGCTAGAAAAACAAACATTTCAGGTGAGGAAATCTAGAGTGTTGCTGGTGTTATAGGGTGTTCCTTACGGGAGCTGCTCTCTACCTCAACATCGAAATTATCCAGAGTTCTCTCTTCTTTTTTGCATAATTTATGTGTCACTCTAACCCTGAAAGGGTTTTGTTTTGACTTGACTTGCTCCCTTGTGTCTCGATAAACTAAGCTTCTCTGATGAGCTATAATGATGGCGAAACACTTGTCAGGGGTTGCTTTGCTCAATCTAGGTTGGCTTTGATGGTATTTTACCAATCCACATCTGTAATACTGTGTCTAGAGTGGTGAAAGGCTTTTGCCATTTTACTGCTCGACAAGGATAGCACTGTGCCAATTGTATGCTTAAGCATTTTTTCGTACAAATGGCAAAAGACTTTGAGGGTCATTCTGACCCGGGCGGGTGGCGGGGGGCCTGCAACACAGAAGCCGGCTCCGTATGGAGCCAGCGGTGTTGCAGGTGTGTGACGGGTGCAGTAGCACCCGTCGCGATTTACACTGTCTGCTATGCAGACAGTGAAAATCATGCTGGGGCCCTGTTAGGGGGCCCCTGCAATGCCCATGTCAGTGGCATGGGCAGTGCAGGGGCCCCCAGGCCCCTTCCCCCGGTCCCGCCATCCTGTTCCTGGCAGTAAAAACCGCCAGAAACAGGCTGGCGGGAAGGGGGTCGGAATCCCCATGGCGGCGCTGCTTACAGCGCCGCCATGGAGGTTCAGCCCAGCCAGGGGAAATCCGGCGGGAAACCGCCGGATCCCCTTTTCTGACCGCGGCTTTACCGCCGCGCTCAGGATGGGCAATGAAGCACCGCCAGCCTGTTGGCGGTGCTTCCGTTGCCCGCATCCCTGGCGGTCTTGGACCGCCAGGGTCAGAATGAGGGCCTTTGTGCCAGATGTACAATGCTCTTTCCTGGTTGCAAACAGCCTGATTCCAGAACCAGGCCATTTGCGACCAGAAAATCCCATTTTGCGATTTAGTAATCCACCTTATTTGTAGTAGCAGGTTGTTCCATGCCTTAAAAGCAATTTCAGAAGAAGACTGCACTACTGGGTCCTGGATTTTTTAATGCATGGGATGTGTGCAAGTAGGAGTCTGCACAAACAGAGGTGTCTAGAAGGTTTGTGAAAGCAGATGGATTGTTGAGGTATGCTGGGCCGGTATTATGTAATGTAATGAAAGTTTGGATGAGGAGTTTGAATTGTGCTTGTTTGGGCATGGGGAGCTAATGGAGCTCCTTCAGGTGGCGTGTGATGTGAGTGAGGTTTGGGACATTGAGAGTGATTCTGACTACAGAGTTCTGAATGGTTTGCAGTCTTCTAGTGAGTTTTTTGTTTATCCCAGCACTAATGGTGTTCCCTTAGTCCAGGTTGCTTGTGAGCAGGGTATGCGTGACAGTTTTCTGAGTGCTGATTGATAGTCATTTGAAAATCTTCCTCAGCATCTACAAAGTATAGAAGCATAAGGTGATGACGGTGTTAGCTTGGACAATCATGTTGAGTTTGCTGTCAATGACAATTCGAAGGATCTTGGCGTGGGTGGATGTTGATCCTCGCTCTGTTGGTCACTAGTGGAATCCCACGGTGAAGTGCTCATCCCAAAGATCATGATTGTGGCCTTGTTGGTTTTTATCTTTAGACAGTTAGGGGCATATTTATACTGTGTTTACCCCGGATTTGCATCACTATTTTTATGCAAATCTGGTGCAAACTTAACTCTACATTTATATTTTTACGTTATACCTGTCTAGCATCAAAATGCAAGATGCAAGGTAGGCGTTCCCGTCCAAAAAATGTCTCAAACACCCTAGCGCCATATTTATCCACCCAGGCAAAAAAGACGCACAGGTGGGAGGCGGAGCCAAAAAATGACTCAAACACAGATTTGCATCAAAATGTAACACTTGGGTCAGGGCAGGCGTTAAAATGGGGCAAACACACCAATACTTAAAGAAAACACACAGAAGCAACATCACAACCCACAGGAGAAGATGGAGGTGATACTGATACAGCTTGCTAGACAGCGAAGAGGACAGCAACAACTCCAGCAATCACCACCACCACAACGCAGCCCACAAAGGCAACGCAGAAGGCAGGAGAGGCTCTTCAGAAACAGGAAAGCCTTCCTTGGCCTCAGGGGCCTGGACATTATTAGGACCTACAGACTGAACCGGCAAGCCATACTACACCTACTGCACCACATTGAGCCGCTAGTTGCAAACAGCCTGCAGACCCCACACAACAAACCACCCATCACAAAACTGCTTGCTGTCTTGCACATGCTGGCAAGAGGCTCATTCCAAACAACAGGTGCACTGGTTGCTGGTGTATCACAGCCGTCAGTCTCTGCATTCCTGCCAAAGTTCTTAGACGCCATCATATCCCTGACACCCTGCCACGTCCATTATATCCTATGGCACTCGTAATACGGCTGGAGGTATATCCGTCACTTTACCGTCACTTTTGGGACGGATTAACACCTCCTCCAAAGTTGTAATAACCCCCATAATGCCGTATTGCAGCCCAGCACATACAATTTCTATGTTGATACAGGGTGCATACATCAACAAATCTCAAAATCATGCAATCACGATTAGAGTAAAGAAAAAAAAGACACAAATGCATCAGAAATATCCGCACACACAAACTACATATTTTCCACCTTTGCACGCCTCACAATGCTGATTTACGGTTAAATCGACGCATAAAGGTAATGCGTCAATATAAATAGATGCAAGTAAGTAATGCATCAGAAATACTCACACAAATATCATATGCGTAAAAAAATACACGCAGAACAGAAAATGTGACACAAGGGCATATGAAGTGATGTAATAGGATATCCTGTTTACAGGCATGGTACAGCTGGTGTACTTTCACTTTGTCTTTACAGTCTGTGCCTCTTTTGACTGTGTGGTTGTGTTTTGGAGTTGGTGGTGTCTACTTGCGATTTAGTCTATCTTGTGCTGTCTCCCCTGTCGTGTTTACTATTGTATTTTATTGTCATTTGTCCCAGTGTCTGTGAATTTGTTGTGTTCAGTGTATTTTACCTTGTACTTGTGCTGTCAGGTGTCTGTCTGGGTTAATTCTATAGGTGGGTTAGTTGAGTGATAGAATGTTTTGGTGTGAAGTTTCCTTTCATTACTCTTTTTTTCCATTGTACTGTATGACATTTATTACTACCTGTACCCCAGTGCAATGTCCGGCAGGGGGAGGCTGACCAGAATGGGGAGGAAGAGCTGGGAGGATTTATTTGATTGGTAGCCACTACCTCCCATTGATGCTAGAGATGTGTAGCTGTGTGATCCAGGGCTACCGTACGGAGGCAAGGCGGCTGTGGTGGGAAAGGTGCTCCACCACCTGAAGAGGGTGTACCACACCAGTCACAATGACCATCAGCTGAAGCATCACTGTTCACTGCACTTGAATGCCAGTAGCAGATGTGTTGACATGCTGCATACAATGCATGTGGACAGGTCACATGCAACCAGAGTGTCACTGTGCCAGGATAGACATGGGCTTAACATATCCTAACATTTAACCAATGCAAGTCAGAAGTTTGGATAGTCATGCACATCCATCACTAAGTCACACATTTCATGGGCCATGGCAATGTCTGTCCCCCAGCATTGTGTCATGTATGAAAAGGTTAAAAAATGCCAGCATACCATTTGTGAGTGGATTGTGATAACTAAGTATGACAATCCATATATGGTGCAATAATGTAAGAGTTTCACATACATCAGCCTTGCCAATATGTTTACAAAGGGGGAATACCCGCCATAGGGGGCACTTGCAATGGCCCATTTGATGCCATCAGCCAATTGTGGCACATCAGTCATGGATCACACAATGCATGTGAATTGCAGACTAACTATTTAGCTGTTTGTCCTCCACAAAGTGCCTCTGTGTGCCTTGCAGGACAAGCCAGAATACCTGGATCAGTTGTCTTGCAGAGCACAAGGGTTGTGTCATGTATCTGTCACCCAACTCCCCCTCATACCATGGAGTTTCATCTTCTACAGAATGGCCACACATGGTTGTTGCAGAGTGTAGCACTACATGAGTCTCAGGCCCAGTGTAAGAGTGCAGATGTATGTCTCTCATACACCAGAGAGACAGTCTCATTTTGAGCATGCAATTGTGTGTCTGTTGCACTGTCCACAACCTGGATGAATACCTCACTCTTCTGAAATAGTACATACTGCCATATATTGTCCAATAGTAGTGACAGTTATGTGATATTAACCATGGTTTTCCATCTGTATATTTCAGGTGGACCTCCCCCCTACGCCATCGGGGAAGTGGCAAGTTTTGAGGACCCAGATGTATCCAGTAAGTGTGATTTTGTCTGTCCTGTGTAGTGTTGAAGTGTTTAGTGTGAGTGAGTCATGAGTTCTGCACCCAATGGTAGGAGTGATGAGCTGCAAAATGATCAGAAAGCAGATTGGGGTGGATTGTGACAATGTGTCACATTTAAGTGGTTCCCCATGCATGAGCAGAGTGTCATATCATGTGAGGCTTCTGGCGCTCAATGGCCAACATTGTGTAAACAAGGTGATGACAAGCCACATTTAGCTCCTTATGTGACTCAAATGTGTATTGATGTGTATGTAATGGCACTGGAACACACCGTCATTCACACAACACAGCGATGCACCATTTTCATGCAAAATTGGGCCAGCCCTGTATTGTGATGTGCATGTAGGAATGTGTGGGCATTTGTCAACTAGCATGGTGCCAATAATCTTGTAGTCCACCTATGTGACAACTAAATGGAATTTGATAGGTGTGCATGCAGGTCAAGTACAATTGTGTGCTGGCATGGTTATGGGTGTGTGAGGAATGGTTTTGGCTGATCAGGTATTGATGGGTACCTGGACACGTGAATGTAGAAGAGAGAGAACTATGGATACCAGCTTAATATTTTGTCATGACCGATATTATGGTCCACCTCCTGACTCTATGTATGAGTGGGCATGCATTGGTGGATGAGCTGGACAATTGAGATGTTGATCTGCATGGCCATACCCCTTGGGCACAGGGGGTGGGATCAACAAATGTGTAGGTAGATGTCATGCTCACTGTGTTGGTGACAGTCCATTTGATCGGGCTTGCATGTTTTCATATCACCACTGAACCCTTATGGTAAACAACATCATCCCATACTCACAATAACAGCATCAAGTTATGGTGATGTTTGTTTGACAATTTAACACTTAAGAAGAGGAATAGTGGCCCTGATCAATGTGAATTTGACACTGCCATATGAATTTGTTTGTTACCTAATCTTGTTGTGAATGGCTATGGTGTAAGGGAAATGGTGCTAAGGCAGAGTTGTTGTTTCATCCATCAGGGCCATTGTACCATCTGGATTTTAAGTAGGAGTGCATGTGTTATTCGATGTTGATAGTAAGCTGATTTACTATACATACTCAACACAATGCTGACACTGATGGTTGCCTGTCTCATTTCTATAGCTGCCAACATGATTGAGAACCAACTCCCTGCGTTTTAGAAGAGGGCAGTGCACCATAGGTACATTTTGGCAGTGGAATCTGGGTTCAGGAGGATAGCACGGCGCTATCGCTCGGAGCGATCCACTGGTGAATGGCAGGCATTCAGCCAAGGGGGACCCACACTGCCCATACAGGCCAGACCAAGCACAACTGTTGTGCAGGGCCCACAGCTGCCAACGTCACCATTGCTCCAGCTGCTGCACCCACAAGTAGCATGACACAGCCACCCACATCAGTTGCATTGACATGAGTGCCATACAGATCTATAGAGTAATGTACAACTGGTTCTACAAAAGTTGGACTCCATTGAGCAAGAGGTGGCCAAGAATAGCAGGGCCCCCAAGAATATTAAAAAAGGCTCATAAGGGCCAACCCCTAATGAATGACATTATGTCACTCCTCCAAAACTGACTCCCCTCTCTCCTCTTTTTCTCTTTTTTTTTGTGGGCATTAGTCGGTTAGTTGTAGGTTTGAATAGGTTAGTGGGTTAGTTAGGATAAGTAGGTTTGGGGGTGGGTTTACTACTTTTTATAGTTTACTATGTGGGTGGGTGGGTGCAGGGTGATGTTGGGGCTTTTATATGTTTGTAAAAAATGAAAAAAATAAAAAAAACGTTAAAAAAAAGGAAATACAAAACGATATATATTTGTTTAGTCATAGCTAGTATATGTGTAGTTTAGTGTATGTTGTCCTGCATGTGTCCTGTGATATAACGAGGGTGAGGGGCAAATGTTTACAGTATGTCATTAAATGTGTAAGGTAAGTGTAGCAAAGAGTAGTTAGGGTCTGTTGTGGGTTATGTATAGTTAGGATAGGTTAGATTAGGATAGGTGTTAGTTATTATTGTTTAATTGATTTATTTATCATAAGAAATGCTATTGGGTACTCCCTTACTTCATGTGTCATATGCTTGGGTCTCAGGGTCTTTCCATGGGTGTACAGTGCAAATTGTGTGTTGTCCCGGGCACTCAGTCTTGCATACAAATCCCTCTCTTGACATTTACAACACCTCCTAATGACTGAGCTGTCACATTGGCATCTACAACACATATACGTACCTGTGCACCTGCCATCCTGTGTTCCCACCACTCAAACTGACTATGTTGACCTTGTATAGGACAGGATAGGTGTGGGAATTCAGCTAACATTGTATGTGTTTTGTTTTTGGATGTTGGTCACTTTGGGACATGTTACTACTGCCTACATATCATTCCTATCCTGCTAAACTCACCACTGACAAGAATGGATAAGCTTGAGTCCCTCTGTTTTACACTAATGTGTTCTAGCGGTACTCCCAGCTGACCAAATTGCCCGATGACTGTTTCACAACCATTCTTGCAGTATGTAGTGGGTGTGTCATACATGTTTTCAGAATATGTTACATATTCAGTGATTTGATTATAGGGGATGAGGCCAACATCAACGTACAACATGTAGGTACCATGTGCATAGATATGTGCCCACATATACATACACTCTTGTACTGACACTCTGTGACTTGAGACATGTTACACACATTACTAGGCATAGTTGAAGTGTCACAACACACATAAACATGCTGGTTGTGTAGGTGGCGTTTATTTATAAGTGTAACAGTGCAAAGTATATACAATGTCCAGGGCTGTGAACCCATTTGTGGAATCCTTCGAATTGGGACACAACAAAATTCCAGGGTTAAGGACATGTCACGGGACATGCTTGGGTAAAGTGTCTTTCAGTGCAGGGGTACATTAAATTGCCAAATGGAAAGTGAGGGACAATAGCAGTCCATTGCAGAGAGGTCAGCAGTGTGTTGAGGTGGCGTGCATATCTGCCAGAGTGCCAACACTGGCATGATGTCAAGCACAGGACTAAGGAAAACACTGCCAATGTGGCATGGGCTGGTGCTACCGGGAACTCCTACCGGTGAAGATGATCTGTTCCACATCATCATCCTCCGATGTGTGTGGCGCCTCCTCTATCCTTGATGGTGGTAGTGGGGAGGTAGAGGGGGCCACACACTCCTCAGTGGCTGCAGATGTGGACTCCCAATTCCCGACAGCTGCCATCTGTGGCATTACATATGGCATCACAACAGCAAGGAGGAGATGCTGGTTTTTAATTAAATATAGCTACAATATCCCTGTGGTAGGGAGCCATGTCTGCCCTGAGGGAGACCAATTGCCATAAAAAGTGTCTTAACGCTACCTTATCAATACAGTGCAGTGCTTAGCACCACTGGAGCATCACTGAAAGTGGCGCCCCTGTGGCTCTAAGCACAGAACCGTATTTACAAGGGGGTGCTTAGCCACTTTTTGTGGCTTCACGCCACCTTGTAAATTCGGCCCCTTCCCACACTGCACTGTGCATGGAATGGGTGTGCAATGGGTGTGGCTGTGGGCGTGCCACAGCAACACACATTGCATTTTGACGCTACCTCAGATTTATGAAAACTCATAAACCTGAGGCAGCACCAAAATCTAACGCCACCCCCAGGGGTTGCATTAGCAGGGGCAACGAGGAGGAATACTGTTATTCCTCATCTTATTTTGCTTCTTCAATGCGTGCTGCATTCTGCCACATGCATAGAAAAAGAAAAATGCCAGAAATGATTGTTTATGTGCTGGAAGGTGTCCGTTTCTGCACATTAACAATCACACCCATCAACACAGACATCCTTACACAATGGTGCAAGGATGCCTACGTTGGTTCTGGCAGCTAAATTTACCGCCAGCACAGGGGGAAACGCAGGGGTACACTGCATTGCCTTAAATACGGCACATCCCTGCATTTCTAAAGTGACGCAGTGTGGCACTGCCAATTTTGGCACACTTTTCTTTAAATCCAGCCCTTAGCGATATCACAACCAGTGGCACTGTGATTTTACATGCCATCCATCCCATGTGCTGCATTTTTACATGTGGGTGTTTAGGCCTGGTGTTCTTTATTTGTCCAGGTTGTGTATGTTTCAATGGTGCATGGCACTCTCAAGGCCCAGGTACATGGGTAAGCTTACGTTGGCATGGTGCAAGTTGCTTAGTGTGCAATGTGTCCCTATGTGCTTATTTGACATATATTGTGTGTGTCCTACGTGCCTGCTCCTTCTAGCATTGAAATTTATGAATATATTTCCCCCATGCAACTTACCCTGCATTTGTGGTGTTCCCTGGTATTCTGCACTGTCCTGTCTTTGTATCCCTGTAACGATTTCTTCCAGGATAACTGCTGCAGCTATCTCCT
The DNA here is from genome assembly GCF_031143425.1 of Pleurodeles waltl. Lineage (NCBI taxonomy): Eukaryota > Metazoa > Chordata > Amphibia > Caudata > Salamandridae > Pleurodeles > Pleurodeles waltl. Next base: position 491,865,102 of record NC_090436.1, read on the forward strand.
CTATCTCGTCGAAGTCCTCTTGCAGTGCTGGACTCCCACGTCCAGTTTGCAGTGCTGCCTTCCTGTTCCGTGCCATTTTTTCCTTGGTCCTTCTCTTGCAGTCATGCCATTGTTTCTTGCACTCAGTCACTGTTCTAACCTCTGCCACACTGTTGACCTTATCCACAATCTGCTGCCAGATTGCCTCTCTCCTTCCAATTGGCAATTTAGAGGTGATGAAGAGTTGATTTTGATGCTCTGTCACCTCTCTCCCCAGTATTTCGTGCTCCTCTGCACTGAAACGACCCTTCCTCTTTTTCTTCTCCCTCCCCTAGGTCTTGTCTGTGTCCTGCTGGCTGGTTTGTTGTTGACTAGGGTCTCCCTTGGGTTTCTCTTGGCTCCTGGGATCCATTTTGAGGCTCCTTTGCACTGTTTGCGCCATGTGCGCCTCTTTTTTACGCTATTGTGGGCAAAAATGGTTTCCGTTTTGCGACGGGTTTCCTGTTGTAAATTGGATTAGAGTAATTTTTTCTCTGTTAACGTAATTTTGCCTTACGACAAGACACAATGGTTAACAGGGGAAAAAATGACTCTAAACATTTTTTAGTGCCACCCAGCTTCAAAGTATAAATTTGATGCTCGAGTGGCGTTACAAAATGGTTCCAGTCAGCGCTATCTTTTTTACGCAAAACTGCGTTAGTGCAGTTTTGCGTCAAAATTGATAAATCAGGCCCTTAGTCTTCATTCAGTGGGCAATTTCAGTCATGCAGGCATTTAAGGGCATCTTGTTCATGAGGGAGAGAATGAGTCACGTGTTGTCAGAGAACGTTGACATTATGAGGGTAGATGATGGTAGCTAGAAGGATTTTGTGTAGGCTTTAGATTAGGATGAGGTGGGTGACAGTCCCAAATGCTACAGAGAGGTCCTGGAAGATGAGGGCCGCCATGTCTTCTTTGTCCTAATTCATGTGCATGTCATATGTGGCCATGATCAGGGGAGTTTCCATGCTGTGACTGTGTCTAAAACCAGACTGAGGCCCTCATTTACGAGGCCCATGGTGCAGGGTGACACACCAAGTGCCTTGCTGCACTGCCCTACGCCACTGGGCAAGGACAGAAATGTACTGTAGATATGGTGCATTACTGTCCCCTCTCCCTGCGCTGGTGCACAAATTGCTGCCTAGTGCCAATGCAGGCACCCTTGCACATGGTGCAAGGGTGCCTGGGTTGTGGCGATGATTGTAAGGAACACCTTACACAAAAACAATCACAAGAGGTGTTTTCCTCTTTCTATGTATACTGCAGAATGCAGCACACATAAAAAGTGGAAAAAGGGGAGAGATTGAGCTATTTCTCCCCATTGCATCATTCTTATGCCACTCCTGATATGGCGTAGGAATCTGATGCATTCCCAGACTTGTAAATCTGGGAATGTGTTAGATTCCTTCGGGTTCCATGGGTGTTGCATGAGAACACCGCAAGCAACACCTATGGAATAGCCCTTTCATGCAATGTTAAGCATGAAAGGGGTCCTTATTTACAAGGCCATGAAAAGCCATACAAGGTGGCTTTGCATGACCTTGTAAGTATGGGCTGGCACATTGTGCCACCAGAACATCAAAACAACGATGCACCGGTGGCGCAGTGTGCCGCTAGGCCCTCATAAATGAGGTCCTGAGTGGTGTTGAGGAGTTGGTGGTCATTTAGCTATTCAGTGAGGCATCTGATGACTTTCTCTAAGATCTTGGCCGGTAATGGTAGCGGGAAGACCAGCCAGTAGTTGGCCAGCATTAAGGGGTCTGAGGAGGGTTCCTTCAGCAATGCAGAGTTTTACAAGCCTGAGTTGTCTGAGTTGCTCTGTGTACCAACCAAACTGATTGTCTAGCTCTTGTTGTATTACTGTGTTTGAGGGGGGCAAGGGAGTCGGTGCAGGGGGTGATCCAATTATTGACATTATTGATGGCTTTGGGGAGGCTGTTGCTGTTCTGCCTGACTGTGCGATATGCACATTGTCTGCTTCTCAACATTCTTTTAAGAATACCAAAGATTGCCCATGGTCAAAATGAAGTTTGAAGGAAAAGAAAAACCTACTCTGAAATAGCAAAAAGTGATGAAATCACTAAATCAAAGTTTTGTGCTCACCACTTGGGATTATGTTCTCTTGATTCATAGCTTTTAACTTGACTGCAATTAGTTTTAACTCCTAATTTAATCAACAATATTTTTGATTGTTTTCACTTAACAGAAAAGATTGGAAACTCCTGTAATCATCCCTACTCTATTACAAGTACAACAGCATAAAGTTTTGTAGTATAATTTATTACCTTTCAATGGTGTGTAAAGAATCAATGAGCAGATCATGGCTGGTTTAGGAATGAGTTGCCTTCACTAAGCACATAGGCCTTGATTCACAAAGGTAAATTAAGTTTTTAGGTCTGCTGTTTGCCAAGACCTTTTCATTTTACTAACATTAGATGTTTAATATACTTTTTGTTAAAGAATCTTTTTATTGGCATTTCATAAACAAATGGCTGAATAGCCGGAGTAAAAAATAAACATAGACAGAAAATGTGCCCCCACCCAAATTCACAAAACCATTATATAGCCAAGATTATCATGCAGGCCAGACAACAATCTATTCCTTCAGTAGTGTCTCAGAACCCCACCATTACCCAAATTTCAGACTACTTTTGGTGGCGTCCCTTCCTACATGTATAATACAATTATAAGGGTTTTTATTCAGCCCTCTTAATCATTGGTCTGTTATTGTGTCATTTGCATCATACTTCCACCCACCACAGCATATAGGAGCAATAGGCAGAATGCAGCACTCATAGAAAGAGGAACAAACAGGGAGAAAGTATGTTATTTCTCCCTGTTGGGTCACCCCTATGCCACCCCTGGGGAGACGTAGGCTTTTGGTGCATTCTCAGGTTTACAAAACCTTGTAAATCTAGAAATGTGTCAAAATCCATGGGTGTTGTATGGGAGCACCCACTGCAACACCCATAGAACGTCTCCCCGGCACAAAGTAAGGCAACACAATGACTTGCGCTGTGTTGCCTTACTCCATATCTACAAGGCCATTTAAAGCCTCACAGAGTAGATTTGCTTGGCCTTGTAGATTATGGGTCAGTAGCCTGCGCCGCCGGTGCATCACAAAAAGTTGTGGTGCAGTCTGGTTGTAAAGAGGCCCCTAGACACATAGGAGTATCGACAGTGGGCTGACTTGCCCTGCACTCACCATGTTTTTTTTTACCAAGGCTCAAACTTTGACTAAAAAAACACATTTTCCTTACATTTCTGAGATGGAATCTGCTGAAATCTACAAACTTCCTCCACTCAGCATTCTCCCAGGTTTCCCAATGAAAATGGCATTTAGCTTGTGTGGGTAGTCCTAGTGCCCGGGACAGGGAAAGGCCAAAAACGTGTAGCGATTGAGGAGGAACCAAAGCATGTTCATAAGCAGTATTTGTATACGTTTTCTGGCTGACTCTGCTTTCGGCACCCACACACGTGAGGTACCATTTTCATTGGCAGACCAATGGGAATGATGCATGGTAGACTATTTGTGCTGGGGTGGTGATCCCACACAGAATATGATTTTTTTAGCTAAATTTGAAGTTTGCAGGGGATTCTGGGAGGGAAAGCATTGGGGGATCCACGCAAACCACACCTCCAAGCACTCCCCTAGGTGTCTAGTTTCCAGAAATGTCTGGGTTTAGTAGGTTTCCCTAGATGGTCGACAAGTCAGCCAAGCTCCATCCATGCAAACCATCAGCCAAGCACCATTCATGCCAATCGCTAGCAAAACGCTAGTCCACACACACTGTCACAAAGCACCAATCCATACACACCGCTAGCCAAGCCCACACATACTGGCAGCAAAATGCCAGCATCAACACAGCCAGCCAAACGTCAGTACACGCTAAACTCCAGTACACACACACTAAAAAACTTTCCCTCGTTTCTAGTGGTTTTCTGCCCCCCTTGGGGGCAGATACGCCTATAAATATCACTGATCTGCCCCCAAATGAGGGCAGAAATGGCCGAAATGTGTGTCCAAAAAAAGGGGAGCAACTTTTGCTTATGGAGCCTCTCCCTGACATATCCATAAACATATCCCTGATGCTTAGTGGGCTTTCTACGCCCCCCTGGAGGTCAGTTCGGGTGTAATAACTGCCATCTGCCCACCTGGGGGGGGGGCGAAAGACTATGGTAATGTTTTGGGGGAGTGGGGGCATCGGCATGGCCATTCTGGGCAGCCTCAACCCTACACAAAGAAAAAAGTAGCCCCTTTTGCCTGGTGGGCTTTCCGCCTCCCTGGTGAGGGGTGGTTCGGTGGCTGTTGACCATTTCTGCCCCTAGGGGGGGCAGAAAGACTTGCCTACGTATTGGGGGGCTGGTGGGCAATCCCCACCCCTACTCTGGTGAAACAAAAATACTCCCTGGTGCATAGTAGGCTTTCTGCTCTGCCCTGGGGGGTCAGATCTTGGGATATTGACACCAGCTGCCCCCAAGGGGGGACAGAAAGACTGTGCTTATTTTTTTTTGGGGGGGGGGTTGCATTGGCAAGCCCATTCTGGGCAACACCCACCCCTAATCTGGCTAAAATAGATACTCCCTGATGCCTAGTGGGGTTTCTGCCCCCCCTGAGGTAATAACTCCATTTACCCCCATTTTTGTCAGCCCCTACCCTTTCCTTAACCAAAAAAGAATCCCTGGTGCCTAGTGGGCTTTCTGCCCCCTCCCCTTCCAAGGGCAGATCGAGGGCTGTTGCCTCATCTGCCCTCAGAGGGGCAGAACAATTGATTATGGCCATTAAATTGAGAGGGAAATAAAATGGGTGAGCAAAAGCCTTTGCCCAAGGGGCCGCTCCCCATTCTCTGATGTCTAGTGGGTGGATCCCTGCTTAGGGATCGCCCTCCTGTGGCAAATCCCAAGGAGGGATCCACTAGGGAAGAGTACCATTGGAACCCAGACAGTCTCCCCTTTCTAATGATACCTCTCCCGTCTGCCTCAATGCTCGGGGGCTGAGATAGTCCCCCTGAGTACTGAGGCAGAGAAAGTGAAATAAGCTGATCTGCTCATTTCACTTTTGTTTTCACTGAAATAGCGTCAGTGCACCATGCGTGCTGCTTGTCATTTCAGTGGAAACTAAAAATAGCCTTTGGAGCTTGGAAAGCAGAGGGATTTGATGGTTGTGTGCAGAGGATGGAAGTGTTCTGCCCTGAGCACATGGCTACCGATGTTTATGACTGAACTGTTCCATCATGAGCACCGCAGGAGTTAATCACAAAGGGATTCCCAGAAAACATAAATACATTTATAAGTAAGGCACCCAGTTTTCAATTTTTACTGATTTTTACAGATTAATACAGACAGAAAACAATGAGTTTCCTGTTTGTATTTCTTTTTAAAAGCAGAAAAATATTTAAAATTGTGCTTTTTGTGAATGACTCCCCATGGTGTCCTTCATGAATTCCAGACAAAAGCTGAACTAATAGACAGCATGAGGAGTTACAAAACAAGCCAAGCAGATAGACAGCATGGGGAGTTACAAAACAGTATTAGATTTCCTTAAATACAGGCATATGCTAACATGTATTTGTGTTAATGCTAATGTGCACTTATGGGTGTAGTGTTTTGTTATATGTGGCTGCTTAATTTGCCAAAACGTGACAGGCATCCACGTATGAGTGCATGTTTAAAAGATAAATACATGTATAAATATACAATTTTACGTCTCCATTTATTCCCTAAACACAAAATAAATATGGATAAGTACTGGTGGAAATGTTAAAAAATAAATACCATAAAGCTGGGAACCCTATTTGTAAGTAGAGACATTTCAGCTATCAAGGCAGAAAAGTCCACACCCATAAACCCCACTCAATGTGTTTCAAGCCATGAATTGCTGTGGTAGTTTAGGAATACTCAGAAGCATGTACATTTGTGGGTATGTGCATATTGCTGGAGTATCTGCCCTTTAAGAATCAGAAAGGGAACACATTTGGTGGGTTATAGAGAAAAAGCTTTCTCCAAAAGGAAAATGTTTTTCACAAAGAGCAAAAATCATATGTGTTAACACAGGGGTTTGGGGGGAATCTATTTCACCTGTGTCGACTCCTACACAATAGAGAACTCCACATTCTCAGGAGTACATCCAGAAACTAACACCTGGAGCACCTTTCTAGGTGTATTTTGGGAGTAATAGTGAAAAGCAGAGATTATCCGATTATCACATGTATCTTCATGAAAGATGAATATGTTGGTCAAAGTGGCAAGACTAAGGAATGCACTTTAGGGGCCTGTTTATGAGAATGGCACACAGTACAGCTCAAAAACTCACCTTTCTGCACTGTACTGTGTGACAGGGAAAAAGCAGGAATGTGCTGTATATAAGGCAATATGGCATGTTCCTGCCTTTTCGCCTGTCTTTTAGTGCCTGTGTTGCATGCAGGGAGGGAGACTTTCCTGCACAAAATCAATCCTGAGAGGCATATTCCTCTTTCTGTGTGCTGCAGGATGCAGCACACATAGAAAGAGGAAGTAACAAGGAGAAATAAAGATGTTTCTCCTTGTTGCACACACCTGAGGCAGCGTATCGTTGTGGGGCATTCTCAGGTCTACCACTTCTGGTAAACCTGGGAATGTATCAAAAACCATGGGAGTTGTGTGGAAACACCCACACAACGTCCATGGAACCCCTTCCGAGGGCAGATTAAAGTAACACAATGATTTGCTCTGCGTTGCCTTACTTCAGACTGATGGAGCTACTCAGGGCCATGCAAAGTGGCCTTGCATGGCTTCATGATTCACATGTAATGTTTGCATTGCTATTGCACCACGTTGCATGGTGCAAGAGTAATGCAAACGGCTCATAAATAGGCCCTTTAATGTGGAACGTTTCTCCCTCTCCCTCTTTTTTATTTTTTTCTCAGTCTTTATCGATTTCATTGTTCCTCCTTTCTACTCTACTCATTCTTTCATTTCTCATTTACACCTTCCCTCTTCCTTTAACCATTACTTTCTTCACTTTTCATGTGCATCCTCAGTATCCATTTACTAATGACATCCACAACCTTATCCTACTCAAAGGTTTCTCTTGGCATGTAGATCCATTATCGTCATCCCCAAAGCCTTCCTCTAGAAAATTATCCTCAATGAAGCAGTCAGCAGAAACAAAGCACTCTTGAAGGCTGTCAACAACTGTGGTAACCAGTTTCCAGCCTCTCCCCTCTTATCAATTCTCAAATGAAAACCAGAGACAAGTTCTTATTATTATAGAAGATAAACAAAATTGGATCCCATATTGGCAAATTGAAAATGATATTCAACTTGCCTCCAATTCCACTTGATTTTATCTTGCATGTTTAACTCACTAACATCCTCAGTTTAACCAAGGCCAACAAATACAACATTTTAATGTTAATCATTGTACAATACCTACACAGCAAACATGTTTCTCATATCCAGAGTAGTTTAGCAAAGGACCTCAACAGAAAAGATAATGCTCAAACAAAGCTACACTGTACCAACTTTGTCCCCATCACCCACCTGCACCTTATCAGAATCATCATTATGAAAGCAACCTCCACTCAACTACAGGCTCAAATAAACAAGAATGACCTTCCTCAATCATCTTAAACCATACTGCAGGACATATATGATCCAGTTCCAATTACTGGAGGATGCCCATTCCATAATTATAGAAAGCACTGCGTCTGCTCAGCTTTTTAACAGATTTAGATAAAGTTCACTACTAAGGCCTGCTCCACATTCTGGAAACATATATGGCTTTCTTTAAAATAGCATATCAATGTTTCTCCTCTTTCCTCACTAATAAAATACATGTTTTCCAGATGGGAACTCTTTTGACTAAGAAACCCCAAACTCCTGCAGAGTACTATGTGGATTCATCCTCTCCCCCATAATCAACATCTGCTGAAAACTGTCCAGTTTCCATTCTCATTGACAGCAACCTCAATATCAATCAATTTGCCAGTGCTACTCAGTTCTATCTCAAAATCACTTCAGCTCAAGATATTCATGATCTGAAACATGCCTCAAACTAATCTAGAATTAGATGCCAAGCAAATATCTAAAAGTCTGATAATCTGCTAGGAAAAGAAAAGGCTTCACACCACATCTTACTTCAACTGAAAAATCGCTCAGACTTACCATTGACGCAGACCTCTCCTCTAAAAGACACATCGTCAAGAAAGTTAAAACAGCCTGGAACCAGTTCTTGCTTCTGACAAAAAGTGAATAATTTACCACTTGAATCTGACTTCTGGACAAGAGTACAAGCCCTGGCACTCTCCCACATGTATATAGAAAATGATTTATTCAACTGCCTCACAAATTCCACCTTAGTACTCTTAAACGGTATCATACAGGCACATTTTATAAAAGGCTTGAGGAAGTTTGATCACCTTACCCGTAATTTGAAGGAACTACACTGGCCCTCCCTCCAAGGCCACATCATCCTCAAGACCAGTTAGATTAACTTCAAAACACCAGAAACTGCATTTAGCATAACATATCATCAAACGTATGACTATTTGAGCCTGAGAGCACCCACCCAGGCACTATAATAAATTTAATATTTGCAAGATGGAAAGGAAAAGAAACCCTTTTCCAGCTATGTTCCAAGGAACAGGAACAACAATACTATTGGACCTGGCCCTTTTGCAGGGTCTTCTCCAGATTTTTGCCTTCTTTAGCTGAACCTGTTTTTGTTGGCCCTATGACTCTGCACACTTTACCACTGCTAACAAGTGAATAAGTGCTTGTGCTATGTCCCTAAAACATAGCAAAATTGGCTTACACCTACTTGGGAAATTTAATTTACTTGTAAATCCTTAATAAATTGTACTAAATGTACCCATAGCTTGTAAATTAAATTCTACTGGCGGGCCTGCAACACTCATTGTTCTATTCACTGTCTAAGGCCTGCCACTGCAGCCTGTTATGCAGTTTTTAACTGCCATTCCAAACTAGCAAAATAAACAACCCTCATAGGGCGGGGTGCCTCTTATTTGAAAAAGTAGATCATGTTGGTTCAAGTGTTATATGTACTGGTCGTGAAAAACTGCTAAAGTTTTTTTTTTTACTACGGTATGACCTATCTCTCACACTGATTAACATAAGGTTACCTGATCACGTTTAATAAGTGATAATATTTGATTAGAAGCTGGTAGAAATATGCTGCTTAGACTCAAATGAATCGTAATTAAAATCCTCTTTAATGGTGAAGTCAGAGTTTAAGTCACAGTTCTGAGAATGCTACATTTTAAAGTTGGCAGTTTATTGTCCTAACCATTTGTGCCTTCTGCCAATACCCTAAGTCACATGACTGTGAATGGCTCTGCTCTTGGGGTTTGTGTATTCCTGCCAGACAATAAAACAAAGGGCTCTGGATGTAAGCTGGTTGGGCCATCCTGCCTGGGTGGTTGAAGTAAAGCTGCTCCCTGCCCCACTCACTTTTCAAAGAGCTTGCCTCCAGAACACATAAAGGAGCCTGAATGTAGGCTTTTGTCACCCCAGTCTTCTTGGAGCCTTAACAGGGAAGACCTTTTCAGACCCAGATGTGGGGTTAGTATAGGGAATCCCAAATTTCAGAGGCTGGCACCAATTTTAAATATTGGACCCCTGGAACCGTGCACTCATGGGCTTTCAGACTTCATAAGAGGATGGACTGCCTTAAATCCTCTGTCCGTTGGCTTGAGGTTTTCCTTGTTTCCCAGAGGGCTTTAGGCCCGCCTTGGTTCCCAGAGGACTGTTCTGCTGCTTGAAGCCTGCCCTAATCTCTGAGAAGGAAGACTTGAATGGCTCCCTTAGGTGCTCCAAGGCTCATTTGGCAGACCTCCTGTTCTGAGACACAGGCACATATGGTCAAGAGGCCTCCCTGAAACTGTCCAGCTGACTGCCTGCACTGGACCTGCCTGGACCAGCAACTGTAACTGCCTGAGCCCTGCTACCTTCTACTATAGAGAGTCCCTAATCTGCAAGAGGTGCCCCCCAGCACAGGGTCCCACACCCTTGCCTGGCATGAGAGTGCACTCCTATTCAAGGAAAGAAGAAATCATAAAGCTTTGGGCTTTTCATGACCATGAATGCTCCTGTTTGGGCCAAGACTCTGCCGCCCATGATGACTGCTAATGTGAAGCTCCATTGAACCTGACTGTTTGTGCTACAGTGGCAGCGAGCAATGATCAGCAACACAAGATCTACACTCTTTGCTACAGCAACAACAGCCTGCGGTGACAGCCAATGTCAACCTTCAGCAACAACCTTATCTTTGCGCTACAGTGCCAACCATCCTCCTCCTCATGGCCTCCTCCACCGTGAACTGAATCTACGTACCAAATTTTGAGAGGGAACTTTTTAAGCAGGACTGACTTGGTCCTTGTATCCAACTCCATCGCGATCAGGCTGAACTTGTGAGTTTCACCTGAAAATGGCTCTTTGTGCTTTTAGGCACTATACTTACCTAAAATGTTGACATTAATTATATCCGGTGCTATTAATGGGGTTTCTGTCATTCTAGTATCCTATTATTTATTAAAATTTACTCTAGTTTTCTAAATTGGTTTGATATTTTTTCTTGTGGTGAGTTTTCACTGTATTACAGTTTGTGTGCTGCATAAATACTTTACACAGTGCCTCTAAGTTAAACATGATTGCTTTGTACAAAGCTACCAGAATGTTAAGCACAGGTTAGTTTACTGACTTTTGTGGTTCACTCTGGCAAGGATTGTGGTTGTTGCCTGCGTGGGACTTCCACCCCCTCAACCAATAGCACAATGTTTTACAGCGATTATTATGAGAATGGGTCCTGCCCGCACACAATTTAAATAGAAACTGAAGGTCCTCCTCTTGAAAGAAGAATGCCTGCCCACACTATATGAGTATGCATAACCTGATTTGGGTAAATATTTTTTAATAGTTTTGTATGGCATGTTCCCCCCAATAACCACTCCATTTCCCCCCAGTTGGATAAGCACAATACAAACTACAACACAATTATACTAGGCATGCAATGAGTGATAAACCCCTTAGGCTCCTATGGTCTGTGTCTCCCATATGAATGAACCTATACCAGAATCGCAGAGTTCCATACATATCTGCCTCTTTTTTACAACATTCTCATGTCAGTATTCCCATGTCAATTTCCCATTAATTAGCGCAGTCTCTTACATGTCCTTATCCTAGTGTCAGTGTGGCATTTTCCTGCTGTGATTGTATCTGTTTCCCCACCTCAGTGTTATTGTTTCAGAATCATTGTCTCTTAGTCTTCACCTGTGTCCAGATACCAATACCAGTGCATGCATGCCCATTTGCATCCAAGTGTCAGTGTCTCAATTTTACTGGCCTTGCATAATTGTCCCAGTGTCCCAGTGTCCCAGGCCTGTTCACATGCCCGTGGTGCAGGGCAGCGCAGTAAGTGCCTTACTGCTCTGCCCTGCACCACAGGGAAAGGGCAGAAATGTGCTGCATCTACAAGATATGGCACATTTCTGCCCTCTCCCCATGCGCTGGTGCTCAAATGACTGCCTTGCACCAGCGCGGGCACCTTTGCACAATGGTGAAGGGTGTCTGCATTGTAAGTGTGGTTGTTTTTGGGCAGTAAGGTACCTTCCTGCACAAAAACAATTAATGTAGGTGATTTCCACCTTCTATGTGTGTTGCAGAATGCAGGATACATCAGCCCATCCTGGTCTTTGCTAAATTGGGCATTCATGGTGAAACGCTTGGAGTTTGAACAAGAGCTTTCTGACTTCTGTGTGTGATAAAAGGCCCTGTATGAGATGGTTTGGCCCCAGCCAGTTCAAGAGATTGTGCATTCACTGACAGCTACCTGTAGATAATGGGTCCCGTGTGATAGAGTGAAATAATCAGTAGTATACGAAACTGGTGTTTAGTGCTAGAATTGATTTTTTCAGAGAAGACATTGGGCCATATGTATGAAAGCATTTTGCATTCGCAAACGGTGCGAATGCCCGTTTGCGAATGCAAAATGCAATTTCAGAATGTATGAAATACATTCTGAACGCAATTTTAAGGAATCTCTAAAATAGCGAGTCCTTTAAATTGTGACCCTGTTTAGAGAGTTGCAAATTGCAGAGGGGGCCTTAGCCCCCAGCACCCTGGGGTTTTGCATTTCCAAAATTGCGATTTCTGGTTCAGAAATCGCAATTTTGGAAATCCAAAAAATTCGCAGATATGGGCCAACAGGCCCATAGCTGCGAATGGGGCCGGTATCGAAATTTGTGATTCGGTAATAGCATTTGCGATTTTTAAGAAATCGATATTACCGATTGGCAAATGTGATACATGGCACTTTGCGAGTCGGATATAGCGATTTCTTAAAAAATCACTATTTCCGAATCGTAAAGGGCTGTGATAATACATCTGGCCCATTGATTATAGGCTACACGCTGATTAAACTATTGAGTGGTGCTTCCTATAATAATATTTTGTCCTAATGATGACCCTTTTAAATGAATTTTAGATTTTGGGTCCAAACGTCAACGTAAAATTTAAATGTGGACTGGTTTTTAAAGAATTTCAGTAGACCCTAGACACCTACATTAAGAGTGTCCAAAAGGAGACTGCAAGATTTTTAGCCACATTTGTTTTTATTGCCTTGTAAATAGCACTGATGTACATTATTGACCCCTTACTCACCTGCACTGCACCGTCACTGTTTAGCAGCACCTGTAATAATAACATTTTGCTTCAGTTGTTCAGTTTAAGTATGTTCTTTCTAATGAATCCTATTGAGTCAGAAGGTTTAAGTGGTACAACCACTGCCGGGGAAGTTTAAGATTATTGTTTGCTGTTAAATTATTACTTACACAGGTTCCAGTGTTACTGGGTTGGCCCCATCTTCTGAAGGATTTCGGCATGGCCTGTCGGATCTGGTTGGCAGGGCCTGATGGTGTAACACCACTTCTGTAAAGGGGATTTGGGCCCTCATTTTGACTTTGGCAGTCTTTTCCCAAGACCGCCAAAGCCGCGGGCACCAGAAGACCGCCAGTGCTGGTGGTCTTCTGCACACCAGATCACGAGTACTGAAGGATTTCTGCCACATTTTGGGTGGAAATCCTCCAGTAGTTGTGCTGGCAGTCAGAGGCGCATGGGTGGTTCCACCACCGGCCCCACCCATCTAAAGGACTCCACCAGCCGTATTACGAGCAGTGATACGTCCTGGCGGTGTCTGATGGCGTGGCGCTGCTGGCAGTGGAATCGCCTGTTCCCTGATGGATGACCTCCTAGTTGGACAAGGTAAGTCCGGCGTCCGACAGGCAAGAGGGTGGGAGGTTGGGGGGAGTTGTGTGTGTGAGTGTGTGTTGTCTGTGTGTGTGCATGTATGTGTGTATGTGTGTGTGTGCATGGTGTTTGTATGGGTGTGTGGATGTGTGGTTGAATGCGTGTATGAATGTTGAAGTGAGTACGTGTATGAATATTGAAGTGTATGCGTCTATGGATGCTTGTGAGTGAATGCGTGTATGTCAGTGTTGGTGTATGAGTGCGTGTGGGTGTCTGTGTGCATGTGTGTGTATGTGTGGGCACTCTACTAGAAGGTGGTGAAGGTGCTGTACTAGAAAGGGGTGGGGGTCCTGGTATTTAGGGGGTGGTGTTTATTGGGCTTGAAGGTGGGTGGGGGAGTAGTCTGCTGGTGACAGGAAAGAAATCTCCTGTCACCAGTGGACTTTCCACCAGGGTTTTCGTGGCAGTGCTCCCGCTGCAGAAACTCTGGTGGAAAACAGGCTCATAATACTGCCATCGGTCTTTATTGGACCCCCGGGTTGGAGATGCTAATCTCTGGCCCAGCGGGTCCAACCGCCCTGGCCGTACAGGTAGGGCTATGGCGGGTTGGCAGAGGTCAACCCACCACACTCGTAATGTGGTGGTCTTTACCGCCCGCCTGTCGATGGTGAGACCGTCACCGTGGCCCTGGCGGTCAGAAGACTGCCAGGGTCATAATGAGGGCCTTCGTCAGTGTTGGTGTGAGAGAAGAGCATGCTCCCCCTCGACCTACTGTTGTAGGTCTGGCATTCTGGGTAGCAGTTAGGCCAGCAGATAAAGGTTTAAGGTCAGGGCATAGAGCTAAACTGAGAGGAGGCCCAAACCACCACACAAGCGATGTTCCAAGAGTTTGGCATAGGCCAAGCAGGGGTAGGAGGATCCCCAGACAAAGGAACACATCTCTTCATCTATGGTGCGTAGGGTAGGCAAGGGGACCAAGATAGACAACATGCTGAGGACATTGATATAGACCCCCAAGTACTTCAGGTAAGACGACGTCCAGCCGAAGGGTAGCCATGGATAGCCGCATTTGTGGTTACATGTGAAAGGGGCAGCACCTTGCTCTTGACCCAGTTCACCAAATATCCCAACAGCGACGCAAAGTTAGGGATGATGTCCAGCAGGGCTGAAAAGGAGCATAGAGATACACAGTGGACATCCTGCCAGGGATGGGGACACCAGAGAAGAGCTGGGATTGATGATGGAAGCCGGAAAGGGCTCCATGGCCAGGAGGAATAGCAGGGGTGACAGTGAGCAACCATGCTGGGTTCCCCTCCTGATCGGGAATGGGTCCGACAGAAAGTCCCCACAGTTAACCTGAGCGGCGGGGAAGTCATTTAGACACTGGACCTTGTTTTTTCATTCTTCTCCAGGCCAATTCACCGCAAGGTTTCAAAGAGGTACCCACACTCGATCCGGTTGATCGCCTTCTCTACATCTAGGGAAAGGGCAAGGGCCTCATCTGGCAAATCTTGGGCTGCCCACAGGGTATGAGCGAGGTTGCAGAGGTAATTCTGAGGAATGGCTGAGGACAAACCCCACCTGCATGTGGTGAATCAAGGAGGGGCTCACCTTGCGCAGACGGGCTGCCAGCACACCAGTGAGGATTTTTATGTCCCCGTTAAATAGGGAGGTGGGCCTGTAGCTTCCACACAAGAGGAGCCCCCCCCCCCAGGTTTGGGGAGGACTGCTATCACTGCTCTGTTAGAGATGAAGCTAAGTGTACCCATCTGGCTGGCCTCGTGGAAGGCATCATAGAGAGAATCAATGACATCCCCTTCAACCCACCTGTAGAATTCTGCAGGAAAGTCATCCTCCAAGGGAGCTTTGTGGTAAGGAAGAATACAGATGACTTGCAAAATCTTAGTCCTACTGATTTCTGCACCCAAAAGGGTCCTGCTGGCCTCGTTGAGGCTGGGGAGGTAGACGCCTTCGAAGAAGGCCACCATACAAGCAGTGTCAATCGTCATTTCCGGGGTGTAGAGAGTCAAGTAGAAGTGTGCAAATTCATTGACTATTTCATATGTACAGGTGAGAATAGCAGCACCCATGGATTGTATGGCAGGGATGGCTAACACAGTCTCCTGTTGGTGCAGTTAGGCCTCTAGAAGGTGACCTGCCTTCTCACCCTGTTCATAGTGACGGCCTGTAACTCTCTGTAGGGCATTTTCAGCCTCAGATGTGAACAAGGCATTAAGATACATATGTGCCTTCTCCAGAGGATCGTGGGTGTCGGAGAAGTGGTTCTCTGTATAGAGACACATAAAAGCTGCAACCTCTGCCTCAAATTAATTCTGACAGGTCACTCACCAGCTTTTGGCCAGTGCTGCATCCCTCATGAGCTGGCCATGGATTGTCGCCTTTGCAGCTGACCACAGAACCCTGTGGGAGACTACCTAGCCCTTACTGTCATCCAAGTATGCAGGGGTGTGGGATTTTCTCTGGGGGTGTGATAGCATGATACATTTAGTCACCATGGTTTACAGCCTGAGGAGGTACGGCCAACGTCCAAGGAGAGCAAGACTGGGGCATGGTCAGACAGTGAAGCCTCCAGGATCTGAGATTCTCGCATGATGGCCCCTACCTGGTGGATAAGCAGGAAGTAGTCCAGCTTGGATTGGATGCCATAGACAGGTGAGAGAAAGGTATCCTCCTGATCCATCAGATGGGAGAGGTGCTAGTGGTCCACCAAACCATCATTGGCGATCACGTCCCACAAGAGGGCCCTGTCAACATTGTTTTCATCATCCTATGGGCCAGTGCAATCCAGTATTGCATCCCGCTCCAGGTTTAAGTTGCCCTCAAATAAATATTGGGAGGCCCTGAATTCTGTGAGGAGGCGGTTGAATTGGAGGAAGAAAAGGTACTTAGGGCCCTTTGGGGTATGCACTGACTCGACACACAGTGTTCTCTCCTCATATTTCAAGTTTACAAAAACATATCTGGATCAAGCCAGTATTTGAGGACGGTGACAGGCAATGATCTGTATAAAAACGTATTGTGACGCTGCATTTCTTGTATGGGCCAGAGCCCGACGCAAGCACCACTGGACAGCTACTGTGGATTGCCGTCCCACACATTTACGCTTCACCTTCTTGGACTCAAGGTGAGAGATGTAGTTCTCCTGTAAGAGAGCTACATCTACCCGCTTGGATTGCAAGTGGGAAAACAGTTTCATATGTTTTATATCATGCGTAAGCCTGTTGACATTCCATAAAATGGTTACGGGGAGAGAGATGGGGCAGCGGCAGCCATTAGGGCAGTGCATGAGCCCGAGAGGTGCAGCGGACAAAGGAAACCCCAAGATTAGGGCAGAAAGGGGGGACAGGAGGTAGGACAGAATGGAAAAGAAGAGGCAGCAGAATGGGGGAAGATGAGGGAATGGAGAGGGAAGAGGAGAGAGAAGGGGAAAGAAAGGAGGAAAGAGAAAAGGGTGGAAAGAGAGAAGTGGGAGGGCAGGACAGGGGTCCCATGCGTGCGGAGCGGGGAGTTGTGCTGAGTATTGAGTTAGGGGGAGAGTTGGAGGGGACAGCATTGGGCCAAGTGAGAGCCTTGGAAAAGGCTGGAAACCATAGACTGAGAGGCTAGATTTGCAGCACTTATAAGCCCAAGGGCTCATAGAGAAGGGCAGGGTGATGTACAGGCTAAGGGAAAACCAGGGGGAGGACATAGCCATAGGGGAGAGAATGTGACAGTGGAGTAAGGGGTACACCCAGGAGCTGGGAAGGGTGCCCGCCTGTTGTGGAGGGGCAGTCAGAGAGGGAGCACTGGGGAGAGCAGGTAGACAATAGGCATCAAGGAGGTATGGCAGTAAATTGAATTGAATTGGATTGAAGCCATAGGGTAGGGAGTCCTGGGAGGCAACCATTGGAGGTGAGATTGGCATAGAGGGAATATGGATGCTGGACCTGGTGGGTGGTTAAAAGCCGCAGGGGTGGGAAGGAGGAGAGAGACAGGGAAGAGGGGGTGGTGAGGTCGGTACTGCAATGAGGTAATGTCCCGGCTACCGGGAAGGGTGTGCCCAATGGTGGAATAACAAATAACAAACAGCCTTGTTAACAGGAATGCATCATAGTCATCAGGGTGGAAGGGCTTTAGTGGGGACAAGATTATTCAATGCCCTGGTCCTGTGTGAGGGCTGCCACAACCTTGAGGGCCAGATCCCTGTCATCTTGGCAACCTCTCTAGGTCTCTGTCCCTGTTCCGGGTCCTGCCACTGCACAAGAGACCACCAGGGACAGAGGGAGGCATGGTAGTGGCATAGTGCAGATTGTGAGCCTTTCAGGAAGAGGTGTAGGGCTTCTTGGTCGAAGAAACCCTCGGCCCTGCGTCTTTCATGATCCACATGTGGGCAGGTTCTAACAGTCCCAACTTAAATGTCCATTTTGCTCAGCTGGGGCCGCAAGGCTAGGAATGGTTTCCTTCTGTCATAAGTTGCCAGTGAGGAGTCAGCAGCAATGCAGATCTCTTGGCCCTCAAAGTCATTTGGACCGTGAGAATGGGCCAGTCAGGAGCTGTCTCAACTGCTCATGTCGGAGGAAACAGATTATGATTAGGCACCATCTCCCCAATAGGTCCAGGCACGAGACACTGATTTAGTGTGCCCTTTGGAACTCCAAGTGAAGGTGAGGCCCACAAGAGTCGGGAGCAGACCCCTGAGGAAGGCTCTGGCATCCATGCCCTCCGCACATTCAAGGAAACCAAAGAAGCAGACTTTGTCCCTACAGTTTCTGTCATTCAGGTCAGTCAGCTTGTCTCACAGGTATAAGAGCTCCTGACCCCTGTCCAGTAGGGTGTTGAGGTGGGCCTCCACTGTTGCGAGCTGCTGCTCCATCCCATCCACCCTGTCCTGGAAGCCTGCAATATCAATGCCGATGGATTTGGTTTTGGCCAGTCAGAGATTTTGGAGTCCACGCCTTTCAAACTATGCCTGACCGCTGAAATCTCCGGCTGGATGCACTCCATTGTAGTGTCTTGATGCTGGTACTGAGGAACCATGAAAGGACCAGTAACGAATGAGCCCTGCTGGGTAGCCATAAGGTGATGTTGGGAAGCCGCTTCAGAGAAGAGTATCTAATGAGGGAACTTGCAAGTGGATGGCCCGAGGGCATCTCCAAAACAGGGATCCAAGTAGGTGGGGGAGAGCCCAGTGCCTGTTGGGGGCCAGCCACCCCGTGATGTCGAAGAGGGACCAGCAGTTCCCTTATCAGGTTTTCAGCCAATGGGAGATAGGGAAGCAGAGGCACAGTGGTGGCCCCAGTTGAGGGCAGTCAGTTGAGTTCAAGTAGTCCACTGACCTCTCCCCATGCTGCCCAGAGAGGCAGAGGGCAGTCATCGTAGGGGGTCAGACCTTCAGTTTAGGACTTTGCAGTTGGTATAGGAGCACCAGGCAGAGGGTGGCCCTTGAGTCCAGGGGGTTGATATCACAGCCAAAGAGGTGGGCTGAAAACAGTAGCTCCCAGTATTTTCGAGGGCAGTGTGGGCAAAGGGGGGGACCTTGAACAGACCAGCATCTGTTGGGGACAGATCTGTGCCTGGTGAACATCGCTGTCACTGTTGGAGGGACACTCACTAAGGGGTTCTGGGTGACCCATGTGGCTACAGGCATTCGGGCCAGGGGCAGTATGCTTGCACACCCTGGAATGGCCGACATAAAGTAGAGAGCAGAAGCAGGCAGTGGGCCATCACAAGGCCAGGCATTCCCTGAAGAGGACCCCACAAGAGCCCCAGAGGTGGAGGGGGATAGTAGTTAGCGAGGGCCCACCCACCCACATTCAAGCAGAACAGTTCAGTAGGGGTCGATATAGTTCAGCATGGGGCCCAGTGGCCTGAGGATGGAGAAGGCCCCAGACATGTGAAGACCCAGATTGAAAATGGGCATGAGCGTGGAGTCGGTTATCGGAGAGCAATACCCCAGGGATAGTTTACGCTTGGCCACGGGCAGGTTGAGTTTAGCGGAGGTGGTGGGTGCCCCCTACATCCAAGAGACACCCCTACCTCTTAGCGTGTGTCAGTATGGGGTAGGCTGGTCCGTCACAGCAGCTGGTGGCGCGGTCTGTGTCTTGGCTCCATGCAGGCAGCTCAGTGCCTGTAGTGTCTAGGAGCCGGGCTGCATCACCTTCAACAGAGTGGGCTGGATGAAGTGCTGTGAGCTGCAGAGCATGGCTGGGGTCTGCACCGTGTTACCATCATGTGATGTCATCTTGTAGGGGGTTCAGGAATCTGACCCGCTCACTACAAGGTGGGGGGGCGGTCCCCCCCAGTATGGCGCAGTATTGAGGAGAGGGGTGGTTCCTTTTCTTCACTTCATGAGGGGGTTGCTTACCCATGCTACATCAGAAAGATGGGGTGGGTGGCGCCCCTTGTAGTCTCTGGAGTCTGCAGTGCCGCCAGGCCATCAACAGTATCCCCATGGGGGCCAGCGGGGCAACAGGAATAATGTTGTGCAGCCCACAGTACCAGTCTGTGCCGCCGCTGCGGAGTGAGCCATTAGCTTCACCATGCGGAAGCGGGCATCACTGATGGGCCTTCAGTTTCCTGGTCATGTAGTGCTGCGGCAGGACTCAGGATCCCCTCCTGACTCTCCGGGGCAGTGAGGGCAAAGACCTCTGATGCCCCCATGGTAGTCAGAGCTCTGCCACCTGCTCTGTGCCACTCCGGCTTGTGGAGCCGATCCTTCATGCAGCCATTTCTGTATGTGACCAGACCACAATCCCCAGCAGCATGCTTCTATCCTGGCTGCTACCTGTGGACAGGGTGTCTTTGTGTGGTGGCTGTCCCACTTCCCCAAGACATGAGCACAGGGATAAGGCTGAGCCTACCACATTTGGCACTCCCCCTTGTTGGTTTGACATCAGGGGCCAGGAGATGGGGTCCAGGGCCCCTTTTCTTCTATCTTGCCCCCTCCCAAAGGGTAATTTCCAGGCAGATGACTGAGCCCCATGTTCTCTGTCACTCGCCAGAGATCAAAAGCACAAAGGTTTAGAGGTGGATATCTCGAGCCCGATGGATCGATTAAGGTTACTTTGGGCTCATTTTACTCCTGGAGGCAGGCTCTAGCTGCTAGGAGCAGTTCCAGAAGGTCCCCAGGCCTCAAAAATATTGTAATATGCATGTAGTTGGTTCCACTGGTTCTCTGCACCAGCTGTTCTGCTTTTTTGCTCTCTGGGGCTCCTCTTTTCCTTTTGGGGTAGAGCAGTCCAGATCTTTCCTCCAACTGGTCTTCGGATGGTCTAAGGGACACAGCCACACTGGCCCTTGGAGAGATCCAATGGTCCTGGGGCCAACTAGGGCAGAGTCTTTAATCCCTTAGGGCAACAGGGGGTTGTCCTTCCGTTTGTCCATGGATGCTGCCATAGTTCCAGTAAAACGCATAGCAAAAGGCACCCTCTTGCCCTTGTGCAAAAGGTTTATTGGGAGTGGACGTTTCCAGAAGCTAGATAACCCTGGTCAATCCCAGGGTGCTACATCACCTCTCAACCCCTGTCCCATCCCTCCTGCACAGCCTACTGGGACAGTCCAAGATATTGCCATCCAGAAGTCAATGGTCAGATCTCCTCTGGGATCCTTAGATCCACCCCTCGCTGACATCACTTAACTGGACTTTCCCACCAAAACTTCAAAGAAGAGCTCCTTCCTGTATTGTCTCCAGGTACATGGGATTCCACCTTTATTCAGTGGGACTGGGTTGTCCCAGCCTTGGTACAGTGTGACAGCTAACTAAGTGATGCAGATTTTCTTCCCCATTACTGTCAACGACTTCTTTTTTGTGGGGGGGGGCTTTGTTCCCTCTTCTGGAGGGCAATGTAATTAACTTGTCCCAGCAGGGTGACACAAGGCCTGGGCTCTGATCCTGAACTGAGCCAGAAACGTATGACAATTCTGACAACCCATAAAGTGAACATGTATTATCTTGGGGCCTGCATATTTGAACTGAGCCCACACTTGGCACCCCCAGTTTCACACTTCAAGGGATTTTGTAGGGCTACACGAAGCAAAACTGTACTCTAATTCAGATTCCCCCCTTTCTGTATAATAAAGTGTCAATGCAGTCAGAACAATAAACCATACTGACTTTGATTAAAAGTGACAAATAATATTATAAGGCCTACCCCAAGTCAATATCTAACCCTGCAGAGTCTCCTCTGAACCAGGCTGCCCGTGCACAGTTACTGGGACACACCCAGCCCACACATATAGACACACACATGTGCACACATGGTCATGATTAACCAGAGTGATGCCTGTTACCCTTGCAGCAGTGCAGCAGCTCATCTTATAAGGAAGGCACTGGTGGTAAGCGTGCACAGTCCATTTATTGTGTGACTACTGTGGGTGAGACACACCTATTGACAGTAAAAAGCCCAAAATCAGGTGATCCAAAAAAGCAAAAAAATAGGGGAGTACTGGATGTGTGGAACACATTTTGCAACAATGTCCAATGCTATAGAGGGGGTCCTGCTGCCAGTTCAGGTTGGACTTTTTTCAGTGCAGTAGAATCATGTTACTTGCTTATAGCTTGTCTTTGGAGCACAAACCAGACCTAAAATCTCCAATCTGTGATACAGTATCACTTATGCACCTGTAGTTTTATTCATCAATAATTTCATTCCATATTAATCATTTATGTGCACCCTAGCAACATACAGAGTACACTGAAAATTCTATATATGAAAATACTTTTTGTTAGTCTTTTGACATTCATTCATAAAAAACAAATTGTATGTTACACTCATAAAATGATCAATAAAATCTATAATATTCAGAATACATAAATGATAGCAATATTACACATTCTATTCCTTATTTCATCTTTTAACAATAATTCATACAAAGTAAATAGTAGAATTCTAAGGCTATCTTCAATGGATCATAACAAGTACAGAGACTGTTTATACAAAATTAATCATAAAAAGAGTTCCAAGGCTTTCCAAAATTAATGATAAGAAATTCCAAGGCTGTTGATGCAGTATCTTAGTTCATCCCCTCTTCATCAGGACAGACCTACAAGCATATATATATATATATATATAAAGCATCACCCAGCTGATGCTGATCACTTCCACCTTGCGAGGTCGGTACAATGCTGCGGGAAGCCGGAAACCCGCTAACAAGTGGCGCAGATTTCACAAGGACACCAAAATCGCACTCCAGGACGGTGATTCACAAGAAAAGTTTATTCAGCAACGTATTTCGATCTGACGATCTTTTTCACAGCCAAAACCAGAAAACAAGTGCCCAATTACCTTTAAAACAAATTTCCAACGTCCTCATAGGAAATCATGGACATAGAAAAATCATCACCATTAGTGATCTGTGTGAAATCAGACTAATTTTACAATTTTCATATGGGCACACAACCTTATTCGGAGGTTATGAATATTATGATAGCTAATTTAATATAATTAAATTGCAGAAAAAATACAGAAACAAAAAATAAATATAAATAAAATAAATAAAATTAAATAAAATAAAATAAATAATTTTGGCACAGTCGCCTGATATTTACAAAGTATATTTCTTTGTCCACAAATATCCCAGAATAATTCAGAATTTCACTTATCATCATCTGTTCATGGACAAATAATACTGATTTTTCCATCTTTTAAACAAATAATAATTTTTAAATACATCAAAATCATCTCTGCAAAATCCCTTCGAATCATATTAATTATTCATCCTCCCTAACACAAAACCACGTAAGACAAAGAACAGTTTACATTGATGAAAACAAACAAAATAGCTATTAGTTAGCATAATCTATACAATTTCAAACCAAAAATGTAAAAGAAGAAAAGCTTTAGCCAATATGCACAAAAAGCTCCTCATCTGTGTTCAAGCCTCCATGTATACGACTGTTCAACCGAATTATATACTCGGATTCCATAATCCTAAATTTCTTCTCCCTGTCTCCTCCTCGTTTGTTGAGGACGACCCTGTCAATATCATAAAAGGATAGATCATCAGCATTTTGTTTATGCATCAGCAACCCATGTCTTGCCATAGGATAATTCAGATCAACATTCGTAATGGCTCTCATGTGTTCCAATATTCTTTTTTTTACTGGAAACTTTGCGTTACCTACATTTAGGAGACCACACGGGCATACCAGCACATAAACACTGAAATCACTATTGCATGTTATTAACTTGTTAATATATCTGTTTTTCCCTGTAGGCAACAGGTAAGTCTTAACATTTTTACTTGCTCTACATGCTTTGCAGTGACCACACTTGTAAAATCCTCACTGTTCCGTAAGCCACCCCCCTTGGACCATCTGTGACGTCAAATAACTGTGTACTAGCATGTCCTTCAACGAAGAGGATTTCCTTTATGTGATAGAGGAACTTAGTGGTACCACAGATCCAATCACTGAGTCAGATCTCACAAGATGCCAATGTTTACAAATAATTTTCTTAATACTCTAGGAATCAGCATTATAAGTAGTAATTAGATTAATCTGATTCGAATTATAATTTCTTCTGATTCCAGAGAAAAGGAACTCATCCCTAGATTTTAGATTAACCTTTTTAATAGCTTCTTGTAAGACTCTTCTCAGATAACCCCTTGCCCTGAATCTACCAATTATTTTCTCCTCTTCTTTTCGATAAGTTAATGGATCACTGCAGTTACGTTTTGCCCTCAATAACTCCATTTTAATTTTGCTGGATGATGACTTTGCCAATGTAGATGTTATTACCAGCTGTAGGTTTACGATATAATCAGGTATGGATCATTCCATCCCTCACCTGGATAAAAATATCCAGCAATTCAATCTCCTTTGATCTATTTTATGAGTAAAAGCCAAGTTCAAACTATTTTTTAAAATATATTCTAAAAAGTAATTAAAGATGTTTTTAGGGTCATCCCAGATAAATAAATCATCTATGTAACATGTCCCAAAAATTATGGGGGTCATTACAACATTGGTGGTAAAAGCCGCTTACCGGCGTGCAGAAGACCGCCAACACACCGCCGCCGCCGCGGAATTCCGCCACGGTCATTATGACCCACAGCTCGGAATCCTCCAAAATCCAGACATCTACACAAGTCCGCCACACCAAAGGTCAGTGATAAACTGGCGATAACCGTCACGCCAACAGGAATACGCCACACTGTCAAGACCCACGAATCCACGTGGCGGTCTTTCAACCGCGGTATTCCATTGGCGGTACACACTGCCGTGCTCAAAATATACACACACTTACAAAACACTACCACATTGGACAATTACAACTACACACTCCTGATACATATACACACACCACTCCCACACACCCAATACACTATAAAACACACACCCACATTACCCACAAACCCTTACATCAACAATTGCGACTGAAGGCCAGAGAGAGACACCACCATCTACAAACTAGCATCCACAGGCACTCAACACCGTCACTCACACAACATCCAAGCACCTCACACAACACACCTCTAAATATCACCCCACACATCACAACACACACCACCCCACACATCACCCACACCATCCCATGGCCCGCAAAGACACCCCAGGTTCTCTGAGGAGGAGCTCAGGGTCATGGTGGAGGAAATCATCCGGGTAGAGCCACAGCTATTCGGATCACAGGTGCAGCACAGCACCGTAGCTAGGAAGATGGAGCTATGGTGAAGAATCGTGCATCAGGAAGAGGTGGAATGACCTACGGGGGAAGGTGCGTTCCGTGGTCTCAAGACACCACCTTGCGGTTCAGAGGACTGGCGGCGGACCCCCACCTCCTCCCCCAGAACTCACTACATAGGAGGAGCAGGTCTTGGCTATACTGCATCCTGAGGGCCTCGCAAGAGTAGCTGGAGGAATAGACTCTGGTAAGTCAAATCTTTAACTACTTCATCCCCCACCCTACCTGCATGCTATCACATACCCCCACCCTTGTCCTCACCCCTATCACTCCAACTCCTCACGTATGTCCCAATATCACAAACCACACATCCCAAACCCAAGCCCTGCATGTAACACCAAAGCATGGACACCTATCACCAAAGCATGGCCACTGCACATACCCATACACCCCCCTAAACCATTATTACACAACGTCCTACACAGGAATGCAAGCACTGGGGTACACGGTCACCCACCCATTGCACACCATGACACACACAGATGCAATATTCATGCCTTTACACCCCTGCAGGACCCCCTACCCAACGTCACCGGACAGGAGGGTCCAGATATGTCCACTCCACCCACAGAAGAGGCCCACAGTGATGACAGCAGCTTTGTCCAACTGGATCAAGATGACCAGCCCGGCCCATCTGGGACCTCGGAACAGTTGGTTCCCCTCACACTGGCACAGGCCACTACAGAGCTTCCCCCCTCTGGAAACACCAGCACAGCACCCACCCAGCGGGCCCAGGAGACCCAGCGGCTGTAGGAGGAACAGTATTTGGGGTACAGGGAGGAACTCAAATCCATCAATTTCACCCTGGGCACCATTGTAGGGGTGCTGAAAGAACTCACCAACACCAGGAGGGACACTGTGGCACAACAGGGGGTCCCTGACACTAGCCTTGACGAGGAACTGCCCACCACCTCCGCCGGCGCTAGTGGACAGGAGGCACAGCCACAGGACCACCACACCAGCACCCCACCCACTGCAGATGGAGAACCACCCCACAAGCGGTCCCTGAGATCCAGGACAAAGACAGAGAACAATGCCAAGACCCCCGCCAAGAAATGAGACCACCCTGATTGTCATCCTTCTGTCCCACTTTGTCACCCTGTCCATACTTAAACTGCCCTTGCTCCACTTCCTATGCCCCTTTGGTCAATGCACCTGTGAGACTAATACCATCCACTATTGAGCACTTAAATAAACACCCTTAAATCACAAAACAATCAGGAGTCTGTCTGTGCTTTCGAAAATGTGTATTAGCAATAACAGTGGCAAAATGCTATATCAAATGTAATGTCAGCATACCTATGTCACACAGCTCTAGTCCATGCGGAAACAAAGCAGATGTCACACAGTGGGACCCACATCTGTGAAATCGTAAGGGAAAGTGACAACTCAGTGACCATACACTGGGTTAAAATGACAGACAGATGAGAGGTAGTAGAATTAAATCAGATTTAGCAGGCAGTATGGTTTTCTTACCTGTGTCTCACTGGAAGTATTGCAGGATCACTGTGCTCCTATTGTCTATGTCCTCTTCTTCTGCTTCCTCGTCTTCACTGTCCACAGGCTCCACAGCTGCCACAATACCTCCATCTGGACCATCCTCCTGCAGAAAAGGCACCTGTCATCGCAAAGCCAAGTTGTGAAGCATACAGCAGGCCATGATGATCTGGCACACCTTCTTTGGTGAGTAGAATAGGGAACCACCTGTCATATGGAGGCACCGGAACTTGGCCTTCAGGAGGCCGAAGATCCACTCTATAACCCTCCTGGTTCACCTCATTGTCCTGGGATTCCTCACTGGGGTCAGTAGCCATGACAGGGGTAACCAGAGTCACCTGCAAATGTTGAGGTACAACTGTTAGACACACACTAACTCATAGGGACGTCCCTAGACCCAGACACCTAGTCACACTGTATTGGGTCCATATCCTCACCTAATAGCCACACATGGTGCTTCTGGAGTTGCCCATCACATAAGGGATGCTGCTATTCCGTAGAATATAAGCGCCATGCACTGAGCCAGGAAATTTGGCATTCACATCGGAGATGTACTGGTCTGCCAAACACACCATCTGCACATTCATCAAATGGTAACTCTTCCGGTTTCTGTACACCTGTTCACTCCTGCGGGGGGACCAAGGCCACATGTGTCCCATCACACCTATGATGTTGGGGATATGTCCCAGGGCATAGAAATCTCCTTTCACTGTAGACAAATCCTCCACCTGAGGGAAAACGATGTAGCTCTGCATGTGTTTCAGCATGGCAGACAGCACTCTGGACAACACGTAGGAAAACATAGGCTGGGACATCCCTGATGCTATGGCCACTGTAGTTTGAAAAGACCCACTTGCTAGGAAATGGAGTACTGACAGCACCTGCACTTGAGGGGGGATTCCTGTGGAATGGCAGATAGCTGACATCAGGTCTGGCTCCAACTCGGCACACAGTTCCAGGATTGTGGTACAATCAAGTCTGTAGGTGATGATCATATGCCGCTCCTCCATTGTCGACAGGTCCACCAGCGGTCTGTACACCGGAGGATGCCACCATCTCCTCACATGCCCCAGCGGACGGTGCCTCTGGAGGAGAACAGCGAGCAGAGAGTCAACCAACTCTGAGGTACGTAAACACAGCTTAATCGGAAAATATTAGCAAATCGACATATGCCTGTATTATTGTTTAAGCAAGGTCTAGATATGTGTGACACAGTCCAAAATAATGCCATATGGGCCCATGAAATGGCGGCTGCCTGACCTGTAAAGTGGGACAAGGGGACCTTGTACACCGTCGCGGTAGGTGGTCAAAGACTGCTGCGCTATCCTGCATTGGTTAACATTGGACCAAATGGGTCCCAGGAGCCAATGACGATATATGCCGGCGGTGACGGTACGCACCGCCGCGGACGTGACCGCCATTTTCTCTCTGTTCAATCACTTGATACCTGATCTTCGACAGGAGAGGACCTACACTGCAAGTGCTGCCGTGACCTCAGTCTGGAAAAGACAATGGCTCGGGGGTCTGGGGAAAGTGCCCCTGCCTTCAGCACGGAGGAGATGGAGAAACTAGTGGATGGGGTCCTCCCCCAGTACACGCTACTCTACGGTCCTCCAGACAAACAGGTAAGTACAATGTGAGCATGCTGTATGGGCAATGCCTGTGTGGAGTGGTGTGGATGAAAGATAGGGGGGGTGAGAATTAGGCGTGCATGAAACGACGGTGAGTGCATGTGCGTCATGGCAAGGGTAGGGATGCGGGCCAATGACTTTGACGGTGCGGATGGTAATATCTTCTCCTTTTTCCCGTACTATTCCTGTAGGTCAGCGCCCACCGGAAGAAGGACATTTGGCGTGCCATCGCCAAGGAAGTCCGGACCCTGGGGGTCTACCACAGATGGAGCACCCACTGCCGGAAAAGATGGGAGGACATTCGCCGCTGGAGCAAGAAGACGGCGGAGGCCCAGCTGGGGATGGCCTTCCAACGTGGGAGGGGTGCCCGGCGCACCATGACCCCCCTGATGTTCAGGATCCTGGCGGTGGCGTACCAGGAGTTGGATGGGCGCTTGAGGGCATCACAGCAGCCACAAGGGGGTGAGTACACTCTCATTCTGCTATTTCAGCACGCATTGTAGGTGTCTGGGTGGGGGAGGGCTGTGGGTTCCCCTAGGCCAGGGTGAGTTTAGTAGGCAAGGTCCCTTCTTAAGGCAGGCCCTGTGGCACCCCACCTGTGTACAGTGCCAACTACACCTAGTCAGGCTCCTGTGTCATCCATGTGTGCAGCAATCGGGAATAGCCTTGTAACCCATGTCTCTGGGATTGATCAGGGAACTCCAAGTGCACGGCGCAGTGCAGGGGGCTTCTGTGTCTGTATTGTCCGCCAACGGTAGCGGTATTGCATGCACTCAACATGTCTTTCTTCTGTCTTCCCCCCCTTTTTGTGGCCTCCCTGTTCTTGTGTGCATTAGCATCATCAGGCGGAGGAGCAGTGGCACCGGAGCAGGAGGGAGCTGCATCCCACATGGCCCTGGAGGGTGACACAACGGAGTCTGAATTCACCAGTGGGACGGAGGGGGAGGGGAGCTCCACGGCGGGGACAGGAGCTGATACCAGCGATACAGACTCCTCCTTTGAGGGGAGCTCCCTTGCGGTGGCGGGCCCATCTGTGCCCCTCGCATCTACAGGTACAGCCGCCACACCCCCTACCAGAACTGCCCTCCCAGGAGCCCCTCAGCGTGTGTCCCGTGCCCGCTCACCCAGGAGGGTGGGCATCTCCTTCGCCCCAGGGACCTCAGCCCCTGCCCCTGTCACCCCTGCTGCCCTCAGTGAGGAGGCCATTGACCTCCTCAGGTCCCTCACTGTTGGGCAGTCTACCATTTTGAATGCCATCCAGGGTGTAGAGAGGCAGTTGCAACAAACCAATGCATACCTGGAGGGCATTCATTCTGGTCAGGCAACCCATCAGCTAGCTTTTCAGACTCTGGTATCAGCAATGATGGCAGCCATTGTCCTTGTCTCTAGCCTCCCCCCTCCAACTTCCTCCACCCAGACACAAACCCCTGTACCTCAGCCTATCCCAAGCACACCATCAGACCAGCATGCACACACATCAACACACAAGGGAAGCTCTGGCAAACATAAGCACCACACATCCCACAGGTACTCACACAAGCATCATACACATGCAGACACACCAACATCCACTGCCTCCACTGTGTCCCCCTCCTCCTCGTCTCCCTCCTCCCTCCCTGTCTCGTCTCCACTCACACCTGCATGCACTACATCCTCTGCCCCTACGTCCATCACCAGCACACCCACCACCACACCCTGCTCACGTGCAGTCACCACCCCCACTACCATTCACACATCCCCTGTGTCCTCTACCAGTGTGTCTGTGAGCCCACCTCCCAAGGTACACAAACGCAGCCACACACCCACCCAACAGCCATCCACCTCACGACAGCCTCCAGCCCATGAACCTTTACCCAAAGTCACCAAACGTACACCTCCTACAACCACTACCTCTTCCTCCACTCCCAAACCCCCTCCATCTACCCATCACAGTGTTCCCCAAAAACTTTTCCTGTCCAACCTTGACCTCTTCCCCTCACCTCCCCACCCCTTCAGTCTCCTAGGGCCCGCTTCTCCAGGTCCCAACCCAGCACCTCAGCCACAACATCTGCGGGACCAATGGTGCCAGTAGTAACCAGCTTCTGGAGTGCGCCAGGCAGCAGGGCAGCCAGTGTGGCAAGGAGCCAGAGCACGGACAGTCCCCCACCTGTAAAGCCCAAGAAGTTGGCCAGTGCCCGGCGGGAGAGAGGAAAGAAATCAGCCACCAAAACCGCTCCCAGGGGTACAGTTGGGAGTGTGGAGACAGCTGCGCCACCATCCAAGGTGGGGAAGGGACGCAATAAAACCGGCAAGTCTGGGAAAATCTGCACGGCGGACAAGACCGCCACCAGCCCCGTTGCCCAGGACAGCGCCGCCACCAGCACCGTTGCCCAGGACACCACCGCCACCAGCACCGCTGCCCAGGACACCGCCACCACCAGCACCTTTGCCCAGGACACCGATGCCACCAGCACCGCTGCCCAGGACACCGTCGCCACCAGCACCGCTGCCCAGGACACCGCCGCAACAAGCACCGCTGCCCAGGACACCGCCGCAACAAACACCGCAGGTCAGTGAGCACCAAAGATTCCGATGCTACTGAGGCCGCCACAAGCAGGATGAAGTACTCTGGGCACCAAGCCCCCTCCAGAACCAGTGGAGTATCCCATCCACTACCTCTATCCTTGGCAGGATGAAGCACTCTGGGCACCAAGCCCCCTCCAGAACCAGTGGAGAAAGGCATCCACTACCTCTGTCCTTGGCAGGATGAAGCACTCTGGGCACAAAGCCCCCTCCAGAACCAGTGGAGTATCCCATCTACTACCTCTGTCCTTGGCAGGATGAAGCACTCTGGGCACCAAGCCCCCTCCAGAACCAGCGGAGAAAGGCATCCACTACCTCTGTCCTTGGCAGGATGAAGCACTCTGGGCACAAAGCCCCCTCCAGAACCAGTGGAGTATCCCATCCACTACCCCTGTCCTTGGCAGGATGAAGCACTCTGGGCATCAAGCCCACTCCAGAACTGGTGGAGAAAGGCATCCACTACCTCTGTCCTTGGCAGGATGAAGCACTCTGGGCACCAAGCCCCCTCCAGAACCAGTGGAGAATGTTATCCACTTGATAGACTGTGGCTTTGCACTCCCCAGGATTAAGCAGTGGGCAAATCACCCACTGTAGAGACTTGAGAGACTGTGGCTTTTCACTCCCAGGATTGAACACTGGGCAAACCACTCACTGTAGAGACTTGAGAGACTGTGGCTTTGCACTCCCCAGGATAAAGCAGTGGGCAAACCACCCACTGGAGAGACTTGAGAGACTGTGGCTTTGCACTCCCCAGGATTGAACAGTGGGCAAACTACACACTGTAGAGACTTGAGAGACTGTGGCTTTGCACTCCCCAGGATTGAACAGTGGGCAAACCACACACTGTGGAGACTTGAGAGACTGTGGCTTTGCACTCCCCAGGATTGAACAGTGGGCATTGAGCCCCCTCGTGGATCTGGCATCGTGCACTCATCCGGCTGAGGTGCCCCCACTTCCCTTCCCCCGAGATGCCTGGTTGTTTTCTATCTGATGCCCCAGCAGTGTTCTCTCCGTCTTGTTCGGGTATTGAGTGTGGGCCTCGCCCATGCCTTTTGGGCCCAGTGGTCCACGGACTATGATAGTGGAATACCTTGGACTTGTATTCTTGGTGTATATATTTGTTTATAGTGTGAATATCTTTATCTATGTATATATTTTTGATTCATGTATTTGAATATATTACAATAATTCGACTCATTTCCTTTTGTCCTTGCATTCTTCCGGGGGGGATTGGGGGGGTGTAACTGTAATGTATCATGATGTATTAGTGTGTGTGTTGTAGTGGGTGAGGGTGGGGGTGGGAGTGTTGCGTGTTGCGTGTGTGTGTCACTGTTTTTTCCCTCCCCCCTCCCCTGTGTCATAGTCCCAGTATTCACTGTGGTCTTCGCTGCCAAAATTCGTGCTCCTGGTAGAGGAGCAGGAAGATAAAGGCTGGAAGAATCTGGAGCTCGGGTTCCATGGCGTCCTGGTTCCTCGTGGGGTGTGTAGAGGTGAGTGCTTCCCCTTCCAAGTCCTGTTTCCACCGTGTTTTTGTTCGCGGTGCTCGGAAAAGGTTGCGGATTGGACTGTTGTAATTCTGTGGGCGGTAAATTGTCCTCCGCCTGTCTGTTGCCAGTTACCGCTGCGGTGTTTGCTTGTACCGCCTTGGCGGTCAGAGTGTTAAAGTGACTGTCTATGTTGGCGGTTTCCGTCACGGTCGTAATTCCATTATTTTTTTTTCGCCGGCCTGTTGGCGGTTTTACTGCCGCTTTAACACCGACCGCCAGGGTTGTAATGACCATCTATACGTATTGTCCAATCCTGATTTTGTTCAGTCCAAACCACCTGTTCTTCCCACCATCCCATAAAAATATAGGCAAAACGTGGGGCAAAGCAACTGCCCATCACGGTCCCGATCAACTGACAATACCAGTTGTAATTAAACAGAAAGATATTGTTCTGTAAACTGAATCACACCATTTCCAGCAACATCATTGAGTGATCAAAAAGGCAAGTAGATTTATCCCTAAAAACGTGTTTGTATGCCGCAATCCCCTGTTCATGATCAATGCAAGTGTTAAGAGATGCCACCTCTATTGTAACTAAAAGATACGATTCCTGCCATGGTATCTCATTGATTTTCTTTATAAAATCAGTACTGTCTCTGCAGTACGATGGTGAATTAAAAACAGAAGGCAACAGAAAATAGTCACGATAGATAGAGGTAGGTTCACCTAAGCTATTATTCTCACAAACTATCAGTCTGCCCGGTGGATTGCTCATATTCTTGTAAATCTTAGGGAGCAGATAAAAACAAGGAGCCACTGGTTTCTTTACATATAGGAACTAGTATTCTTCCTCACATAGAAGGCACCTGTCTCTCCATTCCCCAAGCATCCCATGATACCTCACTATCGACTGTTTATATGCCTCAAAGGTGGTCAATTCATAATCTCTTGATCAAATCAACTATCTCTCAGCCTCTCACGTGTATTTTTTTATTTCCCACAAAATGATATTACCTCCCTTATCAGAGGGTTTAATAACAAAACTTGTATCTTGTTTGAAGGATGAAATCACATCCCTTTGTTGTGAGGCATTATCCATACAATCAGGCTTATTACCTTTCCATATTGATAAAAGATCCCTTAGTGTGACTTCATGAAAGACATCGATATTATCGTGAGGTGTCACAGGATTACAGATTGACCTCGGTTTAAAAGAGTTAGAAGATGTTCTATCCAACTCAAGGTTCGAATTACACAATAAATCTATTTCAGCTGCCCATTCAACTCCACCCAGTTCAAGTTCTCTCAAGGTGGCTAAACTGTCTATATCACCTAGACACAAATTATCAAAAGTATTATCCACCATATCAACATTAACCAAATCGCCTTACGGGCAAGGGGTTATCTGAGAAGAGTCTTACAAGAAAAAATCAAGAAGGTTAATCTAAAATCTAGGGATGAGCTCCTTTTCTCTGGAATCAGAAGAAAGGATAATTTGAATCAGATTTGTTTAATTACTACTTATAATGCTGGTTCCCAGAGTATTAAGAAAATTATTTGTAAACATTGGCATCTTGTGAGATCTGACTCAGTTATTGGATCTGAGGTACCACTACGTCCCTCTATCACATATAGGAAATCCTATTAATTGAAGGACATGCTAGTACACAATTACATGACGTCACAGATTGTCCAAGGGGGATGGCTTACGGAACAGTGAGGATTTTACAAGTGCGGCCACTGCAAAGCATGTAGAGCAATTAAAAATGTTAAGACCTACCTGTTGCCTACAGGGAAAACCAGATGTATTAACAAGTTAATAACTCGCAATTGTGATTTCTGTGTTTATGTGGTGGTATGCCCATGTGGTCTCCTATATGTAGGTAGCACGAAGTTTCCAGTAAAAAAAGAATATTGGAACACATGAGAGCCATTAGGAATGTTGATCTGAATTATCCTATGGCAACATTGGTCGCTGGTGCATAAGCAAAATGCTGATGATCTAGCCTTTTATGATATTGACAGGGTCATCCTCAACAAATGAGGAGAAGACAGGAAGAAGAAATTTAGGATTATGGAATCTGAGTATATAATTCGGTTGAACAGTCGTATACGTGGAGGCTTGAACACAGATGAGGAGCTTTTTGTGCATATTGGCTAAAGCTTTTCTTCTTTTTCATTTTTGGTTTGAAATTGTATAGATTATGCTAACTAATAGCTATTTTGTTTGTTTTCACCAGTGTAAACTGTTCTTCGTCTTATGTGATTTTGTGTTAGGGAGGATGAATAATTAATATGATTGCTGCAGGCCTACTAATAACACTTAATTTACAGACCGTAGGTACATATAGTACCACTTTGCTGATGGACCCATGAGTAAGTTAAATATGCCAGTTGGGTGGAAACCAATTCTACCATGTTTAGAGGAGTGAGCACAAGCACCATAGCACTGGTTAGCAGTAGTAAAATGTAGGCCAACAAAGGATAGGCCAACAAAAATTTAATTCAGCAAAACAGGAGGAGTGAGAGTAAAATGTTTGGAGGAAGACCACCCTACGGCTACAAGGTCTATCCCATACATTATATTAATAGGAGTAAAAGTATTTTTGTACATCTACATTCCTCTCAATCATAAAAGAATATGGCAGTAATGCGATCATTAAGTAAGGGTCACCAATCTTCTATTACCCATGACCTAAAGTACCTTTTACCAGAACAGCACTCAGTTTAATTCTTATGGAGTCATCTCTCTCATTTAATTTGTGTTTAGATTCTTTACCCAGAGACTTATCTTACATCTCTTATCTCCTTTGTGTGACCAGTTAATGAGGATTGAAATATAATCCTTCAGCACAGAATACCCCACCAGCGCCTGGACCAAACATATGTTTATAACTCATGGGGGGGTAACAGTAACTAACTCCTGTAGCAGAATACTCTGCTGGCTCTAGAGGAGAAAAATACAATTTTGATTTAGTAACTACCTCTCTTTTTCAATGTCCCATGATACCTCCCATTCGATAAGGGACACATCTCTTAATTATAAAACAGGGCTGCTCCTACATTCTAACTTCCTATTGCCTCCTCAAGTTGAATTACGACTCATTAATGTTCTTTTGAACTACCAAGTATAGGCCAGGTGCCAAGTGTAAAACTGGAAAATAAAGATTCTCCAGCATCTCCCAAAAACATTTTCTCACCATACGTATCCTTAGAGAAAATATTTCAAATGCCCTATCTTGGAAGTTTTAGAGCATGTAATTGACAAAGAAATCTATAGAGCCTCAAAAAGTTATCAGTGACTGAGATTAATTTAAAAGCTGAGTTTACTTTTAGAGCAGTCCACCCATAGCTATTTTGTTTGTATTTGTTGTCAAGAACAATACAAGGATTTCACAGAAATATCTGGAACAGTTCTCAGGTGGAATTCACTGATGGCTTTATCACTTTATCTAAATTAATAGCTCTAATGATACTATTGATTATTATTATTATTATTATTAATATTATTAGTTGTAGAAGAAGTAGTAGGAATAGTTCTAGTAGCAATAGTAGTAGAAGTATTTGTAGGGCCAGGTTCGGAAGGAAATAGCTCTTGGTGCAGTGACAGGAACGTTCTAATGTCCATGCCTTTCTTGTATTTTATTATACTGTGGGTGTACAAGATATAAAGGTTTTGAAATGCACAATGCAAGGGCAATGCATGATCTCTAATGAAGACGATTTGGAAAACTATGTGCAAATTACTGTTATTGACCTGTCATCTGACTGGAGAATTGATTGAGAAAATCTTCAATTGCATGCACACATATTGTTCCCGGCTCGTCATCTAGAAACAAACCAGTGCAATTTATTGAATTCATAATTTCCCCTGCCACAATACTAAATACCTGAGTACTACATGCTTTTCCTTGGCTCAGGTATTGATAAATATATCCACAACCTCTTTGCAGTTTGGCAAGTGGAAAATTATGATTCCACTTGGCTCCTATGAATCCTCTGGAGGATGCAAGTTATTTAATCTAGCACCATTCTCTAAGTACTGGAATCAAATCCAAAGGAGAGACAATGGACAATATCATAGGTATTTGTTCTAGTGATTTGTGAATTTGTTCCCTTGTATATTCTCAAGCTATGTCATATGACAGACCTAGAAAAAGTTGAGAGGATTTCATGATTGTGCTACGGATGGACCAAAGTCTTGTCATGCATCCACCTTATTTGAACATCATGGCATCCCAATGGTATCCACCACCTTGTGTCACATGTCACCCTTCTCTGAAAGCAAAATAATGGTTGACATCTGCACAGTGTCTATTTACTATGTGGCTATGGGCCTCATTCATAGGTTAGCCAAGAGTGAGTCCAGTCAAACTCATGGTTCTTCTTCTCAATTTAGAGCTAGAGAGAAGCACGAGGTTTACATTTGAAGAGCTTCACTGGCTTCCCCTGTATAAACCTCCCACCTGAATGGCCTTCCAACAAGGGGCTTCCAGGTAACAGGATTAGGGTCATGCTCCCTACTAAGTGGGTGATTGTCACTCATTTTCCCTGCCCATGCAAAGGCATAGTGGAAATGGCCAGGTAAAGTGGCCACACGACAAATGTAAAAAACAATTGTACTCTGGAATATTGAGCACAAGAATATTGTGGGAAACTAATAATGTAGATGAAATGTCAAGTGACAAAATGTTGAAAGTATAAGTGCATGTAGGGAAGTATAAGTTTACTATTCTGTAAACTGTGAACAAGACCGAGAGGTTGAAACACATTGGTAGTGTCTTTCTGTACATTCTTTGGATATAAGAAATTAAATTCCTGGAGTGCAACAAATCAATTGTTTGACAATTGTTTGTTTTGGAGATTGTGGAGGAATGGTCCCTTCCTCACGTTTGCAGCCGTGAAATTTGCGCGCCACAAGGTGGAACTTTGGACTGTGTATATATATATATATATATATATATATATATATATATGTATCGTAAAGGTAAATGTATGTGCAGCTAGGTTTAGAAAAAACACATATATTGATATTCAGGATTCACACTGTAGAAATCTTGCTGCATATAGGGTGATTTATTTTGTTTTTCACAGAGAATAAATTGGCACTTTTGAAGTTAGTTTTCTCTGAACTTAATCCTTCCAAGGGTGTTGCTTTAAAAATGGTGCCCCCTTGGCAAACATTCAGTGCTGCAAAGGGAGCCCCATGGGGATAGCTCCCATTGCAGCACAAAGATCCCTGCCTGGAAAAGGTGATCTCTAAATAGGTTGTTTCATTCTCTACCAGGTGGAGCAGGCCATGATCTCCATTTCTCTCTCCCCCACCCTCTGCACAGTGCTGACCTTTCAGCCAGGTGAAATGAGGTCTTGTGTATGCAAAAGGTCAAGCCTAACTACATAAAATAATGTACTTGGAGCTGAAGGCTGTTTATCAGTGGAGGAGATTGATAGTTTGAATCATCATTTAGCAATAGCTGGAATGCAAAGAGGTTGTTCATCAGTGGTGTAATAAAAACAATCACATAGTTACATACTGGAAGAAGGAATTTCAAAATCAATCTCTGTTTGAGGTCAATAGAGGTATGTGCAAAGACACACAGTAAAAATAGAACAGAGATCCTTTCTGATTTCTGTCCCCAACTCCCAGAATGTAAACATCATCAAAACTTGAAAGATCAGCCTATATAAGGAGGGCCCTATTCACAAAGGTAAAGTTTGCATTTAGTGTAAGTTTACTACTTTTGGGTATTCACCAATATAAAGTTACAAGTAGTAACTTTACGGGTGCGGAATCTCGGCACTCGGGTTAGAGGCTCTCAAGTATGGAGGCTCCACCCGACGTGTGGAGACTCTGCACACATAAAGTTAGTACATGAAACTTTACCTGTATGAATAACCAAAAGTAGTAAAATTAAACTAAAGTCTAAGTTTATCGTGAATTGGGCACCAAGTGGCTTTGGTTCGGTCATATTTGAATTAGTTATTAAAGGCACACTGGGAACCACATTAGATGTGGTGAGTAATGATTTATGAACTTTCCTTGCCAGTTACAAGCAGCAGGTAAGTAAAGTATTTGGGAATGTAGATCTTGCTTGTTTTATGTTGTCTGTTCCTGGATGGTGAGGGTACGTAACAGTGTATACTTTTCAGTAGCAGTTAATAGGTGAAAGGCTATATTTTCAAAAATTCAAATACCCATCCTACAAGTTAGGTTAGCTCCATGGGACTATTACCCATGGTTTTTATATTTGTCCAGTTCATTAGCAAGAAATGATTGAGCAACTTGGATTTTGTGAGTTCAGTTAGTTTGCTTGTGAAACAAACCTACTGCTCACAGAATGTTTTTGGTAATTTAAAGGAAATATGCCTTGCAATAATTAACTCCTTTGCAGGTTTAACTGTTTACATTCACATGCTGCACATATATTATGTGTTTATACCTCTGTCAATATTCCACGTAGGACCAGAAGGGCTAGATCAATGTCGTATTTTCCCAATATCTACATAGGACACATTTGCAGACAGCAAGTATAAATGAAGCTCAATTACTTAGTAGAAAGCTTGTTTGTCTGGCATGGGTTCAAGTCTCCTTGGCCTATGTTAAATACCCCCTGGTGCAGAGAAGAGTAACAGGCAGCCTTGTCAAAGATGGATGTGATATATGTAATGTCAAAACAAATTACACACGTTGTCAGGTGAAAGGGTACATTTTTTTTCTGGTGTCAACAAGAGAAATGCATTAGATATTATCTATGTGCTGATCACCTATACACTGAAGCAGTGCATCATCAACTGCTTTCTGAAGAAAGGAGTGAAGACCTTGCCTAATCTGTGTTAGGAAGGTAGATTGTTAGGAACCTATTTACAAACTGCATTTTGTAGTACATATTACACAATGCTATTCACAAACTTACATGCGGAGGTCAATGCCTCCATGTAGGAGGCTGCCCTGGTTTGTAGTGGGTATCAAAGGTACCACCTTATACCAGGTCCAGTTATCCCTTATTAATGTATGTAGTCAGTGTCTAGAAGCCATGCTCTGAAGTGGTAGTGTGGATGAACAGCCAAGGCCTAACTAGGAGACATGAAAAGCTCATGCACTTTCACACAGTCATACAGTACTTACACACATGAAAGAAAATACTCAGTGGTACAAAAATAAAGGTACTTTATTTTGGTGACACACTTGCCAAAATTACCACAGAGACTATACTCTCTTAGGAGGTAAGTAAAATACACAATATATACACTAGTATCCAAAAACAGGTAAGTAAGCAGTTAGAAAACAGTGCAAATAGTGAAAATCA
This sequence comes from Pleurodeles waltl, assembly GCF_031143425.1. NCBI lineage: Eukaryota > Metazoa > Chordata > Amphibia > Caudata > Salamandridae > Pleurodeles > Pleurodeles waltl. The sequence continues at coordinate 491,904,527 of NC_090436.1, forward strand.
CAATAGTCAGAAATGGGCCTAGGGAAACACATACTCTAAAAAAGTGGAATGTAAATGTCAGTTTCCCACCTAGTCAAGTGTAGTGTGTAGAGGGGCACTGGGAGTATTAGAAAACACCAAAGGTAAGTAAAAGAATCCACTCCAGAGCCCAGGAAAGTAGGAGTAAATCACAAGAACTTTCCCGGAACACACAAGAAAATGAAAAAGAAGATAGTGCAAGAACCAGAAGAGACTGCAAGACACCAACAATGGATTCCTGGACCTGAAGACTTGTGGAAGAAGGGGACCAAGTCCAAGAATCACTGAAGAGTCCAGGGAGAACAAGGAGCCCCTGTTAACCTGGATGAAGGTGAAAAGAAGAACCACAGTTGAAGACTAACAGTCAGTACAGCACCCAAGAAGACAGATGGGGGTTCCTGGTTGGTGGAGATGATGTCCCACGCCGAATGGATGATTGCAGTCTGGTTTGCGTAACTGGATTCTGCCAACAAGCCTTGGCACATGCAAAGCTCGCAGTTAGTGGAAATTAGCGCTGCCTGGGACTAGGAAGGACCAGGTCGACTCTACCCAGGAGAGGGAGTCAAAGGGGGGTCCCAGCAGTCCGGAGAGCCCCTGAAGAGCCGGCAACATGCACAGGTGTCCCACAGCATGGGGACAAAGAAGGTGCAAATGGAGCCCCACACAGCACTACACAAAGGGATCCCATACCGCCATAGAACCACTCAGGAAGCTGTGCATCACAGGAAGGAGTGCTGGGAGCTGTGATCTGCATAAAGAACTTCATGGAAGATCACACACAAGCCTTGGCAACTGCAAATCATGTGGTGCACAGGGGTCCTGTCTTGCGTGGGGAGGCAAGCTCTTACCTCGACCAAAATTGGACAGCTGGACATCTGGACCATCGGGACCACTTCAGTCCACCACCCGTTTTGCTGTATCCACGCACTTCATCAGGAGAAGGGACCCAAGACACTGGTCGTCGCTGCAGAGGGGTACCTGCTGAAGCAGGGAAGTGACTCCTTCACTTCAAAGGAGATTCCTTAATTCTTCTGGTGCAGGCTAAAGACAGGCAGTCCTTGGAGGATGCATGACCTGGAAACAGTTGCAATTGCTGGAAGGAGCTGAAGATACAATTCTGAAGAAATCGTCTTTGCTTCTTTGTTGCAGTTTGTAGATTTCCTGAAGGGTCCAAATGCAGTTCCGTCAGTAAGAAGGTGAAGTAAAGGATGCAGAGGATTCCTGCTGCAGTCTTGCAATCCGAATCTGTGGAAACACCCAAAGGAGAAACCCTAAGTAGCCCTAAATGAGGAATTGGTCAGCTACTCAGGTAAACACCTATCAGGGGTGGGCTCTGATGTCACCAGCTGCCACTGGCCACTCAGATGCTCCCAGAGTGCCCTGCCAACTTGGAAACCAAGATGACAAAACCCAGGGACACACTGGAGGAGCTCTGAGCACCACCCCTGGGGTGGTGACGGACAGGGGAGTGGTTACTTCAAAGCATTTCCAGAGGCTCTGGGAGGCTACCCCCCCCATGCCTGTAACACCTATTTCCAAAGGGAGAGGGTGTAACACCCCTCTCCCAAAGGAATTCCTTTGTTCTGTGTTCCTGGGCTCGAGCTGCTTGAGCAACAGGAGGGCAGAATCCTGTCTTTGAGGTGGCAACAGCTGTGGCTGCCTTGAAAACCTCAGAGGGCTGGGATGGCAGTACTGGGGGTCCAATGTAGAGCACCCAGAGTGCATGGAATTATAAAACCAATGCTAGAATCAGCATTGGGGTATAATTCCAAGGTGTTAGATACCTTACTTGGCCACATTCAGAGTTACCATTGTGAAGCTGGACATGGGTATTAATCTATTTCCAGTGCACGCGTAAAATGGCATCCCCACACTCATGAGATCCAGAAAAATGGTCCTGGGCACCATGGGGGCACCTCTGCTAGTGCAGGGGTGCCCTCACACACAGGTACTCTGCAACTAGCCTTCAGGGCTGGAAGGCCTGACATATAGGTGACTTGGTGCAGTGTAAATGGCAGTGAAAGGGTGCATGCACTATTTCACACAGGCTGCAATGGCAGTCCTGTAGAAGCCTTTGCATGTGCTCCCCATGGGTGGCAAAAGAAATGCTGCAGCCCATAGGGAACCCCAATGCCCTGGATACCTAGGTACCATCTACTAGGGACTTATAAGGGGTGACCAGTATGCCACTTTGGGATGAAATACTGGGTTACCAGCATGCAGTGACAAAATTGAGAGGAGAGAGAGCATAAGCACTGGGGTCCTGTTTAGCAGGATCCCAGTGACACAGTCAAACACACTGACAAACAAGCCAAAAATGAGGGTTACATGCCAAAAAGAGGGTACTTTCCTACACTTCATCTCTCCTATATTTTATGTACAGAGACCTCCGCTCCATCTGCAGAGGTCGCCACACACGTAGGAATATGTTTTAGTAGTAAATGTGAAAAAGGCGGAGAGGAGTGGCTGGAAGATATGAAATACTTAATTAAGGGGAGGGATTAAGAGAGGAATAAAAGTGGTTAAGGGAGGCAGGGGTAGTTAGGGGTTTAAGAATGACATCCATTCATCCAAAAAAGGATACACCTGTTGCTATTAACAAAGTGCACTTCTTTAGATATGACAATCAAAAAGGACTCAAATCGTCATAATTGTATTCCAGCTCAGAACTAGAGTAAATCCTGGTATTTCAATACCCTCCCATAGAAAACACTGCTCTATGCACTGGCTAAGCCAGTAGATCTGGTGTTGTCAGCCATCCTGGCATTTCTTGTTTTGTTTTACCATGGTTTGTGTAAACATGTATTTTTTTGGAATATATTCCCTGGCACTGAGAGAACTACTTTGTGTGTGAATGTTTTCCTTGTGAGAGGGCAATACGCTGTAACTTGTATTTGACAATGATTGAAGTGGGCTGATATAGTTCCCCTTAATGTATTCTGGAGTGGGTGGGAGAAAATGTGAATGACAGCAACAACAGACTAATTAATGAAGTTTGGCTGAAACCCCTATAAGTAACAATGTAATATTAGTAAAATCAAAAGGCCTTGGCTAACACAGACCTAAAAAAGTAAATCAGTTTGGCATTGGCAGGAAGCCTGTTGCCTATGAGAAGGGAAGAAAGAAAGAAAGAAAGAAAGAAAGAAAGAAAGAAAGAAAGAAAGAGAGAAAGAAAGAAAGAAAGAAAGAAAGAAAGAAAGAAAGAAAGAAAGAAAGAAAGAAAGAAAGAAAGAAAGAAAGAAAGAATTTAATACATAACAGTTACAAATGAACACAAATTGGTATGCTATGAAACAGCAGCAGTCGGAAAAACTCCAAAAGGAATTTACAACAGCATTGACGGAGATGGGATATGATAAAGATGTGTGCCAGAAGTGTTCTTTTATCACATCAGGCTCTAAACACAAAGTCAGTGCTAAAGAACAAAAGCACTGGCACTGAAGATTGTGTGCTTATGTGCTGCTTGTGAGAGAGCAACATGCAGTCACTGTAAGTGAAGTTAATCAGTGGCTTAAGTAGGCTGACCCTCTTCCCCAGGCTATATACTGTAATCGGTGGGAGCAACATGTGAATGACACTCAACAGACCAGTGGATGAAGATAGGTGGCAGAAAGCCCCTCTTTGTAAGTATAATGTACATATTTTAGTAAAATCAAAAGGTCTTGGCTAATGACAGGCCTAATAATTGATACAAGCCCATAGGTACTAATGTTAAATTAAATTAATTCCCTTTAACTTATTAAAAATGTAAGTACATTTAATTTAATGTTAAAAATGAAACATAAATATTAGTTTATTATAAAATATATTACTCTTTTAAAATGTATAACTATTTTGGTAAACATTAAAATGAAGTTAAATTAATTGTATATTTAACAATTGATAATTATTGACTACAGAATAAATAAAAAGTTTATAATTTAGGAAGGATTTTATTATTTACTTAAATAATATATACCAGTTATTTTATTCACAGATGACCCTTTATTGATTTCTTGCATCCCCATGGGTTTACAAAACCTTTAGAAAACAATGTCACACTTTTTTTGCGACAAGAGCGGATTAGAAGTCAACATGATAAAACCGAAGAACGTGTGCCTTAACCCCCATAGAACCCATAGAGGTGGTTTCAGTTTAAGATTGAGATTTAGGGCTATGTGGGGAAAAAGGAGGTGACCACCAAAGAAAACGCATTTCTTAGATCTATGTTTAATCTGCTGCAAAACACTCCTATTTTCTCACTGGTCTTTGAAACTGGTCTTAAGCTAATTAGTGATTTAGCAGACTTCAGACTCCTGTTATTTTGGGTGCGACTGCGGCGTACTCCTGAGTTGGAATCATTTTGAAATTAACTAATCGAGGTCATGGCTATGCCCAATTCGCTGTCTACCAGATGGCTTAGGGCCTGATTTTTTACACCGCATTGCTGGCCTTTCCCTGTGATGCAGGGAAGCACAGCAAGATCACTTGCTGAGCTGCCCAGCACCGCAGGGCTTGTAAATAAGCACCTATGTGCCTACATGTTCACCTCTTCCTGAAAGGTTTCCTTTTTTTTTCTATTTACACACATTCCCAGGAGTATATCTGAAAAACTAAACAAGGTGCAAGTTTCCAGTCTGACTCTTGGGAAGGTCATGTTAAGTTTCCTGCGGGATCTTATTTCCACTTTCTATAACAGAGAAATTCAGATAGAGAGAATAGACTCTCCTGTGTAAAAACACTTTTTTCTCTGTCAGAAAAATATGTTTCCTTATGGAAAAATCCCTTATCCTACACTCTCACCACATCTGTGGGTGATCCATTCGTTTTACTGTACTGGAGAAGGATTTACTCCAGCCCTGTGCTGGAAAAGATTTCTGACCCTATTCAGGACGTAATGGGGATGGATCAGAGATTAGGAATGGCCATCAACAAACAAGTTTGTCGGCATCGTCAAACTTTTAAGGTAATGGTTAGAATACTCACTTGCCTACCTTGCCTGAGTGGGATTTACCGGGTCAGCGATCTCTGCACTTATGGTGGAGATCACCACACTTGCGAATGGATTTATGCCTGACAAAAATCACTTTGTGAATTCTTGGAAGGCATAAAACAAGTAAATCTGGTGCTAATCGTATGTCTATCACCAAATTTACCTTTAAATGTACATTTATGACCAAGTTTATGTTTGTGAATAGCCTCTTGCCAGTTTTCAGAGTAAATGGCACCTGGTTGTAAACCTAGGAAAAGCAAGAAATTACACAAGTTGAAGGTAGGCGAATGTTCATGATTTTGCTAGCTTATTAAACAGTGTGCACACCTCTGCTTGAGTGTAAACTAATCCCGAGAAATGCATGTAATATAGATTTATGGAAGACTGAAAGGCCACCTATATTGCAGAATCACATCCATGTGATTAGTATTCTGAACAAATTTGAACTAAGGACATTATAGAAATATCTAGTTTTATATGTTTGGCACTTGAGGCACTGTCAAAGATTTGATTCCATTGTTTCCTTACTTTTAAGCTGCACCAACACCAAAGGTTTCCCTTTGCTGTTTCCAGAGTCCAACAATGGTAATTAGGAGAATAAATGCACATTCAGAGGCTTACTGAGGACAGGGTCAGATATTTGTTTAAGATATAGGCCCTCATTATGATCCTGGCGGTCGATGATAAAGTGGCAGTAATACTGCCAACAGACTGGCGGTAACTACCACCAAATCATGACCATGGCGGAAAGTTCTCTGAATGACAGCCGATGTACCACACCGACTGCCAGGGCCGAAACAACAGCCACCATGGCGGCAGCTGCCTACAGCCAGGCAGAAGTCAATGTTCTGCCCACTATATTATGACCCTGCAAACTGCCACCTTTTCCGGGACGGTTCAAGCGACATCAAAAGCCTGGCGGAAACACTGCACAGAAGTGAAAGGACTCACCACTGGAGACACAGGGAAAAACCATGGCGCCATGGAACCAGAACTGCATGTTTTTCCGATGATATTCTACGTTCTGCTCCACCATGAACACCACCTCCGGTGAAGACGATGACATTGAGTACAGCCGCTTAGCACACAAGGGAGGGGGGGAAATGACAGTGACACACACACATGCAACACACACACCCCATACACACACCGCATACACACAACCAGCTGCCCAAGAAAACAAGGCACCCCCCTAAATCAGCTGAAAAATGCAAGGACAAAGGGGGTCATTACAACCCTGGCGGTCCAAGACCGCCAGAGTTGTTTTGGCAGATTTCACCACCAGCAGGCTGGCAGTGAAATCCTTGGTATTACGACCGTGGCGGAAGCACCGCGGTCGCACTGCCGGGATCGGCGGTTTCCCGCCACTTTAGTCCCGGCGGTTTCCGACAATTTAATCCCGGCGGGAGTAATCCGCAGCGCTGCCCAGGGGATTATGAGTCCTCCTCCCGCCAGCCTTTTTCATGCCGGTTTGCACCGCCATGAAAAGGCTGGCGGAAAGGGGAGTCGCGGGGCCATGGGCAGTGCAGGGGCCCCCTGCCACGGCCCCGTGCAGCTTTTCACTGTCTGCTTAGACAGTGAAAAGCACGATGGGTGCAACTGCACCCGTCGCACGGCCGCAACACCGCCGGCTCCATTTGGAGCCGGCTCCTGTGTTGCGGCCGAGATCCCCTGCTGGGCCGGTAGGCGGAAACCAGGTTTCCGCCCGCCGGCCCAGCAGGGATCTCCTGATGGCCACGGCGGGAGTGCAGCCGCCCGGCGGTCAGACCTTGGCGGGCGGCTTCAGCCGCCCTGCCAAAGTCGTAATGACCCCCATAATGATTTTGCCAAAGTGTTTGTTATAAGATCAACACAGTAGAAATAATAAGTTAGGCAATATAACAGATATATACAAATTTACTGGAAAAGGGACACAGCCCAGTCCTCAATTTGCGTGGGCCACATGGCCACAGGCCAAAGTCCAAGGCCCCATTAGTCACCTGCTTCAACACGGAGAGAACACTGCAGGGGCATCAATTGGTAAATAGGCAGGCACCCCAGGTGGATGGGGGGGCACCTCAGCCGAAAGATGAAACAAGACCACTGATCCTGGGGACTGATGGGCCTCAGTCTGTCGAGTGGGTGTTTTGCCCATTAGTTCTGGAGGGGGCATCATGCCCTGTGCTTGATCCTTGGGAGTGATGGGCCGCAGTCTGTTGAGTGGGTGTCTTGCCCACTGGTTCTGGAGGGGGCAACCTGCCCTGTGCTTGATCCTGGGGAGTGATGGAGCACAGTCTGTCAGGTGGGTGTCTTGCCCACTGCTTCTGGAGGGGGCAACCTGCCCTGTGCTGTGCTTGATCCTGGGGAGTGATGGGCCACAGTCTGTCGAGTGGGTATCTGAGTGCTTGCGTTTGTGTACTTTAGGTGGGGGGTCAGACACAGTGGGAGAGGACACAGGGGACTTGTGCATGGATGTTGTGGAGGTGTCTGCCTGTGAGGTGTGTGTCTTGCTTGGTGTGGTGATGATGCTGGTAGTGGATGATGATGTAGTGCATTCAGGTGTAAGTGTGGACGTAACTAGGTGGGAGGAGGAGGAGGTTGAAGAGGGGGAGGCAATGGAAATAGTGGACGTTGTTGTGTATGCAACTGGATGGTGTTTGTGTGAGTGCCTGTGGAATGAAGTGTGGTGCTTGTGTTTGCCTGTGACACTCTTGGGTGTTGTCTTGTGTGCATGCTTGTCTGTATGTGTGCCTGGGATAGGTTTGGGATTGAGGAGAATGGGACTGGGCAGTGGAAGTTGGAGGGGGGAGGGTAGAAGTGGGGACAATGGCTGCCATCAGAGAGGAGGACAGAGCCTGAATCCATCTCTGTTGGGCCTCCAATCCAGTGTCAATGCCCTCAAGGAATGGATTAGATTGTTGCATCTGGGCTGCCAGTCTCTGGATGGCATTCACAATAGTTGACTGCCCTACAGAGATAGATCTCAGGAGGTCAATAATCTCCTCACTCAGGACAGCAGCGCTAACTGGGGCAGGGCCTGAGGTGCCTGGGGCGAAGGAGATGCCAACGCTCCTGGGTGAGTGGGCACAGGCAACTCGATGAGAGGCTGCTGGGAGGGGGGTCCTGGTATGGGGTGAACCTGTAGCTGGGGCGGTCACAGAAGTGTCCGCCACCACCAGGGAGCTTCCATCGGTGGAGGTATCTGTGTCTGAAGTATTCCCTCCAGTATCTGCCATGGTGCTCCCCTCGCCCTCCTGTCCCACTGGTGCCCTCACCGTCGGTGGACTCTGCCTCCTGGGTCCTGTGGGATGCAGCTCCCTCTGTCGCCGGTGCCTCTGCTCCTCCGCCAGATGATGCTAGTGCACATAAGGACAGGATGACAAAACAAGAAAGGGGAGAAGAGACAAAAGGTACACTGGGTCAATGGCTAAACCAATACCACAGTTGGCGTACACAGCACACTCACACACAGGGAACAGCCCTACGCACTATGCATTTCACTACCAGAGAAATAGCTTGCCACCAAGGCAAGGGGAGGGGCACACAGCGCCAAATGCAGCACACCTGGGACCCACCCAGACCTGACCAGTTGTGGATGCCTATGAGCTAGGTAGCAAGATTATCCCTTCAGAACCCTAGCCACCAGGGGACCTATGCTGCAATGTCAGGCCTGGCCTAGGGGCACCCACTGACACACATCCACCACCCGGATACCACCCTACCATGCGTAAGTTGTAATAATTGCCACTGTACTCACCCCCTTGTGGCTGCTGTGATGCCCTCAAGCGCCCATGCAGATCTTGATAGGCCACCGCAGTATGCGGGCCATCAGGGGGGTCAGAGTTCGACGGGCACCCCTTTATTATTGGGAGGCCATCCCCAGCTGGGCCTCCGCCGTCTTCCGTGCCCAGCGTCTCAAGTCCTCCCACCCTTTGTGACAGTGGGTGTGCCACCTGCCATAGACCCCCAGGGTCCGCAACTCCTTGGCAATGGCACAGCATATACCCTTCTTTTGATGTGCGCTGACCTGCAGAGGCAATACACACAGGAAAATACCATTAGACAAACAGTCCTGCCTGTTACACATTTGGCCGACCATACCCGTTCCCATCATCATTGCAACACACATGGCCCAGCACACAACCTGTATGCCATCAAGAGGACATCCACCCACTCCCCCTTACAGGAGGCTTTCACACACACCTCAATACATTCATGCAACATGCATCGTGCCAACAGTGTACTCATCTGTTGATCTGGAGGCCCATACAGCAGTCCGTACTGGAGGCCCATCCACCAGTCTCTACAACTCCTCCGAAGTGAAGGCTGGGGCTCTTTCCCTGGTCACACGGGCCATGGTAGGTTCCAGACACAGGTCAATGCAGCACATGAAGTTAAGGTCCTCTCCTATGAAAGGTCAGGTAGCAAGTGAGGAATCAGATAGAAAATGGCGGTCATGTTCGCAGCGGTACATACCGTCACCACCGGCGTAGATCACCATTGGCCACTGTACCCCATAGGACCCAATGTTAACCAATGAGGAGTTGCACGGAGGTTCCCGACTGCCTCCTGCAATGGTGCACAACATCAGTGGAATTACCTCACTTCCACCTGTCCCTTCACATATGACAGGCGGATGCCATTTCGGGGGGGGCAGGCCCTGGAATAATGCTGGGTCACAAGAGATATTAGCACATACTGGACAAATCACACTGACCCATTACATGTTTACAGGATGCAAACTACTGTTGTAGCTCCATTGTTCAGTTTGTGACCGGCTCCTCACTCTTTTGTGCCTTAGATTCCTACCGCTGCAGATGAATAGGAGATGGAGACATACCCCCATGTACAGACCCCTGGTGGACTTGGCAACACTGGAGGACAGGCACATGATACTCACCTACAGACTTGACAGGTCCACAATCACTGAGCTGTGTGCCCAAATGGAGCCTGACCTGATATCTGCTATCCGTCACCCCACTGGGATCCCCCCTCTCGTGCAAGTGCTGTCTGTACTCCATTTCCTGGCAACTGGTTCATTCCAAGTGACAGTGGGCTTGGCAGCAGGCATGTCACAGCCAATGTTCTCAAATGTGCTGACAAGAGTGTTGTCTGCCCTGAGAAAACACATGTGCAGCTACATTGCTTTCCCCCAGGTTGAGGATTTGGCCAGCGTGAAGGCTGAGTTTTATTTCAATCGGACATATCCCCAACAAAATTGGGATGATTGATTGAACACATTTTGTATTTGTCCCCCTCACCGGCAGAATGAACAGGTGTTCAGGAATCGTAAGAGTTTCCACTCCATGAATGTTCAGATGGTGTGCTTGGTGGACCAGTACATCTCCCACGTCAATGCCAAGTATCCTGGGTCGGTGGATGATGCCTTTGTCCTGAGGAATAGCAGCATCCCAACTGTGATGGGCCAACTACAGAGGCACAAGGCGTGGCTAATAGGTGAGCCCTGGTTCCCACCCAGTAGATGTTGGTGTGTGGGTATGGTGTGGGCCATTTAGGATAGTGTGTGGCTAAATGTTGTCCCTCAAAATTTGCAGTTGACTTTGGTTACCCATACTTATCATGGCTGCTGACCCCTGTGAGGAATGCCAGGACAACGGCAGAAGAACTTTATAATCAGGCACATGGGCGAACCAGAAGGATCATTGAAAGGACCTTTGGCCTCCTGAAGGCCAGGTTCCGGTGCCTTCATCTTCATCAGGTGGTTCCCTGTGCTACTTACCTAAGAAGGTCTGCCAGATAGTGGTGGCATGCTGCATGTTACATAACCTGGCCCTCAGACGCCATGTCCGATTCCTGCAGGAGGAAGAGGCTGGCGATGCCCGTGTGCCAGCAGTAGACCCAGGGGACAGTGAAGATGAGGAGGCAGAGGATGAGGATGAGGACAACAAAACATCTGTGATCCGACATTACTTCCAATGACACACAAGTGAGACAGTCTAACTTCACATTTCAATGACTTTGGTTTTACATTGTGTAGCAATGGCATGCTGATATTTTCCACTTCTATGCCCACTTGCTGTTCCCTCTGGCAATTCATTTTGCAGATGTTGGTGACCTGACATATACTCCTAGTGTGATCACTACAGCCAGCTACAGGTCATTAATCTATTCTGATTCTCTGTACAGTTGATTTGCAATGTTTGTACCTGTTTCAATGAATACATATTTGATATACATGACATACTCCAAATGTTTTTTTTCAAAGGGTGTTCATTGAAGTGATAATATATAGAGGGGCAAATGCAATGGGATGGGGTGATGATGGAGGAAAGTCCAGAGTAGTGTTCCAGTCTGTTTGTAGCACAGGTGTCCAAGGGGACATAGGAAGCGGAGGAATGGCAGTTCAAGGTGGACAGGGTGACTGAGTGGAACACAAGGGTGACAATCAGGAGAGTCTCATTTCCTGGCTGCGGTCTTGGCAAGTATCTCGGGCTTCTGTCTGGATTTGCTTCTGTCTGGATTGTGGTTTACCTTCTGCAGGGGGAAGGGTGCTGGTGGCCTGTGAGTCCTGTAGCAGGGCTTCCTGGCCACTAGCAGCAGCAGAGGTGGAAGGCTGTTCAGACCTCTGGCTAGTGGCAGGGGCCCGCTGGTGTGAGACTGCCCCCCTCATAATGTTGGCCATGTCTGCCAGCACCCCTGCTATGGAGATCAGGGTGTTGTTGATGGCCTGCAAGTCCTCCCTGACCCCCTGGTACTGTCCCTCCTGCAGCCGCCTGTTCTCCTGCACATTGTCCAGGATCTGGCCCATCGTTATAGGCTCCCAGGATCTCGGAGAGTGCCTCCTGGAGAGTCGGTTCCCTGGGCCTGTTCTCCACCTGGCGCACAGCAGTCCTCCTTGTGTCCCTGGTGGCCTGTGCCTCTGTCCCCTGAACCGTGTGCCCACTGCCACTGACCCCAGGTCCCTGATTGTCTTGGGGCAAGGTGTGCTCTGGGGTCCCTGTGGACGTGGATACACTGCTGCTTGACGTGTCCTGGGGACAAAGGTATGGGTATGCTGCATGGGTTCCGTGGTGGTGTTTCCTGATGGGGGAGGCTCTGTGGTGGTGTGTGACTTGTCTTAGGGAACAGGCTGTCCAGTGGTCCCTAATGGGCCACGTAGGTCATCCAGATCCTGAAGACCAGAGTTTCTGTCATCACTGTAGACCTCTTCAGTTGGGGGACTGGATAGTGCTGGCACCTCCTCTCCGGTGAGATTGGCTATGGTAATTGTGGGGATGTAAATGATGTGTTCTGGTTAGTGTGTATGACATATTGTACATCTGTGGCTTCCTCTCTATGATTGGATTTGCCCTGCCAGCTTTCACTTGTGTATGTTAGTGTATGGTGGGATAGTTAATTCTCTATGGTGTGCATACTTTAGTGATGAGTGCCCATGCAGGGCTGTGAGGGGTGTCCATGCATTGGTACAGCAGGCAAGGCTTGGCACTGGGATGAGTGGGTTGTGATGGTGGGGTGTGTGGGATGTTGAGGAGTGATGGGGTGAGGGTATGTGATGGCATGCAGGTAGGGGGGTGATAATAGTAGAGAGTTGACTTACCAGAGTCCAGTCCTACTCCGACTCCAGCCAGGCCCTCCGGATGCAGAATTGCCAAGACTTGCTTCTCCCATGCTGTGAGTTGTGGGGGATGAGGTGGGGGTCCACCGCCAGTCCTCTGGATAGCGAGCTGGTGTCTTGCTGCTATGGAATGTACCTTCCCCCGTAGGTCGTTCCACCTCTTCCTGATGTCATCCCCAGCTCTTGGGTGCTGCTCCACGGCGCTGACCCTGTCCACGATTCTCCGCCATAGCTCCCTCTTCCTGGCTATTGATATCTCTATACCTGTGCTCCAGATATCTGTGGCTCTAGCCTGACGATTTCCTCCACCATGGCCCTTAGCTCCTTCTCTATGAAACGGGAGTGTCTTTGTGGTGCCATGGTTGTTGTGTAATGTGTGTTGGTGAGGGTGTGCTGGGTAATGTGTTGGGGTGTGTGATTTGGAGTGCGTGAGTGGCATATAGGTGTAAATAGTGTGTGGCTCTAGTTGTGTCAGTGGTCTTGGTGTCAATCTCCTGCCAGTAATTGTTGTTTGTAAAGGGTTGTAGGTAATGCGGGTGTGTGTTTTATAGTGGAGTGGGTGTGTGGGTGTGGTGTGTGTATAGGTGCCAGGTGTATGTTGTTTGAATTGTCCAATGTGGTGTGGTTTTGTATGTGGGTGTCTATTCTGTGTGCGGCTGTATGTACCGCCAATGGTTTACCGCCGTTGAATGTCCGCCGTGGTAATTCTTGCGGGAATTATGTGGTGGGCGTTGTTCTGTTGGCGTAACGGTGTAGGTTTTGATACCGCCAGTTTATCACTGACCTTTGGGCTGGCGGATTTGTATATGTGGCTGAATACTGACGGATTGGTGTGTGTGTGTCATAATGTGGTGAACGGATATCTGCTGCGGCGGCAGTAAGTTGGCGGCCGCCAGCGTGGCGGTAAGTGGGATTTACCGCCAATGTCATAATGAGGGCCATAATATTAAGAGGTTACATCTCTAACAACATGAAATAGTATCCACTCTTCCTTCTCCGTTTATCCTTATTTTCTCTGTGGACAGCACTTGCAAAAGAGGATGTTATACTGAGCATAATGCCATTTTTCAGTTAGTAAAATACTACTTCTGTTAAACTTGGTTATGCACTCTTACAACCTTTGTGAATTGACCCTAAAATTATACTGGGGTAATAGTCACATACAATAAGAATTAAAAAATGACTTGAGTGTTTTGCACTTAAACAAGTATAGAGTTGAATGTGTCAGTGCCAATTCACAAAGGCATAAAAGAGCACATAAAAGAGTACTTCTTTAGCACTGCTGACCATAACCATAAATGTTTGCGTGCATCCTCCCCATCACTCATTATCTTTCCACCTCAGAAACATCCACCAACATCTCTAAATATTAGAAGGAAAAATACCTTGGATGAACAATATTAACCACAAGAAATAATAAACAAGACATGTGAGTTTAAAATGAGAAGTAAACTTTAGTAAACTGTCATACTTAGTATTACAAAAAATAAGGATTAGAGAATTTATACCATAAATGCACCCATATTACTTTCAGATTTAAAGAATGTTATTCAAATGGTTACCTTCAACACATCTTAAAAGGGGATGTCACTACTCACTAACAATGGTTACACTTATGTGGAAAGACAAGTGTGAAAATAATAGGTCCCACTGGCAATTTGTCAAATAGTACTCATTAAATGATATGGCAGATCAACAACCATTGAGAAAACCCTTGAAAATACCAAAGAACAGAACTATCAAACATCTACCTCAAAAACAAAAGTATGCACTTCAGTTGAAGACACAAAATTGTACAGCCCATCAAAAGTATTTACTTCACTGCCATTCATTCAGCCAGCTCTCGTGCTTTTAAAAAGATTTCTATAAACTGTGCCTCTTAGCATCCAATGGTACTCTTCAGGTATGGAACCAAATGTATTTACAAGTGCACACTTGATGAGGGCGTAGGACTCTGCTACTTTACACTCTAGGGTTTGGAGTGCGTTACCCCCTGCCCCTTCTGTAGGCAACAATCCCCACAACAAGCTTCCAAATGCTGTTTGGCTATCATATGCACACTTGATGCCCTCACACAAGTTAAACATTTGTCGGAGTCATCCCATACTACAAAGGTATGCAGCAGAATGTTAGGCAGGTTGTGGGGTTTGTCCCCCCCATTGTAGACACCTCATCTCTGATACCACCATCCCATCCTATTTGAGTTGTGCAAGTCTCAGCTTGCCCTCCATTTCCTATATACCGTCTTCTTCTTCATCTCTAGTTCGATGGATGCCACCTTGGCCTGGAACTCTCTCCCTCTAACTGAATGTCACTGAACTCCAGTTGGTGGAGCACACTTTAAGCACTGGAAATTGCAATGGATATCATGTGCAAGTTAAAAAAATTCACAAAAAATGCATTTTTTTTAAAAGTGCTATGCAGTGCACAAATGTCCCTAAGGTATTTGTGCACTTTACATGTGCATCATTTTTTTTGTTGGGTGCATCAAGGGGGGGAGGGGGGGCATTGGCCCCTAGGCACCCTTGGGTTTGCATTTCCCAATTTGCGTTTGCGAATCGCAAATTTTAAAATGCTACACCATTCATAACTATGGGTCTTTTGGTCCCAAGGAACGAATGTTGCAGAATTTCTTACATAGTGATTTCCTAATAGTGATTCCCAGTCTGTAGAAATCACTATTAGGACATTTCTATTTTTTGCATATTCCATTTTGTATTTCTTAAATAGTGATTTGTTAGGATTTGCTAATTAGGAAATGCAAACAAGGAATTTCGCATGTCTGGCCCTTAAAGTCCAGGCTTAACTCCAGCAGAGGCCCCAAGCACAGCCCAGTCAGGGTCCTCTTGCCAGTGGTCAACGTTTCACTCCAGCAAAAGGCCTCTTGAAGCTTTTGATATAGATACATGGAAGGCCCGAAGTCAAATCGCCATCAGCAGGGCAAACAAGTAAGCTGAAGCCGACTAGAAGGCAATCCTGGTCTTCTTTGGCACTTCAGGCAGAAAGTTTGTGAAACGTTTTTAGATTTTCCAAGCTTTTGCAGTTTGGTGACCGGAGGGCTACACTCTAACACAGCCAAGGGTCCAGAACCTGAGTGGTACCATCTGGGAGTTAGCACTCACTCAAACAGAGGACATCAGCAAAGTCCTGCGGTATTGGTTAGCTGGGCAGTTGCAGGGAAAGTTAAGCGTGTTGTGTCCCAGTAACTCAAACAAGAGGTCAGTCAGCTGAACCTTGGAATTACTTTTGAGGTCCTGGGTTAAAGGCAAGCAGGTCAAGTCTTCCTTCAGGTTATTCTGACAGCAGGGCAATCCTTGTACTTTTTCTTCACAGATTCAAGAGTGTTCTGAGGAGTTCACTAGAGGTAACACATTCATACTCAGTGCCAGCCTGTGGGTGGGGGAAACTACTGGCCACTCCATTACCAATGGGGTAAAAGTTCAGGTGGGTGACCCCCACTCCTTTGAAGCTCAGGAAGGGGCTGGACACAGCCTCCCAGGCCATCTTGGTCATGGAAGAAAAACACTTCTCAACACCCAAGCCCTTTGTCCACTGTCATGGAGTAATTCACATTTCATTACAGGGGAGCCTTCAGTAGTCTGTCACTGGCAAAAATGCTTACAGTCTGATTTAGAGTTGGGCGGACAGGTTAGTACATCACACACATAACAGATATCTTGTCCACTGTATTACAATCTTTATAGGCTATAATGGAATTGTAATATGGCCAGGGAGATATTCATCACATTTCTGATGGAGAAACCCCCTCCGCCAAACTCTAAATCAGGTTCTTGGTCTCGTCTTAGGCAGGAAAATGACAACTTTCTAAATGTGGCATTTTTAAAATAGTGATTTGAAATCTTACTAGCCAATTCAATTGAATTTTAAATTGCTATTAAAATGAGTCCTTTAACCATTTTTCTAGCTGCTCCCAAACTGAAACAAGCAGCATAACTTGTTATAGTTTAACCCAGTATGTTCCTTTGGAAGAGCCAGCCTTGCCACAGTTAAAAATGACCTTGAAGGTTTTCTATTGCCAGGACATGTTAAACATTAAGGCCCTCGTTACAACATTGGCGGTATTGACTGCCTACCACCACGACAATGGCAGCAAACATACCGTCGCCGCGGCTACCACCGGCCCACACGCATTATGACCATTGACTGAATTATGCCAGAAGGCTGTGGAATACTGTCGACGGTCATGGCAGTAGACAGCAGTAAGGTGGCGCTGCTGCCAGCAGCAGTGCCACGCCATCAAAACACCGCCGACCGTATCATGAGCAATGATACAGCCTGGTGGTGTTTTGCTGGCGGACGCTGCTGCTGGCAGCAGCGCTGCATCACATCTCTGGCCGGAGGACCCCGTGCAAGCAGGTAAGTCGGGTTCTCTGAGAGGGGGGTGGGGATGTGTGTGCGTGCGTGGGGGTGTTGTGTGTGTGTGTGGGGGGGGTGTCTGTTTGTGTCTGGGTGCATGCGGGTGTGAGTCGCGTTGAATGAGTCCGTGAATGACTGAATGTGAGTGTACATGTATGTTGTGTGTTGTTAATCCATGTGTGATACAATGTATGTTGGTGTGTGTTGCGGTGTGTGGGTATTTATGTGTGCATGCATGGGTGGATGTGGGTATGCATGTGTGTATGAGTGTGTATGTGTGTGGTTGTGTAAATATGCAGGGGCAGGAGAGGGAGGAAGAGGGTGAGGGATGACTCTGGGGAGGGGGAGTGGGAAGGGGTGGGAGAGACCCCTATCAGTGCCAGGAAAGGAATTCCCTGGCACTGATAGTGCCTACCACCATGGTTTTCATGACGGTGCGCTTGCCACAAAAACCATGGCTGTAGGCGGGGTCATAATCCCAAGGGTGGGATTGTGATGGCCGCCTGGCTGGAGACTGAAGTCTCAGCCCAGCGGCCATTACCACCCTGGCGGACGGAGTTGTATTGGCATTTTGGCTTGCACCAAACCGCCAATGTCATAATTAGGGAAAAGGTACCGCCAGCCTGTTGGCAGTACCTTTCCCCAAATTACCGCCAACCGCCAGGGTCGCAATGAAGGCCTAAATATAGATGTCCTATTCTCTAAATACCCTGTACCCTGTACCCTTTAGGGCCTACCTTAGGGGTGACTTAAAAGGATAAAAAAGGAAGGTTCAGGCCTGGCAAAAGGTTTAGTTTGCCAGGTCAAAATGTCTGCTTAGAATTGCACACCCAGGCTGCATTGGCATGTTTGGAGACATGTTTTACAGTGCTACTTTAGTGGGTGGTACAATGAGTGCCACAGACCTGGTTAAATGAAATACCATCTCCTAGGGATGTCTAAATAAATTAAATGTGCCTACTATGGCAAATGTACCATATTTAAAAGGAAAAGCACACACACTTTAACTCTGATTAGCAGGAGTAAAGTGTGCAGAGTTCTATAGCCAACAAAAACAGGTGCAGCAAAACAAGGCAAAAATCTGGAGGAATTGCACACAAAAGATGGTCATTTTCAGCATATGCTATCCTAAGGTGCTGTAATGAATGAGTGCACAAGTTTATCTTAAAACAACAGTTTTCTTTGTGAGCCTTTGGTTTAAGACAAAACGTTTCTGAAAAGGCTGCAAAAGGTTTTTGTCGAGTTACTGATTTGGCACAAGGAGAATACATGCAACATTGAAAGAAAATGAAAATGTGATCATCTCTTAAAAGTTATTCCACCAAAGTTTTTGTACTATCAACTGAACTGCTAAGACAACAGCTCCCCTGAAGGTACAGAGATCACGGCTGGATGGGTGGTGATATCTCAATTTAGTGGGACGTAATGTCCTCTGCAACCCAGTATGATGGACAACCACCCACCAAACTCTAAATGGTGTAATTAGAGGAAAAACATTTTCAACTTGATAAAAGGATTACAGATCAAATGTTTCTGCATTACAAACGTAGTTGTTCAAGAAAGCTTTAGAGAAGGAAAGAGTTGTTAGGGAAAAACTGGAAACATAGGGCCAAATGTATAAACATTAGGAATACTGATTTCCTAATTGCCATTCTCTCACGGTAATTAGGAAATTGGTATTCCTAATGTAAGGAACTCATGGAGTTTCATTTAGGTATTCTTTGTGGGTTGCATATTGGCCTACCTTATTAATAATAATGGGTTGGTTGCAGTTTGCGACCCATTTGGAATCACTGCCATCACAGGGATGCTGGCCTGCTTAGGCAGACCACTATGTCTGTGATTGCTTTTTAATAAAGCAATCTTTTGCTTTTAAATGCAGCCTGTTTTCCTTGAAGGAAAAAGGGATTTGTTTTAAAAGAAAAAAAAAAATGAAACCTTTAAGTTTTATTATTTATGGTCCATGGGTCCACTGTCTGCTCTTACAAAATATTGGGCTATTTGTAGGAAGCATTTCCTAAAGGTACAAATTACTATTTCAGGTCATTCGGAAATGCAAAATGGTATTTTCATATGTATGAAAGACATTTTAGATGGTGTAATTTGTTATTTCCATTATGTAGAAATCTAATTTTTTACATTTCAAATTTGGAAATCACATATCTGTATTATCAAATAGCGATTCGCTAACACTATGTAAGGAGGATTTCCTAATTTTGATTATTCGCAAAATGGCAATTTAGGAAATGCAGATACCATCATTGTGTTTCAGGTGCTAATCTGGTGCAAACTATAAAAAGTCACCTAAAATGCATCTGGCTTTTTCAGAATGGTGGCTCTGTATGTCTTGGTGAGGAGGATGAGGATTTTGGCTGGTAGGCAGAGAAGGTAAAAGAGACAGGAGAGGAAAGTTTAGGGTGAGGGTCACCCTAATTGAAAAGACTGAGGAGGATACTTATGAGAACTTTAGACTGAGGTAATTTTGGATTTAATTGCTGAGTTACATCCTCAGTCAAAACAGTTAGAAGCAATGCAATTCCACCAGATGTGCAGGTAGTGTGTTGTCTACACCTTTCAGGTTCCACCAGTTACCAGGGATGACAGCAGTGGCAGTGGGAGTGTCACATAGTGCATTGATTAGGTGTTCTCATAGTTTTATTGGACCTTGTTGTTTGGAAATTGTACCAATTCATTTTTTTCCTTACACTCCCCAAGATATACATAACACAAAACTAATGGCTGCGTTGAAGGTACAATTATTGCCATTTGTCCCCCCTTTTCAAGTGAGTTAATTTATGGAAACAGGAAAAGCAATGTGCAGGTAGTATGTGATGCCTCTTGCACCATAACTGACCTTGTAGCCAGATCCCCAGGCAGCACACATGACTCGTTTATGTCTTGTCAGATATCTCAGGGTGAATTTACTGATGGTTTTTTACTTGCTAAGAGGATTACAAACTCAATTCAAACAGTGTAAAGAAAATCTAATTGTTTCTCCTTCTCATACCATTTAAGGAGACAGTGCGTATGCCTTTCGTCTTTGGATACTGATACCATAGTTGAATCCAAGAACCAGAAATGAAAGGCAGTACAACAAGGCACATAAAGCTACTGAAATCACAATGACTTTTGGAATACTGAAATCACATTTTAGATGCCTACATAAGACTGGTGGAGCAGTACTCTATAGACCAGAGACATGTTGTAAAATCACTGCCACGTGTGCTATTCTTCACAACACACCCATGAGGAAGGATGTTCGCAAAATCAATATAGGGCCAGAATCAGACTCAGATGATGGACGACTACCACTACAGACTCAGCAATATGGGACACATGCAGCAGAGGCTCAAACGTGATACATAAAGATTACAAAGACCTATTTTGAAGGTAGGAATGAACATCACAACAAAAAAATTGGGAAAATACATGATGGTAATATTTTTCCATTACAGAGAGATACGTTTAGTTTCAGGTTGTAATAATGTTTTTTAATTCTGTATCATCAACTGTAACCTTAAAGCAAAATGTGCAGTGTTCTGTGGCAACAAAAATAGGTTCAGCAAAACAAGTCAAACATTTGGAGGAATGGCACACAAAAGATGGTCATTAACAGCACATACTTTCTTTTTTTTGTTTAAACAAAGCGACAAAGTTTTAGACCACAAACTTGACAATTTAGTAACATACATCTGAGTGCATACAAAAGTTACTTTTTTCAACCTCTGGTGTTGGTCGCCTTCTCAGCAGGACTTAGCTGTGGAGTTGGGGATATATCTGTGCCAGATTTCTGTTAGCATGTTCATCCTTCTACAGCAGCTATCTGGCAGAGATATGCCACTGAGTCTAGAGCCATCTTCAGGTAGTGGTAATATGTTGTGGACTGACAGGTTATGTGTCTAAATGTTCTCCAGAGTCCTGGTCACTTGGACCAGACCACGTGTTACATCTTGCCAGCAGTGCCCCATATCATTTTGGATATTCACAGTTCTCCTTGCAAGAGTGGTGGTGGCTACTGCCGATCGATTTATTGATTTGGTAGATGTGTCATAGCATGTCATTTTGACTGTTCACAATTCTCCTGGCAAGGGTGATGGTGGCTACTGACAATTGATTTATTGATCTGGTAAATGTGTCATAGTGTGCCATGTGGTGCTTGTGCCTGTAAGTTTGAATATATTGCTCCTTTTTCATGACAACAAGCCATTGTTCTTGACCTTTCTGCAATTTCAGCATTTAACATGACATGCTTTGTAAATAGCTATTCATTGTTTTTATCTGTCTATCTTGTACGCGCTGTACTATGATTATTGAGCTCTCAAGCCCACCAAATAATGGTGAACTGTCTACCATGTCATCAGAAACATTATCATTGTGAACTATACTTTGTTGCACTCTCAGTTGCCTGTGTGTCCTGAGCACAGATAAGGTTGTGTCCCTTCCTTGTGTTTGTTCTTCATCACCTTCCTCAAAGTCTGGTAGCGGTGCCACGTTTGCTCACTTAGTAGCTAGAGTTTGAATTATAGGTGTAGGAGTATCAATGTGCTATCATCAATTTCAACCTGTGTGTCAGTTGCTTTATCAGCCTCAGTGTTTTTAGGCACGTCCTGGGTGTGATCTTTGGAAATGTATATTATAGTTATTGTAAATGAATGTTTACTAAGTTCACATAATATAGGTTACTTTGTGATGTATGTGTTTTTACGTGCAGATTACATATAGTTATATTTATACATTGACACACACTAGATCATAGAACATGGTTGTACTAAAATTCTCATAATGCATTGCCTAATTACAGCAAATACTTAAATGGAGTTTTCATAGCTAATGTTTTTTACTTGTGGACTAATTAACCATAAGTTATGGAAAACGTAATATAAGAAAAAAATTAACTTTGGCTGGAGCAAGCAGAAGTGGAGATGTCAATGTCTGACACTCTACCACATTTTCAGGTTCAAGTGTCCCCTAAATAAATGATTCCATTGGAGTGAGAGGAGGATGTTTGGAGGGACCACCACATGTTTCACCTGCCGCACCCATCACGCTGGGCACTTTTTCTTTTGTATGTGATCTTATGTCATACCAGTGTTTCCTTATTTCTGGTATGATCCTCTGGGTGACACAAAGAGTGTTCACTTTGACAAGGATGCTGTTCTAAACTTTTTGTTTTCTGGTCATCTGGTACAGCAAAAAATGATTTGCCAAACAGCTGCTCTGTGTGTGCTACACATTCCTCAGACAACAGCTGCAACCAGGGTCCTTGTCTCCCTCATCCTTAGGCATGGTGTTGTGGGCACATGTAAATGTCACTGCCAGTAAGCATACAGGAACACACCTTCCTCCCAGCACTTCCTTAAGCTTTTGAGTTGTGGCAACACACTGTATTTCTAAATTGTCAGGTTCTCACATCATCAATCTGCATCCAAAATGCAACATTTGCAAATAGCGATTTCCGATTTCCTATTTGAAAATCTCATCAGTGCTAATTCCAAATAGAAAATGTCCTAATTGCAATTGTGAGTTTGACAGAATCGTTAATAGTGGAACTTACAATTCCACATATCATCATGCGATTTCCAAATAACAAATCAATCAATCAATCCATGAAATATTTGTAAAGGCGCTACTCACCCGCTAGGGTCTCAAGGCATTGTTGGGGGGGCGGGGAAAAATGCTAGTGCTCGAACAGCCAGGTCTTGAGACGTTTCCTGAAGGTCAGCAGGTCCTGGGTCTGTCGTAGGTGGACGGGGAGGGAGTTCCAGGTCTTGGCGGCGAGGTGGGAGAAAGATCTGCTGCCGGCTATAGTTCAGTGGATGCAAGGGACGATGGTGAGGTTGGTGGAGCGGAGTTGATGGTTGGGAGTGTGGAAGGTGAGTCGCTCGTTGAGGTAGGCAGGGCCAGTGTTGTGAAGTGCTTTGTGAGTGTGGATGAGGAGTTTAAAGGTGATCCTCTTGTTGACTGGGAGCCAGTGTAGGTCTCTTAGGTGGACTGAGATGTGGTTGAGGCGAGGGATGTCGAGGATGAGGGGTGCGGAGGCGTTCTGTATAAGTTGCAGTTTTTTCTGGAGCTTGGCTGTGGTTCCTGCGTAGAGAGCATTGCCGTAGTCCAGTCTGCTGCTGATGAGGGCGTGGGTGACCGTCCCTCTGGTTTCGGTGGGGATCCATCTGAAGATCTTGCGGAGCATGCAGAGGGTGTTGAGGCCGAAAAATGAAACGGCGTTGACTTGCTGGGTCATGGTGAGCGCTGAGTCTAGGATGAAACCTAAGTTGCGTGCATGGTTGGTAGACGTCGGTGCGGTTCCTAGGGTGGCTGGCCACCAAGAGTAGTACCATGCGGAGTGGTTGGGGCTGAGGATGAGGATCTCTGTCTGAGTTCAGTTTTAGGTAGCTCCTCTCCATCCAGTTGGCGATGGCCTTTATTCAATCGTGGAGTTTGGTTTTGGCGATGGCGTGGTCCTTGGTGAGTGAGAGGATCAGCTGAGTGTCGTCAATGTAGGAGATGATGTTAAGGTTGTGGGATCGGACGATGTTGGCGAGCGGTGTCATGTAGATGTTAAAAAGGGTTGGGATGAGAGAGGATTCCTGGTGGAACGGCATAGATTGTCTTTGTGGCTTCAGAAAGTAAGGGAGGGAGGCGGACTCTCTGAGTTCTACTGGAGAGGAAGGATGTGACCCAGTCCAGGGCTTTGTGGCGGATCCCTGTATCATGGAGGCGTGTGCGAAGGGTGTGTTGACAGATGATGGCAAAGGCAGCCGAGAGGTCTAGGAGGATGAGGGATGCAGTTTCACATTTGTCGAGCATGGTCCTGATGTCGTCGGTTGCAGTGATGAGGGCGGGCTCAGTGCTGTGGTTCCTATGGAGTCCGGATTGATAGGTGTCCAGTGTGTTTGCCTTCCAGGAAGTGGGTCCGTTGGCTGTTGACAAGATTCTCGATGACCTTTGCCGGGAAGGGCAGGAGGGAGATGGGCTGGTAGTTCTTGAGGTCTCCGGGGTCTGCTTTTGGTTTCTTTAGCAAGGCATTGACTTCGGCGTGCTTCCAACTCTCCGGGAAGGTGGCGGTCTCGAAGGAACTGTTGACAATCATATGGAGTTGGGGGGTGATGATGAGGCTTGCTTTGTTGAAGACATGGTGGGTGCAGCGGTCGGAGGGTGATCCAGAGTGGAGGGTGCTCATGGTTTTGATGGTGTCCTCGTCGTTGATCTGGGTCCAGGAGAGCAGAAGGTTGGTGTGGCTGGGTGTGTTGGGGTTTGTGGTGGCAGCAGTGGTCGTGGGGGTCGAGGTGTTGAAGCTGTCATGGATGTCCGTGATCTTGTGGTGGAAGAAGGTGAAGAGGGAGTCACAGAGGTCTTGCGAAGGAGGGGTGTTGATGGAGCAGGACCTGGGGTTGACGAGTTCCTTTATGATGTTGAAGAGCTCTTTGATGTCCTGCGCATTGTTGTCGATGCTTTTCTTGTAGAAGGATCTCTTGGTGGTCCGGATGAGCTGGTGGTGCTTGTGGATGGCTGTCTTGAGGGCAGTGTGGTTGCTCTCTGTTTGTTTGTGGCGCCACTTCATCTGTTGTGGGCGGTGGGGTGTGTCAGGTTTCTGGACGGTGAAGTGGACGCACCGGTGGTCGGTCCAGTGGAATTCAGTGGTATGGCTGAAGGAGAAGACAGGGTCAAGCGTGTGGCCGGCAGAGTGGGTGGGCGTTGTGACAAGTTGTTTGAGACCGAGGTTGGCAAGGTTGTCGATCAGGGCAGTGGTGTTGCTGTCATTCTCGTTCTAGAGGTGAAAATGTAGGTCACCGAGGAAGATGTAGTCTGTAGAGGCGAGGGCGTGGGTGCTGATTATGTCGGTGATGGAGTAACTGAACTGTGGCCGGGGACCCAGAGGGCCTGTAGATGAGTGTTCCTCTGATGGTGGTGTTGGCGTTGATGTGAATCTGGAAATGTAAGTGCTCGGCGGCGTCAAGGGCGTCATCGGTGTTGGTTGAGATTCTGATGGTGTTCTTGTGAACTATGGCGATCCCTCCTCCTGGTCTGTTGGTGTGGTCTCTGCGGGTGATCTTATAGCCTTCAGGGATGGCTATGGAGATGTTGGGTTCTGAGGAGGGGTTTATCCAAGTTTTGGTGAGGAAGGCGATGTCTGGGACAGATGAGGTGAGTAGTTCCCAGAGTTCGACGGCGTGCTTGTGGACAGAGCGGGTGTTGAGGAGGATGCAGCTGAGGTGGTTGAGTTTGGCTCTGGCGTGATGTTTGGCAGCTTGGGAGCAGGTGAAGCTGCAGTTCCGGCAGGAGAAGGGTCTGTGGGTGAGCTTCGGGGTGGCTTGGAAGCAGGTGGCAGAGCGGCCTGTGTTGAGGGCGTGGAGGTCCTTGGCACTGTAGCAGCGTCGGGCAGTGTGGGGAATGCTGGGGCCAGGGGGTCAGGCGCTGGGCGCGGTCCAGGCAGGGACGGGCACAGACGGACTTGCCTCTGGCACACCAGCGGTGCGGCCGCACAGGGGTCACCATTAAGAAGGGGAGTTGGGAGGGAGGAGCAGCTGGGAGGCGGGAGCGGTGGGTGAATGGAGGTGCGAGGGGGTCAGGGCTGCAGGGACACAGTGGCGGGAAGGGAGAGCAGAAAGAACGGCTTGGAAGAAGCTGAAAACAGGCAGAATAAGAGCGTAAGGCAAAAAAAGGCAAAAAAGGTTAACAGAGAAGAAAAGAGGCTGAAAAACATAGATAAAGCAGAGAGAAAGGCACAAAAGAAAGACAGTTACAAGACAGACACACAATACTTACGGCAACCACTAGACACCAGGGATGAGGCGCAGGGAGGTGCCTGCGGGTGGTGGAGGGCCTCGAACTCGCAGCAGCAGCGAGGGCAGGGTAGAGGGCACGGATGCAGTCTGGTGGAGCTGCGATGTGTGTGGAGCGAGTCCTGACCTTAAAAACAGGTCAGGGGTCACTCTGTGCACCCTGAAGCGGGCGCCATTAAAAAGGGGAGGTGGGAGAGAGGAGCAGCTGGGAGGTGGGAGTGGTGGGCGAATGGGGGCACGAGAGGGGCAGGGCAGCAGAGACACAGTGGAGGGAAGGGTGAGCAGAAAGAATGACTCGGAAGAAGCCATAAACGGGCGGAATGAGAGCGCAAAGCAAAAAAGGCAAAAAAGGTTAACAGAGAAGAAAAGAGGCTGAAAAACTGAGATAAAGCAGAGAAAAAGGCACAAAAGAAAGACAATTACAAGACAGACACACAATACTTACGGCAACCACTAGACACCAGGGATCAGGCACTCTATTAAATCACTATTTCAAAATAGGAAAGTGACTTTTGTTCGTATGTCCCTTAGGCATCCCTTCCTCTTTTGAGAAAAGGGTTACCACCAGTTTTCAACTAGTTGTAAAGTATTACTGTTTTGCGACTGGAATTCTGTACTAAAACAGTAATACATACCCTATTGATTCGGTATTTGGGAGAATTACCCGAAACACACCCTTTCCTAAATACTGAATCGCAAATGCAATATACGATTCAGTAACGTAACAGGTTACTGAATAGTATTTTGTTCATTTGAAAAAGAGTATTTCCGGTCGTAAATGACCAGATTCTGTGAATCGGACTGCTTGCAACTGGTAAAATGCTTTGTATGTCTGGCCTATAGTTGCTGCAAAAAATGCAAACTCATTTAGTAGGAGATCAGATCACTATAGCCAGTAATTACAAAACTGACTGTTGATAAGGACTATTAGTTCTAGATTAGCACAAGCTAATGAAAAAGTATCAGAAATTCATAGAATAAATTACCTATTCTATTATTCCTCTTTATAGTAATATGAAGAAAGAGAATGTTTTCAGTTAGTAAGTCAAGTCATAGATGAGATCTGAAACAATTAGAACTTCACAAGTGAGAATGATCACTCAACAGGATATGTAATGTGGTGTTTGGAAAATAGGATTTTCAAATCTCTAAATAAGCAAGGAGAACTTGTAGAAATATAAGATATAAAGGTTTAAGGCGATTTAGACCCTTATTACAATCCTGGCGGTCGGTGATAAAGTGGCAGTAATAATGCCAACAGGCTGGCAGTAATTACCGCCAAATTATGACGATAGTTGAAAGCTCTCAGATAGACAGTCACTTTACCCCACCAACCGCCAGGGAGGAGGCAACAGCCACAACGGCGGTAGCCACCTACAGCCAGGTGGAAGACAATGTTCCGCCCACCGTATTATGACAGCCCAATTCGCCACCTTTTCCAGGGCGGTACCAACGACATCAAAAGCCTGGTGGAAACAGTGCACAGAAGGGAAAGGACCCACCTTGGGAGACACAGGGAACAACCACGCCACCATGGAGCCTCAGCTGCAGATATTTTCGATGCTCTTCTACGTCCTGCTCCACCACGAATACCAATGACAGTGAAGACAACCATGGTGAGTACAGCCGCCTGGCACAAAGGGGGGGAGGAAAAAGAGAGTGACACACACATGCACAACACCCCCCCCACTCCCAACACCATACACACAATCAGATGCAGTAAGAAAACATATTGACCCCGAACCCTTCAGGAATAATACAAGGACAACAGGAATAAATGAAAGTGAGTGTAATACTATAAATAAAGTAGAAATACGTATATCCAATCTAAAAGCATATACACATGTACAATTCAAGGGACACTGCCCAGTCCTCAATGTGCGTGGGCCGCAGGGCCACATGACAAAGTCCAAGGCCCCACTTGTCTCCTGCAACAACATGAGGAGAACACTGATGCGGCATCAGTTCGAAAATAGGCAGGGGTACAGGCAACGGGGGGCACCTCAGCCGGCAGATGAAACAACACCACTGGTCCTGGAGGGGGCAACATGCCCTGTGCTCTGTCCTGGGGAGTGCAAGGCCACAGCCTCTCAAGTGGGTGACATTCCCACATGCACTGGAGGGGGCAGAATGCCCATTGATTTGTCCTGGGGAGTGCAAGGACACAGTCTCTCAAGTGGGTGACTTGCCCACTGGTTCTGGAGGGGGCATTGTGCCCTGGTATCTTCATCCTGGGGAGGATGGGGTGAGTGGGTGGCTTCTCCAATGGTTCTGGAGGGGGCATCGTGCTCTGTGATCTTCATCCTGGGGAGGATGGGGTGAGTGGGTGGCTTCCCCACTGGTTCTGGAGTAGGCATCGTGCCCTGTGATCTTCATACTGGGGAGGATGGAAGTGAGTGGGTGGCTTCCCCACTGGTTCTGGAGGGGGCATTGTGCCCTGTGTTCAGATCTTGGGGAGTGCAAGGTCGCAGTCTCTCAGCTGGGTGTCATTCCCACAGGATTGGCATGGGACAGGCTGCACAACAGCCCATGGAGGCAGGTCTACAGACCATCCACCGGCGGTGACGGCTGTTCAGTAATGGCAGTGGTGGTGCTGCTGCTGCTGGTGGTGGTTGTGGGGGGAAGCTCCTGCCCATCCCCTGCAGCCTCAGACAGCTGCCCACTGATGGTGGTGGTGGTGGTGCTGCTGCTGCTTGTTGGGGGACGCTCCTGCCCATCCCCTGCAGCCTTGGACGGCTGCACAACCATGCTTGGTGGGGGGTGCTTCGAATGAGGCCCAGTACTAGGCCCCTTGTCCTTCCTGCCTGTGGGACAGGCCCCTTGCCCTTCCTGGTAGCAGCTGGTAATGGCTCTTTGTTGTTCTTGGCAGCAGGCTTCTTGCCCTTCCTGGCAGCACTTGGGGCAGGCTCCTAGCCCTTCCTGCCAGCAGCGGGGGATGGCTCCTTTCCCTTCCTGGCAGCACTTGGGGCAGGCACCCTTTCTGTGAGGGAGCCTGGTGCCCTGGA
Organism: Pleurodeles waltl; assembly: GCF_031143425.1. Taxonomy (NCBI): domain Eukaryota; kingdom Metazoa; phylum Chordata; class Amphibia; order Caudata; family Salamandridae; genus Pleurodeles; species Pleurodeles waltl. Next base: position 491,933,234 of record NC_090436.1, read on the forward strand.
TCCTTTACCACCACGGGTAGGTGTGGACACTACTGGGTATGTCGACTGGGTGCTTGCCTGGGTTTTAGCTACCCTGGCCAGACGTGAAGGATGGGGCAGGAGGGGCAGGGAAGAGGTCAATGGTGGACAAGAAAAGCTGCTTAGGGACAATGGGATGGGGAGAGGGAGAAGGTATGGAGTGGAGGAAGAGGGAGTAGGTGTGGGAGGTATCTGTCTGCAGTGTTTGGGTGCAGGTGCATGGGCTGGATACTGTTGTGAGGTGAATAGCTGATGGGTGTCTGAGTGCTTGCATTTGTGTACTTTGGGAGGGGTGACAGACACAGATGGAGAGGACACAGGAGACGTGTGCATGGCTGTTGATGTGACGACTGCCAAAGAGGTGTGTGTTCTGATAGGTATGCTGGTGATGGTAGTTGTGGATGTGGATGTAGTGCATGCAGGTGGGAGTGTAGACAGAACTGGGAGGGACGTTGAAGAGGAGGAGGACGTGGACACAGTGGAGGCAGTGGATGTTGGTATGTCTGCATCTGGATGGTGTTTGTGTGAGTGCCTGTGGGATGAAGTGTGGTGCTTGTGTTTGCCTGTGTCACTCTTGTGTGTTGACTTGTGTTCATGCTCGTCTGCCTGTGTGCTTGGGATAGGTTGAGGCTGAGGGGAATGGGATTTGGAAGAGGAAGTTGGAGGGGGGAGGGTGGAAACAGGGACAATGGCTGCCATCAGAGAGGAGGCCAGAGCCTGGATTGATCTCTGTTGGGCCGCCAAGCCACTGTGAATGCCCTCCAGAAATGCATTGTTCTGTTGCATTTGGGCTGCCAGCCCCTGGATGGCATTCACAATGGTTGACTGCCCAACAGAGATGGATCTCAGGAGGTCAATAGCCTCCTCACTCAGGGCAGCAGGGGTCACTGGGGTAGAGCCTAAGGTGCCTGGGGTGAAGGAGATGCCCGCCCTCCTGGGTGAGCGAGCACAGGCAACTCCCTGAGGGGCTGCTGGGAGGGCGGTGCTGGTATGGGGTGTTGGCTGTACCTGTAGCTGGGGTGGCCACAGAGGTGTCCGCCACCACCAGGGAGCTTCCATCGGAGGAGGTATCTGTGTCCGAACTGTCCCCTCCAGTCTCTGCCGTGGTGCTCCCCTCGCCCTCCGTCCCACTGGTGCCCTCAGCGTCAGTGGAATCTGCCTCCTGGGTCCTGTGGGATGCAGCTACATCTGTCGCCGGTGCCTCTACTCCTTTGCCAGATTATGCTGATGCACATAAGAACAGGATGACAAAACAAGGGAGGGGGGAAGAGCAAAGGATACACTTGGTCAATGGCTGCACCAACACCACCTCTGGCGTACACAGCACACACACAGCGAACAGGCCTACGCACTATGTAATGTACTACCAGTAACAATGCTAGTCACCAGGGCATGGGGAGGGACACATACCACCAACTGCAGCATACCTGGGACTCACACATCCCTACTCAGTAGTGGGTGCCTACAAGCTAGGTGGGAGGAATATCACATCAGAACCCTGGCCAACATGGGACCTACTCTGCAATGTCAGGCCTGGCCTAGGAGCACCCACAGGCACACATCCCCCAACCGGATACCCCCCCACCAGGAGTAAATAGTAATGATGAGTACTGTACTCACCCCCTTGTGGCTGCTGTGATGCCCTCAAGCTCCCATCCAGCTCCGGATTGGCCACCGCCAGTATGCGGGCCATCAGGGGGGTCAGGGTTAGATGGACACCCCTTCCTCATTGGGAGGCCATCCCAGCTGGGCCTCCGCCGTCTTCCATGCCCAGCATCTCAGGTCCTCCCACTGTTTGCGACAGTGGGTGCTCCGCCTGCCATAGACCCCCCCTTGGCGATGGCACGCCATATACCCTTTTTTTGATAGGCGCTGACCTGCAGAGGAAATACACACAGGAAAAGGTATTAGTCAGACAGTCCTGTCTGTTACACACATGGCCTACCATACCCCTTCCAATCCCCATTAGCACAGACCTGGCCCAGCACAAAAGCTGCACAACTCCCAGGGGGCATCCATCAACCCCCCCAAACGAGGCCTTCACACACACCACTTCATGCATTCATCCCCCATGCATCATGATCACAGTGTACTTACCTGTTGGTCTGGTGGCCCATACAGCATTCGGTACTGGGGTAGGACCCCATCCACCTGTCTCTCCAACTCCGCTGAGGTGAAGGCAGGGGCCCTTTCCCCAGTCACACGTGCCATCGGTCGGTTCCAGACACAGGTCACAGCAGCACATGCAGTGTAGGTCCTCTGCTGTTGAAGGTCAGGTAGCAAGTGAGTGAACAAATAGAAAATGGCTGTCACGTCCGCGGTGGTGCATACTGTCACCACCGGTGTACATCACCATTGGCCACTGTACTCCATAGGGCCCAATATTATCCAATGAGGCGTTGCACGGCGGTTCCCGAGAGCCTCCCGCAAAGGTGCACAACATCAGCGGAATTACCTCACTTCCACCTGTCCCTCCACACAGGACAGGTGGACACCATTTCAGGGGGAGGGGGCAGGCCCTGTATTCTAACTGTGTCACAGTTCACAATTGTAGCTACAGGACAGATGCCACTGATACATTTCAATTTAACATTATGCATTGTACTGTTGTGGCTACAATGTACAGTTTGTGGCCAGCTCCTCACTCTTTTGCCCCATAGATTGCTACCGCTGCGGATGAATAGGAGATGGAGACATACCCCTGTGTACAGACCCCTGGTGGACTTAGCTACACTGGAGGACAGGCACAAATATCTCACCTATAGATTGGACAGGGCCACAGTCACATAGCTGTGTGCCCAACTGGAGCCTGACCTGATATCTGCTCACCGTCACCCCACTTGGATCCACCCTCTTGTGCAAGTCCTATCTGTGCTCCATTTCTTGGCAACTGGTTCTTTCCAAGTGACAGTGGGCTTGGCAGTAGGAATGCCACAGCCAATGTTCACTAACATGCTTACAAGAGTGCTGGATGCCCTGATTAAACACATGTGTACCTACATTGTGTTCCCCCAGGTGGATGATTTTGCCACAATGAAGGCTGACTTCTATGCAATGAGCGCAATTGATGGCACACATATTGCATTTGTTCCCCGCCAGGAAAATTAATAGGTGTTCAGAAATCGGAAGAGTTTTCATTCAATGAATGTCCAGATGGTGTGCCTGGTGGACCAGTACATCTCCCACGTCAATGCAAAGTATTCTGGGTCTGTGCATGATGCCTTTGTCCTGAGGAATAGCAGCATCCCAAATGTGATGGCCCAACTAGAGATGCACAGGGTGTAGCTAATAGGTGAGCCCGGGTCCCCCTCCTGTGGATGACCTGGTTCTCTCCGTGGATGCTGGTGTATGGGTACGGTGTGGGCCACATCGCATACTTGTGGCTAAATGTTGTCCCTCAATATTTGCAGGTAACTTAGGTTACCCCAAACTATCATGGCTACTGACCCCTGTGAGGAATCCCAGGACAAGGGCAGAGGAACGTTACAATGAGGCACATGGGTGAACAAGAAGGATCATTGAATGTACCTTTGGCCTCCTGATGGCCAGTTTTCGTGCCTCCATCTAACAGATGGATCCCTCTGCTATTCACCCAAGAAGGTCTGCCAGATAATCGTGACATGCTGCATGTTGCATAACCTTGTCTTGAGATGCCATGTGCCTTTTCTGCAGGAGAAGGAGGCTGGAGATGGCTGTGTGGCAGCAGTGGACCCTGTGGACAGTGAAGATGAGGAGACAGAGGATGAGGATCAGGACAACAGAACTGCAGTGATTTGACAATACTTTCAATGACACACAGGTAAGACAGTGTAACTTGACATTTCATTGTCATTTGTTTGTTTCACATTGTCACTGGCAGGCTGTGCTTTCCCACTTTTATCCCCACTCACTGTACCCTTTGGCAACTCTTTTTGCAGATGTTGGTGTCCCACTATCGCTCCTGGTGTGTACACTGCAGCCAACTACAGGTCTAGCCTATGTACACATTACTGTACAGTTGATTTGCAATGTTTGAACCTTAAACAAAAACATACTTAAATCATTTGACATACTCCATACTTGTATTTTTTTCAAAGTGTGTTTATTGAAGTGCTAGGAAGAAAAGGGGGAAGTGCAATGGGCTGGGGTGATGAAGGAGGAAAGTCCAGGGTATTGTTCCAGTCTATTTGTAGCACAGGTGCATTGTCCAAGGGGAAATAGAAAGGGGAGCAATGACAGTTCAAGGTGGACAGGGTGACAGAGTAGGACACAAGGGTGACATTCAATTGCCAATAGTCTCTGGCTTCTGCCTGGATCGCAGGGAACGTTTGTGGGGAGGTTTTCCTTCTGAAGGGGGAGGGGTGCTGGTGGCCCTCCTGTCCACTAGCAGCAGTGGAGGTGGAGGGCAGTTCAGTAGTCTGGCTAGTGGCAGGGGACAAATGTTGTAAGACTGCCTTCCTCATAATGTTGGCCATGTCTGACAGCACCACTGCAATGGAGTCCAGGGTGGCGTTAATGGCCTGCAAGTCCTCCCTGATCCCCTGGTACTGTCCCTCCTGCAGCCGCCTGTTCTCCTGCATTTTGTCCAGGACCTGGCCCAGCATATCCTTGGAATGTTGGTGTGCTCCCAAGATCTCGGTGACTGCCTCCTGGAGAGTCGGTTCCCTGGGCCTGCCCTCCCCCTGGCGCACAGCACTCCTCCCAGTTTCCCTGTTGTCCTGTGCCTCTGTCCCCTGAACCCTGTGCCCACTGCCACTGACCCCAGGTCCCTGATTGTCTTGTGTGCGAGGTGTGCCCTGGGATCCCTGTACTGGTGGACGTATTGCCTATTGACATGTCCTGGGGACAGAGGTATGGGTACGCTGGGTGGGAGCTGTGGTGGTGTTTCCTAAAGGGGGAGGCTCTGTGGTGGTGTGTGACTGTGCCTGGGTAACTGACTGACTGTCCGGAGGTCCCTGATGGGCCAGGTTGGTCATCTTGATCCAGGCGACCAGAGTAGCTGTCATCACTGTGAGCATCTTCTGTCGCGGGACTGGAAATTGCTGGCACCTTTTCTCCACTGACATTGGCTGGGATACCTGTAGGGATGTAAATGCAGTGTTATTGTTTCAGTATGACATATTGTGCATGGGTGGCTTGCCCTCTTTGGTTGTATTTGCCCTGGCAGCTTTAACTTGTGCAAGTTGGTATGTGGTGGGCTAGGTGATTCTCTCTATTGTGCATACTTTGGTGATAGATGTTCATGCAGGTCCCTGAGTGGTGTCCATTCATTGGTATGGCATGCAGGGCTTGGCATTGGGATGAGTGTGATGTGATGGTGGGGTGTGTGGGAAGTGGCGGAGTGATAGGAGTGAAGGTGAGGGTATTTGTTGGAATGCAGGCAGTCCAGTCCTCCTGCTACTCCTGCAAGGCCCTCAGGATGCATTATTGCCAAGACTTGCTCCTCCCATGCTGTTAGTTGTGGAGGAGGAGGTGAGGGTCCACCGCCAGTCCTCTGTACAGCGAGTTGGTGTCTTGCTGCAATGGAACACATCGTCCCCCGTAGGCCATTCTTGATATTATCCCTTGTTATGGGATGCTGTCCCACGGCATTGACCCTGTCGACGATCCTCTGCCATAGCTCCATCTTCCTAGCAATGGATATCTGCTGCACCTGTGCTCCAAATAGCTGTGGCTCTACCCGGATGATTTCCTCCACCATGGCCCTTAGCTCCTCCTCAGAGAATCTGGGGTGTTGTTGTGGTGCCATGGGTGTTGTGTGAGTAGTGTGGATGAGGGTGTGTAGGGTGATGTGTTTGGGTGTGTGTTGTGAGGTGCGTGGGTGGTGTATAGGTGATGGTGGTGTGTGGCTCTGGTCTTATCTGTGGTCGTGGGGTCTGTCTCGTGCCAATTGTTTGTAATAGTAAAGGGTTGTGAGTAATGTGGGTGGGTGTTTTATATTGGTTTGAGTATTTAAATTGACCAATGTAATGTTATTTTGTATGTGTGTGTGTTTATTTTGAGAGTGGCGGTATGTACCGCCAATGGTTTACTGCCGTTGCATGTCCGCCGTGGTGATTCGTGGGTTATAATGTGATGGGCATAGTTCTCTTGGCGTAATGGTGTGTGTTTTGATACTGCCAGTTTATCACTGACCTTTGGTGTGGTGGACTTGTGTGTGTGGCTGAATAGTGACGGATTGGTGTGTGTGTGTCATAATATGGTGAACGGATATCCGCGAGGCGGCAGTATGTTGGCAGCAGTCAGCGTGGCGGTAAGTGGGATTTACCGCCATTGTCATAATGAGGGCCTTAATATGGTAGTGCTAAGTGGTACGTGTCCCTAGCAGTGAAATTCAGCACAGAAAAGTATCAAACATCTAGCCAGTGTTGTAATGGTAAAACACGATTTTCCTCATTTAACATTTGTACTTTCGAAAGAATTTGAAGTACAAAAAGTAACAGTTTAGGTATTAATAAAGTTGCAAAATGAAAGCACCATTTGTTATAATGCTTCCAAGTCAGAATTTAGGAGTAGACTAGAGAAAACAAACCGGAATGTCCACAGAATGTTGTGGCATGTAAACCCATACTCAAAGTGTCCCAAGTTGACACATTGTCCCAAAATTAAAAATCAAAATAGCCATAGGAGGCAAAGAATCATTGAACCATGAATTCAGAATTTACATATGAGAAAGACATTGAGAACTCTTTGGGCAACTTAGGCTAGACTAATCTATGTCTCCATCTATAGGTTTTTGTCAGACTTTAAGTGATATGGATGTGACAGAAAACTCTCCTGCAGGAATCACGAGCAGAATGAAGGGGTGTGGTCTTTCACAGATTAGGTGATTCTGTGCCACTATACGAGAGCAAAATCGAGAACCTGTTGAATATTATTACTGTTGTGTTTACTACACCATTCGCATTCTATGAAAAGATGCCTGTATACCTAGAAATGCTAATAAAAATATATACAAAAAAAGTACATAGGCGGGAAGTGTGCAGTACAAAAGGAACTTTGTCAAGTCTCAGCATATGACTTTTATTTAAACTTCAAAGCTATGAAAGTAGGACAAAGGATGATATGACAAAGATTGAGGTTTTCAATGTTAACGTTCTTTGTGGGCAATGGACATAGACCTCCGCTACCTGAATGCCAAGCCAGCCAGAAGTGAGCACTGCTCTGCACTAATCATCTCTACAACTCACATAGCTGGTGAAGACAGGTAGCTCAATGATGTAGCGTGGACAGAATGTGAAAATCATTTTGCTCACCATTGGGCTTCACCGCGAACACAAAGTTGAAGTCACCACAGTTGGCTCATCAAGTAGAAAGTAGATTTACACCACTAGATGGCACACAACTCAAGAAGATCCACAGCTAATGGAGACAGTGAAGTAGCCACTGGGTATCACATGCATTATGTTGGACCACATCCAGAAACTAGTAGACCCAAATCATGTACAGCTCTGTGTGTTGCTATCACCCCAGGAAATTGTAGAGGTAGTAAAGCAAATGCACAAGAAGAAGTCACTTAAGTTAGAAAGTAACCACTGAATTCCAACCCTGTTACACCACTGCTCAGTGGTTACTTTCTAATTTAGGTGACTTCTTGATGTACTCTTGACAGCTATGCCCTTGTTACTAGGAACAACTAATAGGTAAAGTGACCATCATGGCACAGCAAATTTGCTCTGCTGAGAGTGCATACAAGTCCCACAAACACTGAAAAGGACAAACACTTTATCAAGAGTCACACAACCTGAAACAAAGTGCTCCTTGGACAGGAGTTAAAACCGGGTTTAGTGGATTAATCTAGCCACTCTTTCTTTTGTCTGATTGAAGTATTTTGTGGAATACTAAGCAATATGCCCACTGTCGTGATTCGAATAAGTTCATCAGATTCCAATCATCTTTGTCAATTACAGGGTAAACTGGAACAAAACTCATATATCAAAGCCCTGCAGTAGAGAAAATGAAGAAATTTAGGATTTAAGAAGAAAACACTTATCAGCTTCATGGAAGTGAATCTTTACCCTTCTTACTGACCTTTCTTCTGGTCTCTCTTCTCACAACTGATCCCAGTCTTCAGGCAAATTTCTGAAGAAGACAGTAAGGGTATTTCATTTGTAGTATAACAGGTAGCCAATGTGCTAGGCAGCCCACTACATCTGTGGAGGCTGTATTCTCCACTTCATGGTGGAGGACTGATCAACATATCTAGAAATGCCTGTCTGCCTGGCTGGGTTCTCTCTGCCTACAGTGCATCCACGGTAGACAGAGCTGAATGCTGAGCAGGTACCATGAGCCAGATGTACAATTGCTTTTTATGGTCGCAAACCCCGTGATTCGTTAAATTGCTGGGTTTGGGACAAGAAAGTGTGTTTTTCAAATGTACTAAACCCATTTAGTGATTTGGTGATATATTACCGACTTGCTAAACAGGATTAGGAAATAGCATTTGGAATCACTGTTTTGAAGGGACTTGTCTAGGGCATCCCTTCCAAATAGTGATTTCTTATTACACTGATTACTAGTTTGCCATTGAAATCTGGTTGTAAAACATTAATATTTTACCAACTACAGAAAGGGACCACTGCCTGGTTTTAAAAATAGTTTCAAATAGTTTCTTTTTATTTAAAACACATCCTGTATTACTTTAGGGAAAAGGGTCTGCATGAAAAAAAGATGTTTGCTTTATGGGTCTCAATTTGTGACCTACCTCATTAATATTGATGAGGTAGGTCTATTTGCGATCTACTGCACTTTGGTCTTTTTTGAACCCACCTATAAGTAAATAGGTCAATTCACAAAATACCATAGGATTTGGAAAAAAATCAGCACACAAATAGTTCCACAATTAAAATGTATTAATAAGGCCACTCCAGTTCTTTGTCAGCATTCTCATATACCTTGTACAACCTCTAACTTCTGAAACACCAGATGTATTAATCATGTTAATCATAGAGTGCGTAGGCATACAAAAATACTTCAAATATATCCCAAAATGGCATGCATATCATACCATAACAGATATCATCTTCTAGGTACTTACGGCACACAGCATGTTTTCTACTCCTGTCTTTGTAAATTCCTTTGAGTATGCAAAGAATATGAACACAGCTAAATTTCAATACTTCTTTTGTATTATAATTGTGGATTTTTTTAAATTCAGCCTCAGGTTTCAAGACCTATAGAACCAACCTGAGGAAGGTAATAAGAGAATAATCAAATTATCATAGATAACAGATAAAAGTTGAGAAGCTGCATGATGGAATCTTCCTGCAGAATCTCACCTTTGTATTTGGGGATGGGTAACTGGTAAGGAGTGAATAAATTACATAGTTAATAAATGTTTGACATCAGCTAATAAAGACACAGTAACAGTCTTAGGAATCTGGCCCATAGGGAAACCAATATCAGTCAAATGGAAAAACGTCAGAGAGGAATGTAACCGTAGGTCTGAACAAAAATGCACATTTGAAATCCCTTCTGAATTGACAAAGACAGTTTTGAGCCTCAATCGGAGTGGCGAGAGGCTTTACACTGAAGAGCAGTAGAAATTAAAAGATCTTCCTGGGAATCTCTGACATCTGCTCAGTTGTATGGTAAGTTCATTTTGAAGATTTCTGATGGAAATTGGGTCTCGAGTTGGCTGAGGTATGTACCCTGCAGAGTTGGGACCACAATCCTAGCCAGGGTAAGTCAGAGTACACAACCTAAATTAACCTGTGCTCACCGTATGGTAGTTTGACACAGAGCAGTCAGACTTAACTTAAGGCAATGTGTGAAGTATTTGTGCAAAACTTAATTTACAGTAACACAGTGAAAGACACCACAAAAAGACTCCATTCCAGTTTAGAAAAATTGGGAATATTTATCTGAGTAAAAAAATACCAAAATGACCCAATAAATAGGTCCTGAGGTATGCAGTTTTAAAGATTAAGATTAAAATAGAGTTTACACCAAAAAGGACCAATGGTGGTTATCTGGTCATGGTGAACCTGGACAAAGTGACAGTTGAAGACCGACCGCGATGGAGCATGGGTCAGCTACAGGGACCCACTTGGACCCGCTGAACACAGTACCTTAAATCCTGGTGCATTGTCTGTTTGGCACTGCTTTGCGGGACTTTGTTTTGCTTAGTGGCAGTACCAATGAAAATCACAGAAGGCAGAGCCCCATAGGCCCTCTTCCAAGGGTCCATGACTGGGGTGGCAAAACTTGGCAAGGTAGACTCACAGATGGCAGAGTCCAAGTTCAGTAGCAGGTGAGTTGCAGGCAATCTTTGATGCCCCTGAGACTGTCGGAGAACAGGGGCAAGCCAAAAAGACCTTAGAGAGTCTTGGTTGCAAGGATATAGAGAACAAGTCGAGTCCTTTTCACTGCAGGACAGAAGCGGCAGGCAGCAGGCAGTGCTGGCGGTCTTCCCCTGTCATATAATGGGTACTCTGAATTTCCGCCACACTTTGGGCAGATATCCCGTAGTAGCCATGCTGGGGGGCGGTGGCACACTGGCGTTACTACCACCTGCACCGCCCTGCCAGAAGGACGCCACCAATCATAATAAGACCATACTGCCTGGCTGTGTCCTGCTGGCTTGCTGGCAGCTGTGGCAGCACCCCTTCCCTGCCGGACGACCTCCTCGCCGGACAAGGTTAGTCGGGTGTATGATGGGGGAGGGGGTGGAAGGGTGGGGGATGTTGTGTGTGCATGTCTGAGTATGTGGTGTCTGCCTGTGTGTATGCATGTGTGTGAAGTGAAGGCGTGTCTGAATGTTGAAGTGAGTGCATGTCTGTATGTCAGTGTGTATGTGTGTGAGGATGCATGTTTGGATGTTTGTATGTATGCGTGCCTGAATGCGTTTGAGTATGTCTAAGTGAATGCGTGGATGGATGCATGTGAGTGAATGCGAGTATGGATGAGTGTGAGTGGATGCGTATCTGGAAGTGTAGGTGAGTGGGTGTATGCGTAGTGCATGTGGGTGTCTGTTTGCATGTATGCGGGGTGAGGGCGCTATGTGTGTAGGGGAGCGGGGGCGGTGTGCGCTGTGACTGTGGGAGGGTCAGGTGCTTGCTGGGGTGGAGCTGTCTACCGGTAACAGGGAAGGAATTCCCTGTCACCGGTAGCCCTGCTGCCATGGTTTTCGTGTTGGTGCTACCGCTGCGGAAATCATGACTGTGGGCCAGGTCATAATGCCACCTGCGGTCTTCTGTGGACTGCCGGGTTGGAGATGAACCTCTTTGGCCTGGCAGTTCATACGGCCATGGCGGTATGAGTCGAGAAGTGGCAGGTTGGCAGTGCCCAACCCGCCACACTCATAATGTGGCGGTCCTCACCGCCAGCCTGTTGGCAGTAATACCGCCACATTAACAGGGTCATAATGACCATCTTAGTCTTTTCCCTTTGTCATACCATTTCTTCTGTTTCTCTTGAATTTCTTCTAGGTGTGCCCTCACAACTTCCCATACCTTATGTTAGTATCTTTCAATTGTTGGGTATAGTCAAGTATATCTCAGCCTTCCTCTTCCTTGTTCTTCCATTGTTCTGTTGCCATATCTAGGAGAGTCCTTCATTGTCTGCTGAAGACCAACTCAAATGGGCTTTGTCTGGTCGATGCCTGAACATGTGTTCTAAATAGTACACAAGACCTGAGGTAACTTTTTATCCCAGTCCCTTCTGGATTCTGAGATTGTCTTTTTTTAGCAGGGTCTTGATGGTTCTGTTGTACATCTCTACCAGTCTGTCAGTTTGGGGGTGGTAGACTGAAGTACGTATCTGTTTTACTTCCAAATGCTGACATATCTGGGACATAAGATGTGACATGAAAGGAGTGCCCTGGTCTGTAAGAATCTCCTGAGGAAATCTTATCCTAGAAAAGAAGCCAATCATGGCATGCGCTATGTTTTTCGTAGTCATGCTGGTAAGGGGTATTGCTTTAGGATACTGAGTAGAATAATCTATTAAGACCAATATATATTTTTACCCCCTTGATGAGGATAAAAGGGTGCCCACCAGATCCATACCGACTCTGGAAAAGGGTATCTCAATGATGAGCAAGTGAAACAGTGGTGCCTTAGGGTCATTAGAGGACTTTACTAGCTGACATTTAGAGCATGTGCTACAGAATTTCCTTAGATCCGAAAATACCCCAGGTCAATAGAAGCGGGCAAGGGGTGCTCTTCCGTCTTTTCCTTGCCGTAATGGCCGCCTGCCCACATATCAGATGAAGTACCTGCATACAGAATGGGTTGGGAATAGCCAATTGGGTTTTCAGGTTTCCTTTCTGTTGTACAGTTTTATATAACATCCCATTTTTTACAAGGAAATAGGGACCCACGTATCCTGATAGTTCGGGAACGGCAGAAGCCCAGGTGTGTTTCAGGGAGGTGTCCTCCCTTTGGCATACTCTGAATCGCCACAGGGTAGACAAGACCCTCTTACCTGCAGAAAAAGGAGTGAGACTGTCAATGGAGGTGTTTTCGTGATAGTGTTTGCTCTGTTCTCTTTTCTAATCTTATTTTGTCCTTACTCGGTTCAATACAGCTAGGGGAAAAAGGGGCGTTGGTTATCCAGGAGCTTACTGGGTCCTGCATATGTGTGATTTCTAACAGGCCCTGAAAGCCTGGATAATCAGTGTCTATAGTTATATCCTCTACCAGTTGCGGTATTGCCCCGACTCTGATCTTCTCTTCAAGTCCTTTCTATTCTATTGTTACCTCAGCCACGGGGTATACCTGGCTATCCCCGTGTACACAGGTGATGACCATAGTCTCTCCTTCAATCCACTGGTTGTCAGACACCAGGCTTGCATTAATAATTGTTTGGCTACACCCCGAGTCTGTTAATGCCGGGCGGTTATCTGGTTTACCTTCATTGTTTTTATATACTGAGGGTCTTCCCTCTGGACGGTACCACCCTACCCTTTGTCAGTCCTATTTCCATCACTTCTGGGGTGGGTAGCTTATGAGGACAATTGCGAGCAATATGGCCCAACTCAGCACAATTATAACATTGAGGGCTTTGGCTGGTTTCTTTGGCCGGGAAGCGCACTTTAAGGTTACCCTCCAGGGATGATTTAGCCTCCATGGTCCCTTGTGTTTTCCCAGTCTTTTTTATCCCACTTCTGACACCGCTGTGATAGGGTTGACAGAGAGGGTACAGTGTTATAAGGGTTCTATTACATACTCAGTATGGGAGGTGGTAAAAGTCAAGAACCTATTTATTCTGTTACTTTCACAGGGTTTAAAAAATAAAGGTAATTGGTCTGTTCACTCTGTAATCCTTCCTTGTTTTAGTCAATTTCATATTTATTGTCTCCTCTCCTCGAGGGTCTTCTCACACCCTCAGAACTGTTCTTCACCCGGGATCATGGAGAGGAAGAAGACAAAGGCCGTGGTCAGGTAAGTGGTCTTTCCAATTCTTTTGAGCATGCAAAGGGGGTGTTTATGTGTGAGGGAGTTCTTTGTGCGCCACAAAACAAAGGCAGTCAACACACTGGTGCACTGGCTCTCAGGCCAATCAGTATTTACCCAAAAATGTCACCTTTGTGAAAAAGGGGGAGTCCACATGAGTCAGTGTTATTACAAGCAGGGATGACTTAAATGCCTATTCAAGCATGCACCTGGTCCCCACACCTTCCCACCGCTAACTGCTACCCCTTTTAATATCAGAGAAATCAGACCGCGTAACCAGTCATGTACCTGGAAAAGCCATGTCGCTCCAGGGACATGGCTGGCCTCTTTCTGTCTCCCGAGGTTTCTTTTTCTGTCTTGTTGTTCTCCTTCCACTCTGCTGCCTCTCTGAGCTGGCCCCGCAGTCATGTCTGCTGGCGTAACACTTCCCTCACAATCCTGTTGCTCCTTGAGTTCTCCTTCACCATGCCATCTCAGTCCCAGCACGCTTGAGCCGGCATCCTTCTCTGCCCCTCGATTCCCTTCCATTTCCTTTTCATCCCCCCAGATGTCAGTACGCTTCCCGATGCATACCGACGTGATTATTCCAATCGTCACCCTGGAGCGCAGGACAGACGGGTTGCGGCTGTCCAGCACGTTTTACTCCGTAGCAGGGGGCGACTCCCTGTTACATTTCTCAATTTGAAATTACACTTAAAAGATGTTTTAAGGTAGTCGCAATGCTTTCTTATGGGAGAGATAGCCCTTGCAATAGTGAAAAATTAGTTTAGCAGTTTTTTACCTCCTATTAAACTTGAAAGTACATGTCCAACTTTCTAAATGCACTGCACCCTGCCCTTGGTGCTAACTAGGGCCTACCTTAGGAGTGACTTACATGTAATAAAAAGGAAGGTTTGGGCCTGGCAAGTCGTTGCACTTGCCAGGGTGACATGACAGTTCACAACTGCACACACAGGCTCTGCAGTTGCAGGCCTGAGACATGTTTAAAGTGCTACTGTAGTGGGTGGCACAGTCAGCATTGCAGGCCAACTAGTAGCATTTTTTTTTACAGGCCCTTGGAACCTATAGTGCAATTTACTAGGGACATATAAGTAAATTAAACATGCCAATTGTGGATAAGCCAGTGTTACCATGTTTTAAGCAGAGAGCACATGCATTGCAGCACTGTTTAGCAGTGGTAAAGTGCCCTGAGTCTTAGAGCCAACAAAAACAAATTCATCAAAACATGGAGGGAAAATGCAAAAAGTCTGGGGTTGACCCTGCAGAAAGGGCCATTTCCAACAATTTCTAGAAAATAGGACAGAGAAAAATTATTAGCATGGTATACCAGCCATGTAGAGACCTGTTAATGAGACTTGAAATTAAAGCTTTCTTCATCAGGACACATTGGACAGTTGTCAGTGCTGGTATGACATGGAACAATGGGTAGCTTGGTTCTGGACTCTGGAGTTTTGAATCTCATTTGGAACATTATGGACTCTATTGCAGTGATCCAGATTGGACAATATCTCTAGGGCTGAGGTTTTTTTTTTATTGAGGGAGGTGAGGGTTAGGTAGGATTCACTTTAGACGACATGTTGTGGGAAAAGACAGTATGTAAGTGAAGAATAGTTCACTGCAAAAGAACACTTTTAAAATTGTAAACTTTCTTTATGGGAGGTGGAATGTAATCAAAGAATATGTTGGGGAAATGAGGGAAAGGGGTGTCTTGACAAGCTTCCGCAATATTGAGGCAAATTCTTATTTAAGCATGTACCTAAATGTGTATAAGGTTTAAAATAAATATACGTCACCAGTGCATATACAGTTTCCAGTCTTTTGAGTAGTAAGTTTACAGGTGAAGAGAGCAATATTGTAACTTAGGAGTATAGGGACAAAGCAGAACACAGGCATACCTAGCATGCTGTGTTTGCACTGTTGGAGAAAAGGAAGCCCGATGTAACTAGGAGAGTGTGAGCTTTCGAGGAAAAGAAAATCATGTCAATACTGTCTCACCCATGTCTACAGAAGTTGCTAACCATTTGAGAAGAACACCGTGGTCTGTAATTTTGAATGCAAAGTAGAAGTCTGGAGGAGTGAAGGCAGAAGGTTTAATTTTGTCCTGAAAATAATTCTTCACTTATCAGAAGTATTGTCTGAAATCTCTTAATAAACTCCAGGGGGAGGGATTTACTGGGCTTTCATCCCAGTGCTTAGATAATCAAGAATGAAACTTCCTTTTAAGTTAGCCAAATTTTTGACAAGGTTGGGATCTGAGCGAAAAAAATGTGGGGCATCTTTGTGGAGAAGGTAGATTAAGGCTTAGTGAATGTGTTGTTACTGACATAATGAATTAAGAGGTACTCAATTTATCCAGAGCAGGGCCCTGAAACTCCTTGCAAGAGGTCGTCAACGTAGCAGTCCATTGACTTGTTATGTTGTCTAATGCTGGTTCTCCAATAGGTAATGGATATGAACAGTGAATTAATTAAGGCATTTGACATTTCCACCTTGTTTCTGGTCTTTCAGCTTTCAGATCGTGCTTTAAAGAAATACTATGTGATTGCATGAGTGCAAGAGTTCAGCCATTCTTTATTGGTGATCAAAAGAATATGGCCCATATTTATACTTTTTTTAGCTCCGCATTTGCGTCATTTTTTTTACGCAAAAGCGGCGCGAAGTTACAAAATATAATTGTATTTTGTAACTTTGAGCCGCTTTTGCGTCAAAAAGCAGCGCAAACGCGGCGCTAAAAAAATATAAATATGGGCCTATATGTCATGGACATCATATTATCAAAACAATTGAGATAACCTGCCAATGTTATCACGAAAAACCAGGAAAGGAAGTTGCTCTCGGACAAATGGAATTCAGTATATTCAAGGAGTTTTTTCAGGCTTTTATGAAGTGAACAGCATTGACAACGCAATTCAGTCTTACCTTTTGACTTTGCCACAGCAGACATATTAGCTTTGCCAAAGTGTTTTGTTGAGGTCATTCAGCATTGGCCAGCTGGAAAATAGTATTGCTGATGAGATACAGCAAAACAGCATCAGCCAAAAAAAAGCTGGATTGGAGGATGGTGTAGAAGAGCCCATTTGTCATCACTCATATGCCTTTATGCATCATGACGCTAAGGTCCCATTTATACTTCACGATGAAGCTGACCTTTTTTTAATTTACTATTCCAAGATGATGGATGCCCTTGGCACAGTAAATAAAAAAGTAAACAATGACAGTTGCTTAAACGTTTTAGAGAGGGTTCCCGACAGAAAATCGCAGCCCCTTCTAAACAGAGTGGGAGCAATGGTGGGAGAAGAGGTTTATAAAAAAATAAACTGAGCAGGATGGTGATGAGGGCAATAAGCAATACAAGCTGAGGTGAAAGATCAATGCTGAGAACATGAGGGGAGCGTGATTGTGAAGGTGGAAGCAGCACAAAGGGGGTGAAATGGCGAGAGCAAGAAAACAAATGCACTCCCTAGAAGTGGTAAAATAAAAAATAAAAGTAGTTCTCTAAATGTAAGTAGTGGAAAAACACAAGCCATCCAATTAAAGAAGAAATACTTCAGTTTTAGGTCAAACACATAGGGAGTTAACACCATTGCAAAAGAAGCAAGAAATTCAAATAGGTACGAAAACCATCCAGTCAAGAATAAGGGACTGACCCAAAGCCCTTAAAATGTACCTATTTTAATATATTAGAAACAATAAGTCTGTGACAGTAGACAGCTAAAGTTTTAGGCAAGACCTAAAAAGAAAAATCTGAATTACTCTCTGTATAGAAAACATAAAACAATCTCCTTTCAGTTGCATAGCAGTTGGAGAAATGCGCTCTTGAAAGAGGGTTGTTTGAAAACTAGAAGATATTGACTGAGCTGGGCGCATCTGTGCGGAAGGTTTCTTCCAGGCTCCCCTTAATAAGTGCCCCCTCTCAGTCTGCTTCCTGAGAGATATCCCGGTGCTTCCTGTTGCAGCTTTTGCTTCATCAGCAGAATAATCAGTCAATTCCACATGACCCCTTGTGGGTCTTGAGATACAAAACAAGGCACCGCTGGGTTACCTTGGTACTGATGCTGCTTATTACCGTATCTGAGGCCGCTTCATTTTCTCATTGATATGTTGACTGTGTAAACAAGTAATAAAACTGGCATTAATATTAATACAAGTAATAATAATATGTTTATGTGACACTTAATACCACAAATTTATTGTTTCTAAGCCCTGTAAGCAATAGGTATCTTTTTCACCCAGTAACAGGAAGTGTTTCCCTTGATTCATAATACATGTGTTCTTTCTGGTGTAGTCTTAGGCCAGCTTTTATGGTGAAATGTACAAAGTAAATGTCCTGTAGGTTTCACACTCTTTCTCTCTTCCTATTTCTACTTTCGGCTGGGTTATCGGATTTACCTGTAGGGCCGAATGCTCCATTGTGCTTTATGAGTTCACATTCATTCATTCATTCATTCGCGCATGCCTTGGAGGGTTGATGTGGAGTCTTATTTCAAGCTCTGTACCCTCCAGTGCCCAGTACAAGCTCATACTTCCTTTTCATCGATAACTTTGCTGTATAACCTATGCACATATGTAGCAACCCTGGCAGAACTAAGAAAATCTGCATCATCTTGAAGAAAGCTGCAAGGGTTTCAAACTCCTTGAGCTTTTTATATGTGAACGTGCTTGACATTTTTTTTTGTAGCTTTGACTGCCTCAGCTTTATAAAGACATGATTTTCCTTAAGCTTTACACAGAAAAAACAAGCAAATTTGCGTTGGCGCTGCTTGAGCTTGATGATTTAATAGCAAAGAGGATGTCCTGTCCGTTCACCCCCACTTCCCTTTTTATCCAGTTCTGCAATTACTGAGATGCAGCTCGGAAACATCGCGCTGAAATTGCATTGCCGACAGAACAGGGGTTCCGCGAGCCCTCGGAAGAAGTGCTGCCCTGCGAGGCGTGCTTTCTTCAGCCGAGCCTTCAGTTTGTCAGGTGCTGAGCTGCATTACATGCACGACATCACACTAATTGGTGCCACCTATGTCGATTAACAAAACAAGCCGGAGTGACTGACGTGCCGCCAGGTGGTGCATCGCCGCATGAGGCAACAACAGGAAACCATGTCAGAGGGCCTGTGGCCCACTGTGAAGCTGCCATGTACGTGTTACCAAGCGCACAGGCAGAAGTGTTTGTCGTTTGCTACATTAGCATGCTAAAACTGGTTTGCAACAGCCGAATTTACAGTATGAACACGTATCTTATTGTCTTTTTAGCTTCCACTCGTATCAAAGAATATTGATTAGTGTTTCCGTTAATCGCTCAAGATCCACAAACCTCGAACTTCTCCTGGTGACATCTTATAGAAACTTCTCTAGTTTAAGGGCTTCAAAGGGCGAAGAGTTGGGTAGATTCTCCCAAGAGATTTATGTCTTCAACCTTAAAGTGTGCTGGAAAAAATACTATGAATTTGCGGCATCCAAGTTCAGTATGTTGTGCTGTGTTGCAATCATCTGTATAATGTACATCATCCTTTATTTTGGACTTGCAGATCTAAAATATTGACAAAAGGCCAAAGGATTGATGATCTGCAAAGTTGAGGAGCTATAATGGTTGTGATGTCATCTAAATTAGAAGAAGATGTCGGTATAGAGATTTTTTTCTACAGTATGTTTTGCAGTTGATTATATCACAGCATTGTACAATGTGTTAGATGGACATTAAAAAAGGCTGCTTTGGAAGGAGCTTCTGATATCGTGGTCAGTTGAAAGCTACCGTATTATTTGGCAACACTGGGGCTCAATTGATAGTCTCTTGGCCAATGGTAGCTGTTCTTGCTGAGGTCCCTCCCATGGTAACAGCTGTGTTTGCTGCTCTGGTCACTGGCATGGTGACCATCTCTCAAATGGCCATGATATCATTACAGCTTATTGGTGCTGTGAAAGTGGCTGATTTTGCTGCTTTGGCCCCTGCAGTGGTGTCAGCTTTTATCATTTTGTGGTAGCTGCTATTGCTTTTATGTGTTCTGAGGTTACAACTGTGGTCATTTCTGTTTTTCCTCCCTATCTAGTAAGTTGTTGTTGTCCCCTCCCATGGTAGCAGCCATGGTCACTGCTATTGCAGTGGCTGTGGCTACTGCTGTAAGTGTCAAATATTGTTGCTGCTGTGGTGAAATACGTGGCGCCCCAGTAACCTTTGTTGAAGAAACATAGGGGCTCATTTGCACCACCGCTGTGTCAATTTCTTTGATGCAGCGGTGGCACAAAGCAGTCCCCCACAGTGCTCCACATTTACAAACTGGCACAATGGGATCATTGCACAAGTTTGCTAAGCCTTGCACCACATTATACCTTCACAAGTTATGATGTTTTAAAGGTAGGCATTTCTCAGTTAGAAGCCATGTATAACTGGCGCAGTGAAATCTACAAAATTTCAGTGTGTCGTTTTGCGCCTTCACAGCGTCACTTTTAGAATGCTGCTCAGAGCAGGCATTAAACTGACGCAGAGCTTATTTGAATGGGGGGCCGCCTGGCATTGCTGGAGTAGCATAATTTTTTTTTACCCTAAGCCAGCAACTCATCAGTTTAGCGCCACAGGTGCATCAGAAATTCTGATGCATCTGTGGACACTGTGCTTCATGGGGCTCTGTATAGTATATACAGCGCTACCATGGCGTCATTAGGGCGGCGCAGGGTAGCACAAGAAATCTGGTGCATCGATTCCGATGTGCAAGTTTCTTGTAAATGAGGCTCATAGTGTCTACATAGCCAAGGTATGTAAACTGGGGCCAATGAGGCAGGGCAAAGGGAACAACATTCATGGAGTCGTGGGTGGCATTCTAGTGGTGCCACACATCTCTTATAGGTGTTAGATACAACGTGGGAAACATTTTAGAAGTGTCATTCTAAGGTCTGTAGGGCATGGTACCAGAATATTGAGGACAACATATTGTTCTACACAAATATTGTGCCCATATATCAAGTAGCAAAATATCATGAATGTAAGTGTATATAGGTAAATAGAAGTTCACTAAACTTAAAGCCACATAGATGTACCTTGAAAATATACATATGTTCCCTAGGAAAACATTTTTTTGTTTGCTTATAACTTTGGGGCCGGGTCTCGAAACATGCTTTCCAATGAAATTTTTTCATTAGAAAATTCAACTGCAATTCTGCAAAAATTGCCAAACGGAATTATATAAAATTTGGCAGAAAGTTAGGTCTTGGTCCAGAAAGTGTGTATTTTGTGAAAATCTTTTCCGTAGGTTTTGAGGAATCAAGGTTTAAAAACTTTGTATATTTCACACCGCAGAGCATCTGCAGAGCTGACAAATCTTAAGATCTGATTGGCTGCCATCATATTAACAAAAATGTGGTCGCAGCCATTTTATGACTTATGTACTCAGCCTCTCATCGTGAAAATAAGGTAAAAAAATATAAAGGGGACAGGGTAGTCTAGCCTCCCCGTCCCTAGGCCTGATGGCAGGGGTCCCAGAGGGAGCCCCTGGGAGCAAAACATTTAAAAAAAACATTTTACCAAGAATTTACGGCGAATCTGCGAATTTGCACCAAAATAAAAAATAAACACCCCAGGGTGGACCAGGGGAAGTGACATATTTTTTGAGTGGGTTCCAACCCTTCCAGGGCTTTTTCTAGGCCCTAAAGACTCACTTTCCCGAGGGTCACATTCCTTTTTAAGAGAATGGAGCATGCAGCCTCCCTCCCAGAACCTTTTACAGGGCCTGGGGGGCCATACCTCGGGGCTTCATTTATTTTGAAGGACGGGGAGCACATCCCTAGCACTCTAGACTTTTGTAGGTACCAGGGGATTTCAGGGCCCGGTGACTCAATCCCTTGGGACCAAAGCTTCAATTCTGTAGGTGTTCCATTGCCCAGTTACAACACCTATAGCAATTGGTGGGCCTAGGCCATGGGGGTAGCCCCAGGGCCCTCTCAGCTCCTGCCCACTTCTCACCCTCCACTGTTTGAAGTCGGTGGAAGCCAACTCCATGTGTTTGCTCCTGCCTGGCGGTAGCAGCTTTTCTTTACTCTCGCCTGTGGGAGCAAACCTATATTCCCTGTCAGCAGGGAGAAAGTTTAAGCTTTCCCTGCCCATGCTCTTGCATGCAGGGAATTGCAATGGGGTTTGGGCCTCCGTGACATTGCTGCCATCAACCCTGGATGATAGGGTACCTGGTGCCCTTATGTGGCTTAGGGAGTGAGCCCTTTGCTCTCTGTTTCATAAAGACAATAAGAAATCTGCCCCAGGGAGGGGGCCATGGGGACAGCTGAGAGCCTCTGAAAGGAGGGCCGCACACTCCCCTCTCTCGAAAAATAAACATCAGCCTTGTGGGATGGGGTATCCTACGCCTATATAAGGTTGAATGATGGGGTGCGCATACCTTTTCCCCATATAAAAAAATACCAAGTAAATGTGAAATGAGCAGAGTAGCAGCTCATTTCACATTACCTGCTTCATCTTGGGAGCCCCCAATAATGTCCTTGGACGTTATTTTAATAACATATTTCTTTCTGGTGGTGATCCTTGAAAGAAATGAGGCAACATTACAATTTTTTAAATGTGGGAGGTTGCATGGACTGCAGAAGCCCTCCTGCAACATTGGAAAAAAAACACAGTAAGTCTCCTGGGTCATTGAATCCTTAACCCCAGGAGACCTTACTGTATAGTTAAAACATTCCAAGAAGGAGCTGTATGCTCGTTAGCTGGAGTGCAGGGCCCCCTTGTGATTGGTTCTATGGCTGCACTTTGTGGCATGAAAACTGTTAAGAAAACGAGTCAAAGAAATGTTAAATATTTTCTTTTAAAATGCTTTCTTGAAAATATTTTTATGACTATCCCTTTTATTAAACATTGCAATGTATGAATTATTAAACTGTACAGTTGATTATAGTTATTAATGACTTTTTGACGAAGACAATAGGTCTGATCTCTACATGTTAATGTGCTGACTTCATGATAAAGCCAATAAACAAACCTGTTGATTTGTATTTGACAAAACCCATAGATCTGCCCTACTTAACATGAGCCACTTCACATTGTTACATAACATAGTCAGTCATGTGCTGCATGGGGTTGGGTGTCCGCGGGACTGGCACAACCACACTCCAGGCATGGCAATCAGCATCTTACTTTACAATAAAAATAGTAATTCAGTAAAAAAACAAATGTTAAAGTGAAAATATCGTTTTAAACATACCATTTTACACAAACGAAACCACTGAAATTCACTAGCTATAATTATCTCAAGTAACTATAACTTGTGCCTTAAAGTAAATGTTGGAAATGTGGTCTCTAGTTGGCCGTGGTTTGCACCTTGCTCAAGTATGGACCCTCACTTTAGTCAGGGCAAGGAAGTCACACATCTAAGATAACCCCTGCTCACTCACCCCCTTGATAGCTTGGCACGATCAGTCAGGCTTATCTCAGAAGCAATGTGTAAAGTATTTCTACACACACACACACTGTGTAAACACCAGAACAGTACTCCACACCAGTTTAGAAAAATAGTTAGTGTTTTTCTGAGTAAAACAAGACCAAAACGAAAAAGAAATCCAACATACACAAGTAAAAATATAATTTTTTAAAGGTTAAAATGAGTCTTTGTCCATAGGAATCAATGGTCGTATCTTTTTATCACAAAGTACTTGGGATGCATAAAAAACAAAGATGATGCGGGCCACATGGGAGGTGAGGCTCTGAAAAAGCAAAGTGATGCATCAGTTCCTAATAGACCTGGCATCCTTGATGTGGTCTCCCCTAACTTTTTACCTCTGCTTTCCAGGTTGTTTCTGTGTGCTGGACTCTGTTTTTGCTGTTTTTGTTATTCTGGGCACTTTACCTATGCAGACCAGTGCTAAAGTGCAAGTGCTCCCTATGTGAAATTGTATGTGTAATTGGCTTTTCCATGTTTGGCATATTTGATTTACTAGTAAGTCCCTAGTAAAGTGCACTAGGGGTGCCAAGGGCCTGTAAATCAAACGCTACTAGTGGGCCTGCAGCACTGATTGTGCCACCCACACGAGTAGCCCTGTAAATCTGTCTCAGATCTGCCCCTGCAATGTCTGTGTGTGCAGTCATGCACTGCCAATTCGACGTGGCAAGTGTACCCACTTGCAAGGCCCAAACCTTCCCTTTTTATACATTTAAGGCACCCCTGACGTAGACCGTAGGTAGCCCCATGTGCAGGGTGCAGTGTATGTTAAAGGTGGGACATGTACTGATGTGTTTTACATGTCCTAACAGTGAAATATTGCCAAATTCGTTTTTCACTGTGCAAGGCCTATCTCTCTCATAGGTTAACATGGGGGCTGCCTTTAAATATTATTAAAGTTTAGATTCCCTTTGAGAGCAGATAGAAATATGGAGTTTGGTGTATCTGAATTCACAATTTAAAAAAACATCTTCTAGTGAAGCTGGTTTTTAAATTGTTAATTTGAAAATGCCACTTTTAGAAAGTGGGAATGTTCTTGCTTAAATCATTCTGTGACTCTTCTGGTTTCCCTGTCTGGGTCAGACTGACAGTTAGGTTCTTTGTGAATGTCTTCTAGACAGTGACACAAAGGAAGCTGGGGTGTAGCCTGCATATCCTGATGAGCCATCTGGGAAGGAGTAGTCACTTACACCTGAATGGGAGGTGTCTGCCCTCATACAATTCAGTCTATAACCACCTGGTGTGTGTCTGGGGCCTGGCATGGGCAATGCAGGATCCTGTAAACAACAGAGACTTTCCTTTGAAGTTTGCCTACTTCAAAGGCAGAAAGAGGTATAAGAAGTGGACCCAAAACCCGAGACGTTAGATTTTCCTCAAGATCACTTCTGAAACCAAGAGGAACCTCTGTCAAAGAGAAGAGCGAAAGAGCTGAGGAGAAGTGCTGCCCCTGCCTGTGCTTTGTTGGGCTATTCTACATTTGCTGCTTCTGCCTGTGAAAAGGGACAAAGACTAAACTTTGTTGTGTATTCCTGCTTGAGAAGAATCTCCAAGGGCTTGGACTGAGCTTGCCTCCTGTTTTGAAGTCTCAGGGCCATCAAAGACTTCCTCTGCCAGCTTCTGGCCTCTCGGCTGAGACTCCTGCCCTTCCAAATGGTGCCCTATCCAGTCCCTGGGCCCTTGAAAGGTGAAGTTGGCAGAACCAAGACTGAAATTCACACACAGAACACCATGCAGGGAAATTTTTGATGCACCACCTGCAATGCAGCTGATAAACGATGCGCCACCTGCTCCATGGCTAAAATCGACGCTCCACCTTCATCGCTGCTGAGAGATCGACACATTGTGGCTGGAGAAATGATGCAAGGCCCATTTGGGGCTGCTGATAACAACACTAACCCCTCGCAGTGTGGTTTTCCAACACCGTGCGACCGGATTTCACATGAATCGTCACTGAGCCTTAAAGTCATTGTGAACCTGAGCGGATCAGAAGTGCCCTGTCAGGAAATCAATGCATCGCTCTCTAGCAAGTGAAAAAAGCGACACATCGCCTACCCGTCCGGAGAAGAAATAACGCAAAGCCTCACTTGCGAGTAAGGAATCAATGCATCACTGACTTTTCCTACGCACGCTCGCCCGTGCAGCGTTATTTTTGACGCAAACCAGGTACTTTGTGTAACAACTTTTCCATTGTTTTTCATGGAGTAAGCCTCTTATTCTTTTGAAAATTCATATCTACACATACCGTGTATGTTGGATTTTTGTTGTTTTGTTCTTGTTTGATTTAGATAAATATTACCTATTTTTCTAAACTGGTGTGGTGTCCATTTTGTAGTGTTTTCACTGTATTACTGTTTTTTGGTGCAAATACTTTACACATTTCCTTTGAGATAAGCCTGACTGCTTGTGCAGAGCTACCATGGGGATTAGCAGGGGTTGCCTTACGAGTGTAACTCCCTTACCCTCACTAGAGTGAGGGTCCCTGCTTGGACAGAATGCAAACTGACTGCCAACCAGAGACCCAATTTCTAACAGTTCCTTACTGTACAGGGATGGGGGGGTGCATCAATTATTTCATCACAGGAAAGGCGATGCGTTAATTTCCGGACACGCAGCCTAGTTTCCTTACTGTAGTGCAAGGCAGATGAGAAATTGATGCGCAGGGATGATGTGTGGAAAATCCAGACAGGCTATGTTGATGGAGCTGTGTGTCAAATCTGCAGCCACGAGAATGGCGCTGTGTCAATTCTCCAGCTGCGGGACAGGCATTACATTGATTTTTCAGCCGTGGCGCTTCAGTACATGGAGTTTCCCCTTCAGGTCACCAGCTTACACTTCCAAGGACCCAGGGACTGGAGTTGGCACCGCTTGGCAAGTCAGGACTCTTAGCAGAAGAGCCCAGGTACTAGCAGATGAAGTCTTTGATGTCCTTTAGACTTTTTAACAGGAGGCAAGCTCAGTTCAAGCCCTTGGAGAATCTTGGAAAGCAGGATATAGAAATCAAAGTCTAGTCCTTTCACCCCCAGGACAGAAGCAGCAAGCCGCAGGCCAGCACAACAAAGCAACAGACAGAGTGGCAGACTGCTGCAGCATTCAGCTCTTCTTCCTGGCAGAATGTCCTCAGTCAAAATGTGTTCTAACTTTGCAGTGTCAGAGATCTTGTACTTATACCTATTTCTGTCTTTGAAGTAGGCAACTTCAAAGAGAATTCTTTGTAGTGCACAATGCCCTGCCTTTCCCTGCCCTGACCCTAGACATACTCCAAAGGGTTGAAGACTGCTTTGTGTTAGGACAGGCACAGCCCAATTCAGGTGCAAGTGTCAGGTTCACACACCATTCTAACTCAGGAAGACCCATCAGCCTAGTGATGGGCCATTAAAATGTGCAGGGCACACCTCAGCTCCCTTTGTGTTACTGTCTAGAGTGAATACACAAACAGCTAAACTGTCATCCAGACGTGTATTCAGCAGACTGGCAGAGGCACAGAACGCTTAAACCAAACAATGCCCACTTTCTAAAAGTAAAAAGAGCAGTTGATGGATGGAATGCAGAACAAATCAAACATTCCGTACATCATCTGTTCTTTTTGCATTTGCCGCCCCAAGTGGGAAGGGAGTGCCCATACATGGGTCCTGTGCTCACTGCACCACTGGATTCAAGCTACCCTAGTTGATGAAGGGTGATACCCTGAAACTGGCCCTAGGATGCTTGTTTTCGGTTCAGGGAGGACGTGGCTTGGCAGTTCGGGCTGGACTGTTTCCATGAGGAGCAGGGTCAAGACTGATTTGCATATGGCTGAGTTCAAACTGGGGTGGCGTGGTGAGCAAGAAAACAATGTATTAAACCCAGATCTTTGTGACTGGGAGTGAGTGTTTGCGTTTTTCAGCATCCCGTCCATCATCTGTTCTTTTGCATTTGTCGCCCCAAGTGGGAAGGGAATGCCCAGACGTGGGACCCGTGCTCACTGCGCCACTGGATTCAAGCTAGCCTAGCTGATGAAGGGTGATACCCTGAAACCGGTCCTAGGATGCTTGTTTCCGGTCCAGGCAGGATCTGGCTTGGCAGTACGGGCTGGACTGTTCCCATGAGGCACAGGGTCAAGACTGATTTGCATATTGCTGGGTTCAAACTGGGGTGCTGTGGTGAGGAAAAAACTGATGGATTAACCTCAGATCTTTGTGACTGGGGTGAATGTTTGTATTGTTCAGCATTCCGTCCATCATCTGTTCTTTTTGCATTTGTCACCTCAAGTGGGAAGGGTATTCCCAGATGTGGGTTCTGTGCTCACTGGATTCAAGCTAGCCTAGCTGATGAAGGGTGATACTCTGAAACCAGTCCTACGATGCTTGTTTCCCGTCCAGGGAGGACCTGGCTTGGCAGTTAGGGCTGGACTGTTCTCATGAGGAAGAGGGTCACAACTAATTTGCATATGGTTGGGTTCAAACTGTAGTGGAGTGGGGAGCAAAAAAATGATGAATTAAACCCAGGTCTTTGTAACTGAGGTTGAATGTTTGCATTGTTCAGCATTCCGTCCATCATCTGTTCTTTTTGCACTTTCTAAAAGTGGCATTTTGAAACCTACAGTTCATAAAACTGATAAAAAGTATATATTTTTAAATTGTGAGTTAAGAGACTCCATAGTTCTATCTGCTCCCAATGGGAAATTTTACTTAAAAGGTATTTCAAGGCAATCCCCATGTTACCCAATGGGAGAGATAGGCTTTGCAATAGTGAAAACTGAATTTACCAATAATTCACTATCTGGACATGTACAGCACACCAGTACATGTCCTTCCTTTTAAATACACTGCACCCCACCTAGGGGGCTGCCTTGGGCCTACTTTAAGGGTGACTTATGTGTAGTAAAAGGGAAGGTTTGGCCCTTCCAAGTGGGTGCACCTGACGGGTCAAAAATGGCAGTTTAAATCCCCACACACGGATACTGCCATGGCAAGTCTGCAACATATTTATAGTGCTACTAATGTGCGTGACACAATCAGTGCTGCAGGCCCACCAGTAGCATTTGATTTACAGGCACACACAGTGCACTTTAGTAGGGACTTACTGATAAATAAAATATGCCAATCATGGATAAACCAATACAATTTAGACAGAAAGCATATGCACTTTAGCATTGGTTAGCAGTGGTAAAGTGCCCAGAGTCCTACAGCCAACAAAATCAGGTCTGAAAAAATAGGAGGAAGAAAACAAAACATTTGTGGATAACCCGGCAAAAAGGACCAAGCCCAACAGTAGATATAACCCATGCCCTCACCATGCACTGCTAGTTACCTCACATATTACAGCATGACACGTTCTGTGATATCATTGATAATATCACTGCAACATCTGAAATTACATCATTGATGACAACACTGTGCTTTAGGGCACGGGTTATTGTTACTTGTGATAACTATAAGTGGTGAACTTCAGTGTACTTTTGAGTTTAAAATGTTATGTTGTCAATAAAGTATTCACCAAACTATGATGTTACTTTAACCTGTGTTTTGTTTAAATGTATTTCCAGTTTTGTTGATGTGAAATAATATACATTTTTTAACTATAACATTGCTTTAACCATTGTTTTATTCAGTGAATTTCCAGGGTTTTGATAAGTAAAGTGATATCTACAACCTGAGCACAACGTGGGCTTGGCAGCAGAGCTTGACCTGACGACAGATGACCCTTGGATTCTCTCATGCACCTATCCTGGCCTCATCAGGATTTGGCTTTGCTCCCACCTGGCTGGAACAGCTTTTGTGCATGCTCCTGGCAGGCTGGAACAATCACGGAAACAAATGTAGGTCCCACTCAGTGGGAGCATTTTAAAGCAGCAGGGAAACGAGTTCCGGGTTGGGCTCCACCAGGACACAAGTGAGCTGGCCCTGGGGGATAGGGTACGAGGGGCTGTGATCGGCTCAAGATTGGGGGGGCACATGCCCCTCTTTTGAAATGTATGCAGGCTACAGGATATGGGGTGTCTGGGGCCATGATCTGCTCAGGTTGGGGGAAGAGTGGGCCCCTCCCCCTTCTTAAAGAGAAGATGTTGGGCCCTCTGGACGGGGTGCCTTAGGCTTTAATTGGCTCAGAAAAGTGGCCTACACACACAACCCTCCCCAAGTAATATAATACACTGTCCCCCAGTGGCGTGCTATTTTTTCCCACAATCCTGCTGGAGGACTACTGGGTCACAGGATTTTCCTTTTTCATTTTAGCCCAGGACGTACCTTTGAGCAGGACTAAAGGCCCAATTTATTTCTTAGTGGTAAGAAAAATCTGTTCAAATAGTGAGGGAGTACCTTTACTGCTAAGAATGTGGTCCATCTGTCAAATTTATCAGCTGGCAGATTGTCTGATTAATCACAGTGGAGACTTCTCCATCTCCACCATGATTAATCCCCTCCTATGTCACTGCAGAAAGAGGGCCGCCACAGGCTGATTTGTCATTTCACCTATCTAATTTAGATGGGCGGATGTATAGGTCAGTTTTCACTGCCCACCATCACCAGTAAAACCCTGATGGTAATAGGTAATGAAAACTGCTAAATGCTTCCATTGCGACAGGAGCATGGCATTTTTTATTTTAAAAAAGAAAATCCCATTCTGGACATTCTTTTGAAAATAAAAAAGGAAACTGTTTGGTACGGGGCTATGTCAGTGCACAGTGCAGCACCATTTCCCCTGCACGCTGGTCACAAGTTGCATGCCAGGAATGGGGTACAGTCTGACTGAGAACAGGCGGCAGAGGACAAGAATGTGGCACAAGGTCCACACCCTGTAACAGGTGACGCACCACTGAGATGAACAAAGGGACTGGTAGGAGGACCTTCTCTACCTGCCTGGTGTTGAGGTCTTAGTGCTAGTTAAGGGATGAATACAATTTCTAATTTTATTTGTATTACTTTTCTGTAGGCTTTATTTAAATTACAAGTAAGTAGGTACGGATATATGTATATGTGTGTGTGTGTGTCTATATAAAACTATTATATATATGTGTGTGTGTATAATGTTATAATATATCCATATTTTTATGTACATACATTTACATATATATGTATACTATATACACAAATGTACATATGTATATATGTAGTAAGAAATTGGGTTACTTGTTGAGGGGTTGAAACCCTGCTCATGCAGCAACCACAATTCTTCTCAGGGCAAAATCACAAGCAAACCCTCAATGAGCCTCTGTTCAACCCTCAGGTAGTTTGGCACATGGCAGTCAGGGTAACTCAGAGGCAATGTGCAAAGTATTTGTGCAACAATAATATAGTGAAAATACTTTACAGAAGGAGCCCACAGCAGATTTATAAAAACAGAGTTAGTAAACAAATCAATAAAAAAAAGAGAGAAATGCAATTAGTAGAAGCAGGGATATTCTATTTTACAATTTTAGTAAATAGTAGCACCAAATGACATAAAGTCCAATTGTAGATATCTGGTCGCACTGGACCAGGAGAAAGTTTCAAGTTGGGGCCAACTGCAATGGAGCATGGGCCATCTACGGGGACTCAGAACACCTTAAGTTATGGTTTGCAGAGTGTTGCAGGATCCGCATCGAAGATGTCTTCCACAGCCAAAGCAATGTATTGGTTCTGACCTGTGGTAAAGCTGCGATGCAAAGTCCTGTTGTGTTGTCATTGAAGATCCTGTTGGTGAGGGCTTGTGTTGTGAATTTGAGGATGTGTCACACAGTCGGGGAAATACATTTGTTCTGGGCAATAGCGTGGCTGTGTTGTAGAGTCTGGTGTTGATGTTGAGGATGTGGTTGACGAGAGATGCAAGGGCCTCCGCTGAGGATTCATCATGAGTGGCAGTTTGGATGTGGCCCGAGCCGTGATGCGTTATGGCTCTTTGTGGTGGTTCCAATTGATGCAGCAGAGATGTTGTGTTGGTTCGGCTCGGTGTTGTGCTGTGCAGCAGAGATGCATTGGTTTTGTTGGATCCACAGAGTCTGACAAAGCATCTTAAGCCCACTTCCAAGGGTCCAGGACTGAGAAGGCACCACTTGGCAGGGTAGACTCACAGATGACAGATAAAAGGTTGTTGGAAGCCTGTTATGTCCCTGAGGCTTCAGATCAGGAGGCCTGCCACCTAGCCCTTGGAGTCACTCTGGGTTCTGGGTTCAAGAGATGTAGGTCCAGTCCTTATCAAGCAGTTAAAAAGGCAGGAGACAGTAGGTTAGCACAGCAAAGCAGGAGTCCAGCAGAGTGGCAGTCCTTCAGCAGCACAGCAGGCCTTCTTCCTGGTCGAGTATCCACTGGTCCTGAAGTGTACTGAAGTGGTGGTGCCGAGCTCCAGTATTTTTACCGAGTTGTGCCTTTGAAGTGGGAAGAAGCTTCTAGAGACACGCCTTGAAGTGCACAGACTGTCTTCCTTTCTGGCCCTGGCTCCAGATAAATTTCAGGAGATATGGACAGCTTTTTGTGGAGACAGGACTCAGTCTTTCGAAGTGTAATTGAGGCTTGGCCCAGCTCCTCCCTCATCATTCTGTCAGTGATGGCCCACCCAGTCACACTTAAGCTCCATTGTGTGCGACAGTCCTACTGCCTACTACATCCAGTCATGTGCCCAGAGACATGTTGCAGGCACCAAATGAGTAAGGCAGGAATCTGCCAGCATTCTAAAAGTGGCATTTTCAGAACGGCAATTTAAAATCAAACTTCATTATAAATTAGGATTTTAAATTGTGAATCCAGAGACAGCAAACATGAATGGTTTACCTCTTCACATTTGAAAAGTGCACTTACAACTTATAATTAGGCAATTCCAATGTTATCCTATGAGAGATATAGGCCTTGCAGTAGCGAGAGTTTTTCACTGCCAGGACATGAAAGACTTAAAAGTACACATCTTACCTTTAAATTTAAAGTACATTGCACCCTGCCCTTTTGGCTGTTGATGGCCTACCCTAGAGGTAACACATATATGTATGAAAAAAGAAGGTTTGGGCCCGGCAAAAAGTTAATTTTGTCAGACCAAAATGGCAGTTTAAACTGCACACGGACCCTACAATGGCAGGCCTGAGACATGTTCACCAGGCTACTTAAGTGACTGGCACTATCAGTGCTGCAAGCCTACTTGTAGCATTTAATGTACAGGCCCTGGGCACATTTAGTGCAGCTACACTAAGGACTTACAAGTAAACTAAATATACCACCTGGGTAAAAGCCAATTCTACCATGTTTTAAGGAGAGAGCACAAGCACTTTAATACTTGTTTGCAGTGATAAGTTGTACAGAGTCCCACAGCCAATGAAAACTAATTAAGCAAAAATAGGAGGAGTGAAGGTAAAATGTTTGGGGTAGGGCTCTGCAGAGAAGGCAAAGTCCAACAGAGTCTCTAAATTAAGCTTTACTGCTTTCGTGCTAAGCTACCAAAAGGTTAACCACAGGTTAATTTAGTGACTTTTGTGGTTAACCCTGACAGGGATTGTGGTTGTTGCATTAGAAGATTCTTCATTCCCCTCATTCAAAACCCAGTTTCTTACAATACCCTTATATTCAAATTTGCACTAGGGGGAAGGATGTCATCAACACAAAACAGAACAGCATCCTGGTAAGGAAAATATATAAAAGATTTTTTGAGAATGTCACTTGTTAGTTGGGGGGACTGGTATAACTCACCAAGTAATAATGTCACTATTCTGTATCAGATATGTTTCTTAAATTTATACCTTAGCTCAGTCCTGGTAGCTGTGACACAGAACAGTCAGGACTGACTCCAAAGAAGACACGTGTAAAGTATTTACCAGTACCAAAACAGTCTAAAAGTAGAAGACATGACATGATTAAAAATCCCACTCCAATGTATAAAGCTAGCATATACTTTATCCGTAAATAAACACCAAAGTGTCAAAAATGTGACAAAGGGAACTGGAGTTATGATTTTTTAAAGGTGGTCACAAAACACTACTTTTCACTCAAAAGATTTCATAATTCACTGCTGCTCGTCTATAGCTGTATCCAGGTCAAAATTTCAGAACAATTGTGATGGAGTGCCTATTAGATACCGGGCCTGGTTGTTCCTGGTCAAAGTTTTTCCTTCAAACTTAGAAACTTTTCTGGTTCTTTTCTTCATCAATGGGACTTGTCAGAAGGATCCTCTGCATCTTGGATCCTGCACTGGACTTGACATCAGCATATAGGTGAGGTCCTGAGGTCTGGTAAGAGCCTTGGCTCTTCCTGGGAGTTCAAGGCTAGCCACACACAGAAAAATCTTTTCAACAGGTGCAATCTAAAGTTGGTTGCCCAGGAAGGCTTCTAGGGTTAACGTGAGCTAAGTAGCAGTAGAGTGGCAGCCTCTGTTTTTTTTCCAAAGAATCTTTGAGCTCTAGGCCCACAGGTTGCGTTTCTTCTAGAGTAAATAGTCCACTCTAGTACTAGCCAAGGGCACAGGACCTGAAGGCACCTCCTGGGTGCAAGGACTCAATCTCCAGAATGCACCAGTGAGGGCTAGGAAAAGTCAAATTGTAACTAGTCAGCTGGGAACTTTCAGATGCAGGGCTTCTTTGCATTTTGTGTTCTTGGAGCTTAATAGGAGGCAAGCCAACTAGCCCTTGGATTCCACTCTCTAGCCCTTGGCACAAGTAAAAGCAGCCTGAGAAGCCAGGATACAATTTGTAGGAGTAACTAGAGGGAAGCAGCAGTTCTTACATAACTCCCCACCAGTACTCTGGTGAATGGGCACATAGATATTTTATAAATGAGCTGCACAGCCTACCCCATGAGAACCACCCGAGAAGTATTCTTTAGAGATGGGAGGAATTATATTTGAGTGATCTTAGGGTATTATAAAGATAGACATGCGATAAACCCAATACACTCAAACTGATGTAGGTTAATGCATGTTTAGATATACTGACATACATTTTCACACATGACGCACTCATACAAACCCAATCATGGACAGACATTTGGATATGCCAGTAAAAAATAGTTAGTGAGAAACATATAGAGAAATGCAAATGTTATACAATTTCACATATTTTATCTATAGTTATTTTGTTTTAGTTCTTTAATAAAATATTTCAGTATGCACACTTATCCTTTTAATATGTTAGATCACAATATTCCAAATTCCACATGAATGATGGATACTGAAGAGTTTTTGTACTTCTAAAGAACCGTCCCATTTTTCACCCAATTATGGCAAATATAGTATTGTTTGCATATACGAACAATGCTAATAGTATATATATATATGTTTTTTATTTGATGTAATTATCTAGGGAGTAAGTAGTTATTGATGTGGAAAATTCTTCCGCAGTGTGGCAGATATCCAGTTTTCAATTTCCAACTTCATTGTACATTTCCCTTGCTCCACATCTACACTTTCATTAATTATCTAAAGCCAATGTTCTGAAATGAACCAGCCACAGTTCAGATCAGTAGTCCAAAATTAATGCCTTTCAGACATCTTATTACTCTTTCAGCCGTGTAAAAATGGATCAGAGCTACACTGCATAATTTAGAATGTTAAAAATGGTGCTAATGGGAAGACAATGCAAGCAAATGTAATTACAGTAACCTTCAGCACCCTGCCTTCATTATAGCATTGTTTAAAGATTTTTAGGATACAAGACTTTTGCACAAGATCTCTGGCAGCCAGCATTTCTGTACTGAACAGGTGCCCCCTTGGTTAACACAAATCATCTGTGCTTCCCACCCCTATTGCTCTGAATGTGGTGATGCAATGCTTTTGAAATTCTATTGGGAACATTTGCATTTGAATCTGATTTGCTACTCTGAAGAAAAAAGATATTAATAAATAGTATAATATGTGTTAATAAATGTAACAGCTTGTCTAGTTAAAACTAATATGACCCACTAATATGCACCTACATTCCAATGGATTTCAGCAAAATGTATTGAGGCTGATCACATGTAAGGAGTTATTTGTGCGTGGGTGCCACTAGGGTATGCAGCCATATCAAGTCCCTGTTAGGCACACCTGACCAAACCAGCATTTCCAACATCTTTCTCAACTCAGAGAGGTATTGACCCAAGCATTGGACTGCAATGATAGGGCTACATATTAGACTGATTTATAGACACAGAGGAGCTTCAGGATTATTCACTCTGGCTGAGTGGGAAAGTCAAATGGCAGTGGTATGGTCTATGTACCTTTAAATTATGGAATGTCATATGTCATTTTTGGCGTCTTGCTGGTGGCTTTCTAGGCTCGCAGGAGTCATTTGGGAGCCTTTAGCAGACACAGGGAGACGTCATATGTTGTTTCTTTTATATATTGTATAAACTGCTTTATACTCGTTATCCTCATATAACTTCTATCTCATCACAACAACTAATTTGTCGATGAGCAGATTCAGGACCCTGAGGAACAACACTTCACTCGGCACAGTCGCAATTTACTACAGCTATCTTGGATCTTCACCAGCATGGACTAAAGGTTTCTGCAGACTTCTTGTGTTTATATTCAGGCAAGTGCACATATTTGCTGTTTTGCTAAGTTGGTGGTGGTAATTGGCTTGGCAGTTCTGGCATCAACAGGCTGTAATCATGTGCTGTAGAGATTTCGTGCAGCAGGTTGCATGCAAAGACAATTGAGTGCTGTATTATCATGCACTCTGCTCGGTCTGATGGTCTGGATGGATCGCATGCATACCATTGCACACTCTAGATTGAATTGAAAGTTGTGAAGGATTGATTGCCTTTTGTTATTGAGGAGAAAGCTTACCTGGCTTATGTGGTGACTCTAATACTTCTGAGTTTTGGCAGCAGAAAGCATGTTTTTATGGCACTCACTGTTTGGCTCACCTTTCGAACTTATTATTGGTGGTTGCCATCTCCACTGTGATTGATGGAGTGCCTTGCTGAATGGTATTCTCCGATAATTTGATGGATTCTTATTCTTTTTCCTCTAACTTCAGTTAAATGAGACATATATACAAAGAAGCAAATAACAGATTGCAATTCTATTTTAAAGATGATACCAGCAACATTGTGGAAAGGCATAGATTTTTTACTCATCTTCAGCAACAGAATGAGTCCATTGACATATTTTTGGATTCTTGCGTCCACTTGCGAGTTTGGTGGGAATCTCAACAAGTATTTGAGAGTCCAAATTCTTGTTGACTGTTTTGATGGGAGGATCCAGGAGAAATGACTTTGCTGTAGGAATCCCACCTTGCTAGAGATATTGGAGATTGCCAAGGAAATTGAAAGATCAGTTATGGCTTTGCTTCTAAAGCACACAATACAATCTTCTAAATTGGATAGTGTGGTGATGAATAATTGATTCAGATGTGGTTTGAAGTTTAATCTAGCCAGTTTTAAGAATTGTTCTGTGTTTGAATTTTTCCCTTATGCAGGGTCATCCCCAATCTTTTTGCCTCCTGCCTCCTATTTATTCTGACCTGTTTCTGTTGGCTTTAGAACTTTGAGCACCTTACCACTGCTAACCAGTGCTAAAGTGCATACAGTATGCTTTCTATGTATGTTGTATTGTAGATTGGTTTATCCATGATTGGCATATTTGATTACTAGTAAGTTCCTAGTAAAGTGCACTAGAGGTCCCCAGGGCCTGTAAAGCAAATGCTGCTAGTGGGCCTGCAGCACTGGTTGTGCCACCCTCATTAGTAGCTCTGTAAACATGGCTAGACTTGCCACTGCAGTGTCTGTGTGTGCAGTTTTAAACTGCCAATTCGACTTGGCAAGTGTACCCACTTGCCAGGCCTAAGCCTTCCCTTTTCTTACATGTAAGACACCCCTAAGTTAGGCCCTATGGAGGCCCATGGGCAGGGTGCAGTGTATGTTTAAGGTAGGACATATACTAATGTGTTTTATATGTCCTAAGAGTGAAATAATGCTAAATTAGTTTTTAACAGTTGCAAGGCCCATACCTCTCATAGGTTGACATGGGGGCCGACTTTAAATATGATTAAAGCATAGATTCCCTTTGGGAGCGGATAGACGTGGAGTTTGGGGTCTCTGAGCTCACAATTTAAAAATACATCTTTTATTAAAGTTGATTTTAAGATTGTGTGTTTTAAAATGCCACTTATAGAGAGTGAGCATTTTCTTGCTTAAACCATTCTGTGACTATGCCTGTTTGTGGATTCCCTGTCTGGGTCAGCTTGACAGTTGGACTGTTTGCACCTCTCTCTAGACAGTGACACAAAGGGAGCTGGGGTGTAGCCTGCATATCCTGATGAGCCACCTGTGCTAGGAGGGAGGGGAGAGTGGTCACTCACACCTGAAAGGGCTGTGCCTGCCCTCACACAATGCAGTCTCCAACCCCCCGGTGTGTGTCTGGGGCCTTGCCAGGGCAAGACAGGATTTCACAAACAAGAGAGACTTTTCTTTGAAGTAAGCCTACTTCAAAGGGCAAAATTGGCATAAGAAGGGCATCCAAAACCACAGATTTCAGATCACTTCTGGAAACCAAGAGGAACCTCTGCCTGAAAAAGAGCTGAAGCGCTTAGGAAGAAGCGCTACCCTGCCTGTGACTGTGCTTTGTGGATCTATCCTGCAGTTGCTGCTTCTGCCTGTGCAAGAGGAGAAAGACTGGACTTTGTGTGCCTTCCTGCTTGTAAAGAACTCTCCAAGGGCTTGAAACCGAGCTTGCCTCCTGTTGTTGAAGTCTCAGGGACAGCAAAGACTTCTCTCTGCCAGCACCTGGAGCCTCTGCTGAGGCTCCTGCCCTGGCAGTGGTGCCCTATTCAGTTCCTGGAGCCTTGACAGGGGAAGCTGGTGGACCAAGGTTGAAAATCCACGCACAGATCGCTGTGTGGGGAAATTTCCGACACAAATTCTGGAGGGAATACCAGGAGGGGAGCCTAGCATGTACCGTAGGGCCATCTGCTGAGGGAGACCCCACAGTGTCAGGAGCACTTGGGGGGATGGCTGTAGCCAGCATTCCACCAGTTCTTGTGTCTGGCAGTACCACTCCCAGTGAGGGAGTGCAGAAGTCCGGACAGAGGGTTGAGAGGGGGTTGCGGACCCCAGTGGAGAACCTGGAGGGCCAGGGGTCAGCTCTGAGAGCAGAGCCCTCTAGGAATGACCTTCGTGAGACCATTTCTGGGTTGGGGGAATGCAAACTCTCACTTTCCCAAGAGGACAAGAAACAACCAGTGCGTCAAACCCTCAACAATTGGTGACCACCAGTGTAGAAAAAACTCCCCTCACCCACAAGTTGTGGCATGCTTCATCATCTGGCCACTGCTAACACACTCCTATGTAATCCCAAGTTGGAGTGGAGCAGAAAGGGTGGGGAAACATAAAATGTCACGCAACAAACATGAAACACACAAACGGGGACAAGAAAACAAACAACAGAACAGTGAAACTGTCTCAGGACATGATCACGCTCTTAATTTTATTATAGGTCTGCCTGGACAAGATGAAAAACAAACCCCTGGTAGTGACCTCAGGATGTAATTACCTGTTCATCCCAGTCTCTGTATATACGTCAACATGTTTCAGCCATTTTCTCACTGCCCCTTTGGGTTAATCGGCCTTCATCAGGACCTCTATAGTCCCCCGTTATAATTCTCCCCTACCTGTCATTGATCAGGATTTGTATCATTCTGTGTATCTGGGAAAAAAAATTCCCTGTTCGTATACACACTGTTGATTATCTATTATATAAAAGACAAAAAACAGAATCACACAAACACATATTCTTATCATATAAGAGAGTACATTTTATCCACTCTCATCCTATACAACACAAAGTGTTCTTCTTGTAATCTACTTCATAACATCTCCATGTGGCTGCGTGCAATTATTTCCCTTTCTCACACGAGTCCTTATCACCTCAGGGACTCTCTGTGATTTATAACCATCACCCAGGTTCCCTACCACAGTATGGGTTTATCATATTAAATTTTTTACGATTTAACACTCACCGAGTTTTCATTGGCTCTTTTTTCTAATCATTGCCGGGTGGGAGCACCACCCTGTAGTCACACACTGAATATAAGCAAAACAAATCTTGTTTATGTCAAGACCACAGGTCCCCGACCGAAATCAGGAGTTCTTTTACTTCATAGCGTATATATTTTTTGGGCCCGTTGACCCTCACGGGTCCTTATTATTTCATTATCATCCAACTATTATAATTTTAATGGTCGAATGAAATGTCTGTTTAAATAGTCAGAAAAGCAATCTGACCCCTCCCGTTCAAAACGTCCAAAGGGACCTTCCCCTTCCAGCCTCCCCCCTCTCCTTACTGTGTAAATTGTATTGTTAATTGGTTTAACATGGGGGCTGCCTTTAAATATGATTAAAGCGTTGATTCCTTTGGGAGCAGATAGATATGTGGAGTTTGGGGTATCTGAGCTCACAATTTAAAAACACATCTTTTATTAAAGTTTATTTTTAAGACTGTGTGTTTGAAAATGCCACAT
Source organism: Pleurodeles waltl (assembly GCF_031143425.1). Taxonomy (NCBI): domain Eukaryota; kingdom Metazoa; phylum Chordata; class Amphibia; order Caudata; family Salamandridae; genus Pleurodeles; species Pleurodeles waltl. Next base: position 491,972,424 of record NC_090436.1, read on the forward strand.
TTAGAGAGTGAACATTTTCTTGCTTAAACCATTCTGTGAATCTGCTTGTTTGTGAATTCCCTGTATGGGTCAGTTTGACTGTTGGGCTGTTTGCACCTCTCTCTATACAGTGACTCAAAGGGAGCTGGGGTGTAGCCTGCATATCCTGATGAGCCACCTGTGCTAGGAGGGAGGGTAGGAGTGGTCACTCACACCTGAAAGAGCCGTGCCTGCCCTCACACAATTCAGTCTCCAACCCCCTGGTGTGTGTCTGGAGCCTGGCCTGGGCAAGGCAGGATTTCACAAACAAGAGAGACTTTTCTTTGAAGTAAGCCTACTTCAAAGGGCAAAATGGGTATAAGAAGGGAACCCAAAACCAAAGACTTTAGATCACTTCTGGAAACCAAGGGGAACCTCTGCCTGAAGGAGAGCGGAAGAGCTGAGGAAGAAGAGCTGCCCTATCTGTGACTGTGCTTTGTGGAACTATCCTGCAGTTGCTGCTTCTGCCTGTGCAAGAGGACAAAAACTGGACTTTGTGTGCCTTCCTGCTTGTGAAGAACTCTCTAAGGGCTTGAAACCGAGCTTGCCTCCTGTTGTTGAAGTCTCAGGGACAGCAAAGACGTCTCTCTGCCAGCACCCGGAGCCTCTGCTGAGACTCCTGACCTGCCAAGTCGTGCCCTATCCAGTTCCTGGGGCTTTGACAGGGGAAGCTGGTGGACCAAGGTTGGAAATCCATGCACAGATCGGCGTGCGGGGAAATTTCTGACGCAACCTCCGAGAGCGGCTAAAGAAACGACGCACCGTGGGCTCCGCGGCTGAAATCGACGCAGCACTTGCAGCATGGCTGGGAAATCGACACGCGCGGCTGGAGAAACAACGCTCCGCATCGCTGATGGTGGCTAAAATGACGCAACATCGCTGGGCGTGGAAATACAAAGCAAGCCTGCCCGGACCCGAGGTGTTTTGTCTGGATCAACGCATCTCTCTCCTGCGGGGAAAGAAATGACACCCACCGACTGGACCAAAAAGAGAGAAATGACGCATGACCTTGCTTGCGGGTGAGAAATCGATGCACCGCTTACCTTTTTCGATGCACACTCGCCCGTGTGGGTTATTTAGATGCGACCCAGGTACATTTTCACGCTAACCGCATTAGCGTTGTGTTTAAAAGAACCTGAAGACTCTTTTTGCATTTTAATTAATAACTTGACTTGTGTATGGAGGATTTTTGTCATTTTGGTCTTGTTTTGTTTAGAGAAATATTTTCTATGTTTCTAGCCTGTGTTGTGTCATTTTGTAGTGTTTTCATTGAGTTACTATGTGTGTTGCTACAAATACTTTACACCTAGCACTCCGAAGTTAAACCTGCCTGCTCGTGCCAACCTACCAAAGGGGTGAGCTGGGGTTAGCTGAGGCTGATTCTCTTTGACCCTGACTAGAGTGAGGGTCCTTGGTTGGACAGGGGGTAACCTGACTGCCAACCAAAGACCCCATTTCTAACATCCTGCATTGGGGAAAACCTGCAAAAAATGGGGACAAATAGGTCATGTTCCCAAGAAAAGGGGAGAACCTGTGTGTTATATTAAAATTGGTGAAGTAATCATTGAGGCTACTGTAGATTCCAGATCACCAGTTACTATTGTGAGTGATGACATATTTTAAGGAATGGGGGCAAGTGATACTCACACTGCCTGATATACGTAAGGTAGCTCCTGAAAGTTTCACTATAGACACGATGGGGTATGTCGTCTTCAAAGGAACAATTATTTTAAACTAAGATATATGTTGCAAAGAGAGGTTATGATGTTTATGGATGGAGAGACCAGGTGTCATTTGGGATGATGTTGAGACTAGGTGCTGAATGCCGGATATCTCTAGATGATACTCAAGAGAGTCCTGCTGTTTCATTGGAGCCTTTGTTGATAAATATGCAACTTTTGTACTTTGACTATGTTTAACACTCTATTTGGAGCTTACAAGTTTCTTCCTATGCCGTTTGGCTTAGCTCCAGTGGCATCAGTTTTTCAAAAATTAATGTTTCAAATGTCTGGTTCTGTGAGAAATACATTGGCATATCAGGATGGTATCCTGATATTTCTGACACTGATCAGAACCAAGTGTTAAATTAAATGATTACGATTTTACATGCTCATAGTGTTACAGTAAAAACCGAAAAGAGACATTTTATGATGTAAGAGATTGAATACTTAGGTTATTGTAATTCCGGTGAAGAATTATAATCCAAGTCTGATCTGGTAGAAGCTATAAGAAACAGTCCTTCTCCTACTGATAAGGATTAATCACTGTCTTTTCTTGGGCTGTGTGAATATTATTTTAGATTTGCAAAAAACGTTTTAATTTCAGACTGAGCCACTGAGGAAGTTATTGAGAAGTGGTGCAAATTTTCAGTGGGGTGTTGACAAAAAAGAAGTGTTTAAGTCCATGATCATTGATTCCCCTGCTTTGAATGTTTTTTATGCTAATTCTGTCATTACAGTAGATAGTAGCCAGATAGAATTGGTATCTGTTTCAAGTGAAATGGAGAAAGGTAACAAGCATATGGTTGTGTTTTTCATGCTGCATTTGGCTTAGCCTTAGGGCCTCAGTTTTTCAGACATTTTGAATTTCAGACTGAACCACTGAGGAGGTTATTGAAAAGTGGTGTGAAATTTGAGTGGGGTGTTGATGAAGAAGAAGTGTTTAAGTCATAAAAGACCATGATCATTGATGACCCTGCTTTAAAGGCTTTTGATGACAGTGCTAATTCTATTATTGCAGTATATACTAGCAGGATAGGATTGGGAGCTGTTTTAAGTCAAATTGTGGAAGATAACGAGGTAACAAGCACACCATAGCATTCGCTTCCAGGAGTTCATATAAATCAGAACAGAATTACAGCAGCATTGAAAGAGAGGCGTTGGCATGTGTGAGGCAATTAATCACTTTTCCACATATTTGTAAGGACAAACTTTTTCGCTGGTTACAGACCATAAACCTGTGGTGCATTTGCTGAATGAGAAACATTTTGCCAAAGCTAGCCAAAGGCTTGTCAGACCTTTAGCTAAAATATACAAATTTTGTTTTAATGTTAGACACATCCCCTGTGGGAAAAAGTTCAGAGCTAATTGTTTTTTGATGTAGCACTTCAAGTGATCACAATGTAACTAATGTGGATTGTGTGGTGTGATTGATCAACAGAGTGATGATGTCTGGAAAAGTGGTCACCATTGAAAAGTGGGAAATTTGTTGTAGAAGTGATGCTTGTCAAACATTGTTAAGACAGTTCATAGTGAAAGGTTGGCCACGATTCAAATTGTTAGATAGAGAAATGGTACATTTCTCTAAGGTCAAGGAGGATTTATCTATTAAAGGGGAGCTGATTTTGAAAGGATATTAGTTGATCCCTCCTGTAGTACTGAAGGGTCGCTTAGTAGAAATTGCACATCGGGGACAGGTTAGTTAGACTGGTATGAAACAAACCTCACAAGAGTACTATTGGTGGCCAAGAATCAACACACGAGCTGATATGTTTGTTGACAGTTGTGGCATATGTGGAGTAGTGGATAAGTCTCACTGTGTTAACAATACTCCTTTATCACCCTTTGAATTTCCTAAGGTGCCTTGGGGGAAGTAAGTTATGGATTTTATTGGGTTGTTGTACAATTTACAGGAACCTTTTAGGTATGCATTATTCCTGGTGGACTATCATTCTGAATGGTTGGAGTGCATATTTATTAAAGATCCTAAAACACAGGTGATCATTGCTTGAAATCAGTTTTCCATAGAGAAGGTTTACGTAACTTTTTGGTTACTGACAATGGTGTGCTGTTTAAGTCCCATGTCATTTAGAAGTTCTTGTCTGATCATGGAATTAAGCATTTAACTATGGCTTTGTGTAGTCCTCAGGACAATGGTATGTTAGAGAGGGTTATCAGGCTGTTTAAATACATCATACAGTTGATAGTAATGTCTGGTTCTAATATATGTGGCAAGGTTTTCTGAGAAGTTGTGGGGTTACCATAATATTCTACAACTGGGATGACCCCTTTCCTAATGTTAGAAGGAAGAAATTCTTCAAGTGCTTTGGCTGCTGGTTGGTTTCTAGAGAAAACTAAAGGTTCAAAAAAATGCCTAGTTTGAAATAGGTATGCCAGAGAGTGAAAGATGACCAGACAGGTCTAAAATGAGGTACAATGATTTAAAAAGTGCAAAAGATGTTGACTTCAAAGTGGGAGATCTGAAGAGAGGTAAAAAACCTGCTGGTTCCATCAATGGAAATTCCAGGTTTTATCCCTGTTTAAGTGTGATTGAGGTATCTAAACATGGTGTTGTTGCGGAAAATGGAAAGTGGCGGGCCAAGAGATGAGTGGCTAAACTCGCCAGAGATTTGTGTGATGAGCAGGGTTCATTGTCTAATTTGGTAGATGATGGCTTGAGGCTGATGGCCAACCAGGGCTGGCTTTAGCACTGGTGGCGCTCTGTGCGATGATCTTTTCGGCATCCACTCCCCCAGTGACCTTCTTTTTGGATTCCTGCACTAACACCCTGCAAAAGTGCCCCTCATCTCACCATAGCCCCTTCCTCACATACATTTCCTTTGTTTTAAAGCTCCGGTAAAGGCTGGCTTTACTAGTCCACTCAGCTATCAACATAAAATAAAGAACCGTTCTTTGCAGCAGGCATATTAACCCTCTGCGGTACTTTATGGCGAGTCAAAACTGCCACTCGACAAAAGTCTCTCTGTCAGGAACATTAAGCACAAAATTTATCTTGACATTTTTATTATTGCCTGACATGTAGGCACACATGGAACTCTGCTTCAGGTGGTTTTGAATTGTAAGTTATTGCTAAACATGGTGCCCACCTGAGGTCAGAGACCCCCCTACAGGCCAGTGTCCAGTGAGGCTGCACCAGTTGCATCCCTGAAAGCCAGCCCCATGGCCAACACAGCAATTCTCTGTTGTCAGAATTCCCAGTTTTGGAGGTCGTGGGTGCTTATGATTTGCATACAGTTGAGGGACCTGTGGATTTTGATTCTGTTGTTGAGTCTCTGAATCTGGCGGATCAGATCAAGGAGACAAACCTTTGTACCTAAGCATTTTAAGGAATATGTTTTATCTTAACTGTTTTATTATTTTGTTATGCGCACTTACTTATTAGTGTTTTGTGGGATTTTCTTTTGTGTTTTGTAAAAGGAGGGAGTCATGTTAGTGTCTATGTACCTTTAAGTTATGAAATGTCATGTGAAATGTCATTGTCGGAGTCTTGGTGGTGGAGTTCTAGGTTCGTGGAGTCAGTTGGGAGCCTGGAGTAGCCACTGGAAGACGTTGTGTGTTGTTTCACTTTTATATGGAATAAACATCTTTATACCATCATCTTTATATGCCTTCTATGTCTTCACTACAGCTGTGGAGGATCTAATGCGACCAGAGACCATCGTTGGCACTTTTGGCTTTTTGGCATGATGTTTTAATTCTAATTTGTAAAATTTATCTATGTATTCAATTTTTGCCATTTTGGTGTCATTCTATGCTATGTTTCTAAATTGGCTTGGTATTTTCCTCATGTTGTGATGACACTTTATTACTGTTTGAGTGCTGCCTCAACACTTTACACATTGCCTCTAAGTTAAGCCCTTCTGCTTTGTGCCAAGCTACAAAAGGCTTAAACATAGCTTTATTTAGTGAATTTAGTGGTTCACTCTGTTAAAGATTGTGATTAACATTTGAGCTGGGTTCCATCCCCCATCAATTAATACTCCAATGTGTCACACACACTTAAAAAGTAACATCAGCTTTCTGTGAGGAATCTTTACCCTTTGATAGTTTGGTGCTGGTGTGCAGGCATCCCTCAAAGAAAGTGGAGGTGGGATATCAACAGCAATAACAAACACAATAATTAAAAAGTAAACATAATATCTATCAATTTAGTCAAAAATACAACACTTCGAGGATTGAAGCAAATCCAAAGTAGGAAATTATTAACAAAGTAGCATGCATTTTGTACTTAAAATCATTTCTTATGCATGAGTTTCAGAACAACAGTAACAGTTAAACAAAAACCTTGAAGAGCAGCAATACATTCATGTTAAGCACTGAAATAACATCTTGCACCCTAAGAGAACAGTTTTTAAAACAGTTCAGTTTTTTTTCAAAGAATGCTTTGTGTTGAAAAACAAAGGATTAATCATGTGTAGCAAGTTTCCTTGTGTCCAACAGAAGTGATGAAAACAAGTGTCAAAACTTTCAGAATTGTAGCAAAATGTACCCTACCTTGGGATATAGGCTTCAGGCATTGGTGATGAACATGCTGCTCATCCACTATAATCAGGACCACACCCGGGCAGTGCCTATTGGTCATTCTGTTTTTGTTGTTTTATATGAAGACAACATACCTTGTTCATTAGCGCTCTCCCTTCCTTATAGCCCCGGTTAAATGAGTTCTGAGAAGTAAACTTTATGCTTCCTCCTTCCCACTTCTACATTCCATTGTAGTTCTAGTGTCTACTTCAATTGACTGGAATAAACATTAATCAAACCCTGCCTTCAAGTTGTATGGATCTTGATGTCGGCAGAGAAGTAGGGAGCTATAATGAATATGAAAAGGTACAAATATTATATATTTTAGTTCAGTCAATAAAATATTTAATGTGAGTTAAAGGGTTTCATTTTCAAATCTTTTATTTATTCAGCTTTATTAGGTAACATTTTCCAAGTATTATCATGAACAATTGATATAATCAATCAGTTGATATTTGATAAGTAGGTAAATCAATATACTACTCAATAATGCAGTCAATATGAGAATAATGCAACAAGTGTGTTCCATAAAAACTCCCTATTCTAATTAATGCCAGAAGGAAAAAGTGTCAGTTCATACACCCATGAAGAGTTCTGAATGAAGCAATCAAAGCATAAGCATGGAGCTTTAGCATAGTGAGCTGTAAAGTATTCTCACCCCAAATAACAGCATATACAAGAAAATAGGCTAATCTTCACATGCAGAGAAGTCTAAGAAACTCCGAATAGAGTCTCTGACCAGACTGGCAGGAGAAATGGTCTGCGAATCCGCCCCTACTCTAGAAGCATGAACTACTATAAACATACTAATTCTATGTTGCTAATTATTTATTTTCAACTTCATGATGACCAATAGGATTTCAGTACGCTCCTGGGAACAGGTTTACTCCCCATCTTCTCACCAAAGTACAATCGTCTTTCAGACATGAGTCCTTGAATGTTTCAGAGTGTCAGTCTTGTGATCCAAAAACTTCTTCCCATGAATCATGCTTCTTGTTGTCTGCATCTCTTTGTGGTGAAACCTTGCTATGAGTTGTACAAAACAAGTGACTATTCACTTGCTAACAAAGAGTAGCCTCTGAACTGGCACCGGGACGCTCTAGTAGTAGCTGTGCACTCTTTAAAGCACTTCATTCCTTCATTCATTCAAATGGCAACACCTGCAGCAAAAAAAATAAAACATCTTGCACAACAGCTATTCAGCTACAAAAAACAGGCTGTATTTTTCTATTTAACATGGCAGCGCTAGGTTAAGAATCCATATTTATTTTCTGTGTTACAGGCCTTTAAGTATTTTTGAATAAACAATGTTTTGCATTTAGCACACTTCAATTTGTAATTTTTAAATGTAAGATTTGCACATTCTTTTAATGAAGCATTTTGTCACAACATAAGCCCATATGTTGAATGCAGCACACATGGAAAGAGGAAGAAACAAGAAGAAATTAAAATATTTCTCCTTCTTACACCTGCTTTGAGGAGGTGTAAGGTTTGGCCCATGTTAAAATCATTTTGTAAATCTGGGGCAGCGTCAAAATCCAGGGGTGTTGCGAGGGGAAACCCACTGCAACGCCCATGGAATGCCTCCCTCGCACAGAGTAAGGCTAGGCAGTGACTTGTGCTCCTTTGTCTTACTTCAATCTATGAGACATGCATAGCCTTTGTGTGACCTCACAGATATGGTTGAGAGGCTTGCGCTGCCAAGTCATCAACAAATGTGACGCTCAGGTGGAGCAAACCTCCCATAAATAGTTCCTCAATGTCAGCATTTTGATTAATCTTCTACTCATGACCTCAAAGTATGTATGTGGTAGATTAAGGGACAAGATTTATTTCCCTACAAAATGCCATTTCCATCAAAGGGGCCATAGCAACACCATGGCCAGGGCAGCACAAGTTTTGACAACACACTCACGATATTAGCAGTTGTCCTTCATTTGGCACAGCTGCCAGTCTCTCTAAGCATTCAGAGACTTGCTATGTTCACTGTTCTCTAACACTGTTAAAGTGAGTGGTGGGATGCAGCTGACAAGGAAATTATACATTGTCAAATTATCTTAATGTTTGCAGCCCTAACACTGCTCAGTAAGTACCGGAAATGTTCTCATATGAGTTATCAAATTCCTGATTAATTTGAAAACTTTTCAGCTGAAGCACTGTTCAGTAAGCACTAAAAATCTTTTGTGCACGTATTGGTGTTGTCTACCATCAGAGAAGTGTATCAGGGTGACTGTGCCGTATATTGCTTCTTTCATCATTTTCAATGTATTTCTAGCCAAGAAATAGGATGCACTTACAGATGCTTCACACAACTGCATTATGGTTAAGCACTGTAGATTCTAGCACCACACTCCTCAGCATATTTGCGCTGGTTGTTCACTTGTTATGGCTCCTACCCTCTATAGGCATTCTGGCAAGAGTAGTGTCCAATATTCTCAGATAAAAAGTGATGAGGTGGGCTGGTGCACAATGTGTCATACAGTCACTGTGAAAATCTCAAGGAATTTTCTTAATTTTTACAGCACAAACAATGAGAGATTATCATTTTTTCAGACTGAGGATGCTACACAGTCATTGAGAAATTTGTAAGTAATTTACCGAATATCATGCAGTGAATTTCGTTTTAATACCAGCCTGTAAACAAGTGCTTAGAAAACCCCACTGTATTTAAGTATTGCAATGTCTGGTAAAGTAATCATTAGGACATTAATATTACTACTACCAGAAATATTTGGAAGGCTGGCAGCGATGATAAATAAAAGACAAATGCCAATATGCCAAGGAGCATATGACGCATAATAATGTTCTTTCAAAGACTGTTGCTGCATAGGTTCATGTACAACCACCATGGCCATCTTTGAACTGATTTCCTTAAAGCATAAGAGAATGCATTCAAAATGGTTGGTTTGCATGAAATGAAGGCCCAGATTAAAGAGGGCATAGCGCTACTTTAGTGCCACTTTAGCGTTATTTTTTTTACTCTAAGCTGATCTTTTTCCCACGCCAAATTAACAAAGTTGCTCAATGCATGCATTGTGCCACTTTGTAACCCTTTGTGCCACATTATGCCTGCTGCATGAATAATGTATGAAAAGGGGGCATTCCTCCGTTAGGGGTGCCGAAAAAATGGTGCAAAGAAATCTAGGAGATTTCTTTGCATCACTTTTTTCGGCACTTTTAACGGCTGCTCATAGCAGGTGTTAAAAGGGGGCATGCCATTGTTTTCAATGGGCCACTATGTGCAGTTCAGGGTTAGCACCAACATTTTGGTGCTAACCCTGAACAGTACATCAATAGTGTCAGAAATTCTGACACTATTGCCGCCTACCCTGCTCCATGGTGCACCATATTGGCAGTAGGGGGGCACAGGGTGCTGCAAGAAAAGTGGTGCTACACATATTGTAGCACCACTTTTCTTAAATCTGGCCCCAAAGGTTTCATGATCAAGAACTTTTGGTTATTGCCAATGCTTCTTAAAGGTTGAGAGTACTCCTGTAGCAAAAATATATATTGACTGGAGATTCGAACTTCTAGTATCTCAAACATACTTTTCCTTCAATTTAAATGAATAGAGGAAGTACACCAAAAGACCACCCACTTACAAAAGTTTGCATCAAAAAATCCCACTTAATAGATTTTAACCGAACATTAACAAAACGTGAAATATACTGTGAGATATTGCACCATAACAGAATACAGCGCAACACAATGTTATCAGGAAGTGCAGAGAAGCCAAAAGTCATTTTAATGTGCGAGAAATGTAAGAGCATAGATGTATAGTCCTGTGAAGGCCCCTAAGTAATTGATAACTTCAGAAGAAATGGAAGGGAGAACTTCAAGGAAGTCATGCTCTGCCATTTTCCACTTTAAAGAGTCAGGATTTTCTCCGGTAGTTGATGGTCTAATTGAGAAAGAAACCTTCAAAGCTGTTCAGTAACAAGACTGTTGGTAGCCTAGTACATATATCCCTCCATTGTTTGTATAACGTCACCTTTGAAAAGGGCTCCAAAGTGCCCTGTACACAAAGTTATCTTAAATGCCGCAGATTGCACTTTCCATCTACTTTGTGATGAAAATAAATACTAAGCAGGGCACAAGAAAGCTACCTTGCAGGAACGGCGGAAGTCTCTTGGCCTCTGTACTTGTGGAACAGAAAATAAGAGAACGTCGCGACGAAGTACAAATCACAACCGAGTAGAAAAATCAGGCTGAGGGGCCGCGATGCCCTTTCTTTTCATAAAAGCCCTTTGGATGTTCTTTTATTTGGCTCTGCATTTTAGTTAGCTGCTGTTCTCAGTCATTACGGCCCATTTTTAGACACGGTGGCACAAAGCATTGCTCCAAACCTGTGACCCTGGAGGTTGTACGTCTTTGAAAATACTTGCGCCATTTTGACACAATATACTTTGCCTGCTAGTTTACAAAAGCTGTTTCTCCTCATCCATCTTACCAGTGGGTTCTGGCTCAATGCTGATACTTCTCACCGAGACTAATTCAGTGAGCGACATAACTCTCCATGCGCGCGAGCCTGCTTAAATAAGGAATCCGTGGAGTGAAAATGAAGCAATTTGTGAGATTGTTCGCGCGGACATTCAAACTCGTAGGTATATGCACTTACGGTAAGTTTTACAGAGACTCACCACGAAAAGTGGAAAGATCAATAGTATGAAAGGTCATAGGTGTGATATTGGCAAGCTGGTGAGATGGTTATTTTATTATTTTTTATTGCAACGACATGCCATAAAAGTGAAAAGAAGAAAAAAAGAAAACGTCACTATCTAAATCTGAGAGCAATATGCTTGAAATACAAATTATTTCGTTACAAAAATTAACCACTGCATGTAACTATATTATACCATATGGATGCTTCATCAAAGAAAAGTGTGCTTTGAACTGATACGGAAAACTTTTTTTAGTCTTAGTGCACATCAGCAGAATATATGATTCTTATTGGTGCAAAGAATACGTTTATTAATTTCGAGTTACTGTAACCTGAAGATATAGGGACCGATTCACAAAGGTAGCTTTACACTCGAGTAAATCTACATGTGTAAATTTACTCTTACCGTTTGTTCATTTTGTAGTACTTTTACTTCTTTAGGCTGTTTAAATTTCTGAGTATAAAGTTACTACAAAAGAGTAGATTTACATGCCTGACCCCCTCAAACAGGGGATGGATTCAGTAAAACATCCTATACAACTGAAAAGTTATTACCACTGTATTTTCTTATGCACACTTATCGGAGACCTCCACAATTGGGGTGGACATCTCCCTATGGTAAAGTACAGGAACATTTATAAAAGTTTATTATGTTAATGTTAATGTAAATAACTTTATATTTTCATTTTAAATGTAGACGAGATTTCCAAAAAATGCTACAGCACTAATTACTTAATTTTGAATTAAAGAATGAATTCAAGTTTATTACATTTATTTAAACTATTTGTTAATGATTTTGTAGAAAAAATACTGTTATGTATATTTATTTAGGGTATATTAAAAGGTAATAACAGTTAAGTATGGAATTAATTTAAATTAATTTAATTTTCTAAGTAAAATGGTTACATTATGTTTTAAACTAAAATAGCTAATATAATATTTTAGAACAACAAAATATATATTTATAAGTTATTTGTAATTGTTTTGACAATACAAAATTATATATTTTTAAAAGTTTACATAAATAACTAATTTTACTATTATTTCCTATGGGGTTTTATTTCAAGCCCCAACTTTCAGTATTTCTATGGAAGGGTGTTGCAGTACCTGTGAGGTGTGGACTTTGTCCAGGTGTGAGCTGGAGTGCATTTACTGCTGTTTTTCAGTCTTTTGTGGCTATAGTACCTGTAGAAGTGCTGTTTGTGAATATCAATGGGCTTACTCTTTTATGGGTGGGTGAAGGTCTCTCCCTAAACCCTTTCCCAGCCCTCCCTTAATCCTCTACTCTCTCCCCTGAAACCCCTCCCATTTATTAGAATATTATTTTCCCATTTTCCAACCATTAACTCTACTCTTCCCTCATTTTGGGCCTCATTAAGGGTTTGGTGGTCTCACCGTGAGACCGCCTTGTCGTCCGCCGCCAACAGACAGCCATGTTGGTAGTCATATAGACCACCATATCATGAGTCACATAGGCAGGACCGCCAAAACCCAGCCAACAAACTGACACTACAAGGACTCTGGTAGGTGGGAAAGCGCCGGTCCCACCACCAGCACTGCTAGCGCATCAAACAATCACCCAACCTATTATGACTCACAAATATCAATAGAGGTTCTTCCATGGCAGACAACCAAAGGCGGTGCAAACCATGGCTGTCGGCGGTCACCACAGATTAACACAACACCACATTGGATAGTTCAAATTCCACACAGCTGACACACATCCACACACCCGACACACACACAAACTTCAGTATAAAACACATCCCTTCACAAATCACAATCCTTTGGAACAAGAACACAGCACAAAGAAGCCAGAGATGAAAAGCACAGACACACAGCACCATAAATTAGGCCCTCCTTCACACTTCACATAGCACTCATCCCACAACCGCACAAAACACCCACCATACAAATTACTGCTTCTACACATCATACACCAACCGTCATCCCCTCACAGCACAGCACTCACACCTCCTTATCCGTTTTTTAATTTTTTTCCATGTCATCGACCACCGCCATGTCATCACAGAAACATTCCCATTTCACTGACGTCTAATTAGGGGTCATGGTGGATGAAATTATCAGAGTAGAGACACACCTATTCGGAGCCCAAGTCCAGCAAAAAACTATTGGTTGGAAAATGGAAATGTTACAAAGAGTAGTGGACAAGATGAATTCTATTGGCAGTTATCCACCCACAAGGGAGGATATCGGGAAGAGGTGGAATGACCTTAATCATAAGGTGTGTTCCACGACTGCCAGGCACTAGCTGACGGTACTCAAGACTGGTGGTGGTCTCCCACCTCCACCCCCACCCCCAATGTTCACATAATGGGAGGAGAGGGTCTTGGACATCCTGCATCCTGAGGGATTGACAGGAACACCTGGGGGAGTTGAGTCGGGTAAGTCACAACTCAGAAGATTGTCAACAAAATGTATTGCCATGAATGCTCACTGATCACCTTTTGAAACTTTAACAGCCAACTCACTCACCACCCCTGTGTCCAACTGTCCAAATACACCTTTTGGGCACAAATATGTCATGATAATGTAAATGGATGCCTCTGCAAGTTTCTGTGATACTGATATCTGACTAGGTATTTCATTAAAAAGACACAATAACTATCTTGCCCATTGCCAAGAGGATGCTGACTGTGCCACCAAAGATTCCAGAATTTTAGCTAGACAACATAACAACATGTCCCTTCCTTCTAGAAAATCATATATGTTTGTTCAATGCCGGCACTATATATAATGCAGAACATTTGTTTTCAAACTTGTAACACATCATTAAATTAACTTTTTCAACCACCTAAAGGATTTAAAATGGCCACTGCCTGACCCACCATACTTGACAATTGAAAACAACCGCGACCGCTGGCAGAAGTCGTCATGGTGGTAGGTGGATGCAACTGTGGCGGCCATTGCCATTTAAAGACATTGCTACCTATGGCAGTCTTCACCCAATGGAAGTGTCCCCCGGCAGTGACGGCCCGGTATGTGGCGGACGTGACCACCATCTTCTGATGAACCACTCCCTTGACTCCTAACACTGCTGCCAGCAAGACCTCCACAACTCAAGCTGCTGTGTTCTGCCTCTGGGAGCAATAATGCTACATCCTACAGGTGATAGGGCTCCTGTCTACGCACTAGAAAAGCTGGGGAAGCTTGTGGGGGAGGCCCTACCCCTGTATGAACAGTTCTATGGTACACCAGAGGAGCAGGTAAGAGTACCATATACACCTATTTTGCTGTAGCTATACTAAGCTTTGATTTGTGTAGCCTAGGCGTAAGGGCATTATGCCAGAATGTGTCCTTAAAGCCTTGTAGGGACTATCAGTGTGATTAAATGAATGAGTTCCTGGGAATGTCCCTATGTGAAATGACAGGTGTAGAGTTCTGAGACATTATGGAGGGTGTGCAATGAGTATTACCTGCCCACCTTGTGATTGTTGCACATGGGTAGCTGAGGTGTAATGGCAGTCATCACCAGGTACTTCTCATCATCAGATGTGCTTGATGTGTGGACATATGTGCTTAAATGACAGCAGGAGGTGTTGATGCATGTTGGTTGTTGTTTTTTTTACCATACCTGTACCCTCACTGTATCTGTATATACATCTGTGGCCACATCTGGCATTGCTCTACTGTTGTACTGTAATCAATTGATGGCACTCTATGGTCCCAAGCTCTGCACAGTGACAAACTTGCCAATTGGCTATGGGATACATGAAGTATTCTCATGCATCTAACCTCTTGGGACATGGTAGTTTATGTTGAATTGTGTGCTCGGCCTGCAAGAAATTTGGCTTTCAATTGCCACTTTCTAGAAAAGTTGCCATCTGGACTGCTAAAGTATGGCTTCAGCAGTGCAAGTGTGAGCCTTTTTGAACAAACACCCTGTATCCATGTACAGCCTGTGATGGTTACAAACCATGCCCCACTACTGAGGTTCCTCAACTTCAGCCTATGCCCAGTGTATGTGTTTGAGTTGTTAAACTGACTTGTAATCAACTATGCTTGTCTTTTGTGTAGTACTTGTCAACATGATTGCATTTCATCTCTATACCATCCATGCAGGTCAACGCCCACCAGAAGAAGGGGGTTTGGTGTGCCATTGCCAAGAAGGTGCAGACCCTGGGGGTCTACAGCTGACGGAGAGTCAACTGTCGGAAGACGTAGGAGACCTGAGACACTGGGACCAGAAGACCGGAGAAGACGAGCTGGGGATGTCCTCTCAACCAGGACGGAGTGGAGTGGAGCATGACCCCCCTAATGGCCTGCATTTTGACAGTGGGCTACCCTGAGTTGGATGGGAATTTGAGGGCAGCACAGCTGCCACAAGGGCGTAAGTACATGACAAATACATGTTTGCCCCTTAAACACATGATTAATTGAGGGACATGATGTTAGCTCTGACAATGTGTTAAATGTAATGTGTCACAGATCTTCTGTGATCACATTTATGTACTCGAGTCATGTATTGGCAACAGGTGTGCACATTCATGTTGTTTTGAGACATGGTACTCAACTATGGGGGCACTCAGCCCCATATCACAAAATGGAGCACATATGACAGTGTTATTTGAGTCCCAGTGAACTGCTTTTACTACCCTGGTGGATGTTTGTTCCCACCAACAGATCACTCGATCCTAATACCATGGTACAAAGGTGGGTTGATTCTTGCTCTCTGTCATCTTCTATGCATTAGGGGACATGTCCATGTGTGAACTGAAATCAGGTAGGGGCAAGTCATCTCATGTATTTAATGGTTTCTTATGTGTCACAGATTTATATGAAGCAGTGTTGTCCATCAGACATGTCAAATGACATACATAGCTAACATCTTCACACCTGTTCCAAGGTACTCTCTCTTGGTAAGAAATGTACTTGGACATGTGAAATGTCCCATCAAAGTTAACAATATACATGTTGTTTACCAGTGTGCATATGCTACATTTCCAAAGGGATACATATGTGTGTGTCAGATGTAAGAATGTGATTGCCATGCTGATGTCTTGGTAGCAGACGGATGACACATAGCTTGTACATAGTATACTTGTGTAGATATGGTACATAGGCGATGGTTGTCCACTCACAGCAAAGGCCCAGACAGTACTGTGTCAACATCATGTGTAATGTAGAAGACAAAGTTCATGCCTCACTTTTGGATATTATTATGTGTACTTGCTGTAGCTATGTAGCTATGACAAATGAGGCCAATGTGTTTGGAAACTTCCTGTTTGTCAAGAAACATATGTGGTGCAGTTGTGCTGGTACCTAAAGGCCTGTGCATAGGTTGGTAAGTGTGACTGTTGGCTTGCATCATGGTTGTTGTATCAGTTATGTTTGCATCACTGATGTTTTTCCTTTGTGAATCCACCATATACAGACACCAGGCTTGCCACGTCTGATATGTGGTTAGTGATGTTGCTTCTCATTCTGTAACACAATGGTTTGCTCATGTTAGTGTTAGCAAGGTATGTTTCCCTCCTTCCTGTACAGCACAGTACTATATTTGATACACACACAATTTGGTAAACTGCTATTTGTGTGTGGGACATTGGTGTGAGCTTAGTTGGTCCTTACATAACCATTGTTGTTTGTCTTCTGAAGACATTTTTCATACATTGTTGGACCACAATTCATTGTCACTCCTTGCTACATCACAATTGGTGCGTCTGTGTGACATGTGTTCTACCTCTTTGACCAACATTTGGCAGGTGTGACATGTTGTTATGTCATATGATGGTATGTGTCTATTGAGATATTGTCTATGTCACTTGCTGTAGGTATGGTTTGTTTGAACCAGGCTTGCATATGTAAATGCCTGGTCCATGACATCTGGGTGATGTATTTGTTTAGTAAGAATAGAGTCTGTGTAAATGTGAAGCTACCTTACAGTGGGAATCCATTGCTTGTCTACTGGTTGACTATGTTGTTGTGATTCGGTCACCTGGTCTAATTCATTCATAGTATATTAGGTTTCAGGTACCTTGCTTTGCTGGTGTGTGACAGTTGAGAAATTGAGGGCCATGCATAGTATTGTGTTGTTACAAGATGGTGCTACTTTACTGGAACTTTCTGGGGAGGGTCAGTGGGCATGATGGAATGTGATTTCTGTCTGATTAGAAATGGAAGTGTTATCATGTGTGTGATGATCCTACTTCACCATCTGTTTTCAGCATCAGCACTGGCAGGTGAAGAAGACTGGCCACGGGACCTCCAGTCACGACACCACAGACACTTAGGGACCCAGTGGCCTGAGGGGTGAGGGGAGTGCCACAGGGAGACCAGATCTGCTACATCTTCATCTGAGTCCTCCTCCAGTGGCCACTCCCTAGTGGTGGTAGACCCAGTGGGAACCACTCCTGTACCATCTCTGTCCACCACCCCAAGTTCTATCACTGCCCTCCCTGGAATTCCCCACCCAGTTGGCCATTTCAACTCATCCAAGAGGGTGATCATCTCCTTTGCCACAGACACCTGTGCCCCAGCCCCTGTTCCCCCTGTTGCCCTCAGTGAGGAGGTTATTACCCTTCTGAGGTCTAACTCTGTGGGTCAGATGGCCATCATGAATGCCACCCCGGGACCGGCAAGCCAGATCCAACAGAGCAACGTGTTCCTGGAGGGCATTCATGGTGCAGTCTCTGGCCTACAGAGATCATTTTAGGCTCTGGCCTCCACACTTACAGCAGTCAGTCACCCCTTGTCTACCGTCCCCCCCTCCACCTTCCTCTTCCCAGTACAAATCCCCCTTCCATTACCCAGCCAAAGCACACAAACAGACAGGCATGCATCCACCTCAACATCCAAAGGTAGCGCAGACAAACATAAGCCCCACAATACTCGCCACCAGCACGCACACAGACAACATCTACCTGCAGACATAGCAACAGTCACAACCTGCCCTGACACTCCCACCACCCTCAGCATCACAGATACAACACCTAGCACACCTGCAGACACCACACCAACATTCACTGAACCAGCCACCACACCTATTGTACCCACAGAGAGCACCCCAACAGACCCCCAGACATCCACCCCTGTCACCACACCCGCAGGTTTCACAACCACTGACACACTTACATGTAGCACAGCTACCATACCTGCAATCACCACCACAACAGACAGCCACCCACCCACCCACCATGGCATCCCCAAGCTCCTCCACACCCCCTCAGCCCAAGGCACGTAAACGGCCTCACTTATGCACCCAACAGACACCCACCACACACAAGCATACCTCCCACAAACACACACCCAAGGCACCCACTCCTAAACGTCATACAACCACTCCCTCCACACCGAAACCCCCTTCTGATGACCATCCCTGTGTGTCAAAAAAAGTTCCCTTTTCTCCTTAACCTTTTTCCTACTCTCCCTACCCTGTGACACCCCCAAAATGACTGTTTCCCTTCCCAAGGCCATCCATTCCACCTGCAAGGCCTCCTATAACTCCCCTGCCAGCAACCATGCCCATCCACCTGTCAAGGAAGAGGTCCACCCCTCATAAGAAGATTCCCCCCTCCCAAACCAAAACCCACCTCACCCAAGCCCAAGCCCCCATTCCCCCACCCCAATGCTTCCTAAGGAGCATGCCTGCCCCCTTGATACTCCTACCTGTGGAGGTTACATGGCATCAGGAGTCAATTTGGGGCACCATTTTGTGCCTTTGGTGCACATTACTTTTGTATATATGGTCTGGCCAAAGGCCTGGACTTTTATCTTTCTATAAAACATAATATATTATAACCAACCAGTTGTTAGTTTTCTGGTACACCTTTGTCTTGCATTTCCTTTCCTAGGGTTGAGTTGTTCCTGGCTGACTTTGGTAGTGAGCCAGTATTTTGTTGTGTCGGCTGCTTGCTGCTTCGTGCTTCATTGGAGCAGTATGTGAGGTTGTGTGCAGTGCTGTTGTCCCCAGAGGTAGGGTGTGTGTTGTGCAATAGGTATGTGTATGTATCTGAAATGTTGGTGTTGTGGTACTGTCTTGTGTTTGTCATGACATGTGTTTGTTGTTGTGCAGTGTCGCTTTGTGTGTTTTGACTGTTCGAGTCTGCGTGTATTGTGCATGGCATGATGGGTTTGATGTACTGTGTGTGTGTGTGATGTGTGTGTCGATAGCTGGGTTGTATGATGGTGTTGTTGTTGTGTGTGTTCATCATACATGGTTTTAGATTGTGTTGTATGTGTGTCGAGTGCCTGGCCAGTGTTGGTTATGAGTGTGTGACATGTTTTTGCATTTGGGCTGTTGTTTTGTTGTTGGTGCAAATTTGTATGTGTTGACTGGGGATCTGTGAGGCTGGACCTGTGCTGTGTTGGTGTGCGTCAATGTGTGGTATTGACGTGTGGTGTGTGTGTACTAGCTCATGTGAGCTTGATGTGTATGTGTTGGTGCCCTGGATGCAGTATGAGAGTGCATGTGTCACTGCTGTTGAGTGTGAGTACAGCCCTTCTCATCCCCTTCCCTATTGTATGTAATGTGACTGTACAGATTTGTACATTAAACATATGTAACAGGTGAGTGTGTGTACTTACAGTTGTCGACAATGTCTACATTGTCTTTCGGTGAGCAGGAACAGCGGGATGACGTCTAGTTGTGGTTCCATGGCGGCTCCGGACGTGTATGGCTTCCTAGAGGTGAGTGTCTCATTTTCGACTGTTTTTTTCCGCCTGGTGCTCCGTGGTGGTTGGACCATGTGGTCATATTGGCAGTGTGCAACCTCCTAATGGGTCCGGCAGAAACATGGTTTCTATTCCACTGAGACGGTCTGTCCTGCCTGGCGGTGTCGGCAGTGCTTTGGAGGTCTTCGCTGTGCACCACTGCCAAACTCATAACATGGCGATCTGCTCCACCAGCCTGTTGGCGGGCAGACCATCACCACTGACATGGTGGTCACAAGACAGCCAAACTCATAATGAGACCCTTAGTATTAAAATGCAGACATACATGTGCTGAATTCTCCGTACAGAAAAGAAAGGAGAGTTGAAGGTGGAACTAGACACCTCTGCACAAAGGTTTGTGAACAGCATTTTTTAATTCAAGAATAGTATTTTTTCTTCAACACCGCCTACACTCTACTTCTTTTTTTTCTCCTTGTCACTTGGGATTTGTAACACTTATCATGGACACCGATAGGGGAGTCCCTACTGGGTACTCTTACCTTTGACATTTGGATTTCACAAACTGATGATGAATCATCATATGAGATGGCTGGGATGTTAATAATTTGAGGATTAAGATATCACACTATTTGTTCTTTTGATTACAGAAAGTTGTGTGAATGCCCTGAAGATGTTCATTCTATAAACAAAACGTGTTGGCTGTTTTTTATGGAAAAGAAATGATGAAAGAATAATAAATATGATACTTTAATAATAAAAATTGGACATCTTGGACTTTTTTGATTGGGTGCATATTTCCATATTATTTTACCACCTACACTCCAGATCTGCTCACCAGGTCAGTGGAGTTGCAGAGTGTTCCACATGAAGGAGCTGTTCTCTCCCTAAAACTTGGGAACTACCCAGGCTTCTCTGCTTCCTTGCATGCATGCCTGAAAGGGCATTGTTTTGACTTATACTGGTTGCTTCCATGTGCCTGGACAAAGCTATACTTCTCTGATGAGCTCAAATAAGAGTGAAACATATGTGTCAGGGTTACTTTTATTTGTCCCAGGATGGTTTGGATAATATTTTACTAATCCAAACCTGTATGGCAAAATACTTTTTGTCATTTTTCAGCTCATAGCTTATGGCACTTGCTAATCCTATGCTTAAAGACCTAGTTGCAAAAACGACAAAAGGCTTTGACAATTTGTAGCTCAGCGTGGATGGTACTGTGCTAATACCCTGCTTACATTTTCCAGAAAAAATAGACATTTGAGGTGAGAAAATCTGGAGTGTCAGTGGTGTTTTATGCCATGACCTTTAAACAAAATGATTCAGAAACAATGAGGAGGGGTTTATTCTCTCTGTTTCAGACTTATTGTGTGTGAAGATTGTGCATTAACTCAGAAAAATACAGAACTCTATGTTTGAACATTAGACATCTTACATGCCAAAAAAGCCGCACCCGACCCATCAAGATACAGCTCCCTGAATAATCAAACAAGGAGTTTCTGCTTCTATTTTCCTCCTGAAAATGTGCATCGAAATCGATCCAGAATCATGAAAAGCATGTGGAATTAAATTCTGTAATTCTGAGTCCCTCGTGTTATTCCCAGTTCTCAGTCCTGTAATTGGAGAAGAGATAGCACCTGAAATTGTTATCTCCGGCTCAGGTAACACAATGTTTATTTACTGGTCAATTGGGAATACAGCTGTAAGTGTGGGTTATATGTTAGCATAACTGTTTGCTCTGAGGCCATAGAGTCTCAAATAATAATACACTTTCACGACTAGTGCTTGATGATGGAGACAATAACTGTAGTACATTCACAACATAGCCGTTGTCTGCTTGGATCATATTTGTAGTATTACATTGGTCTGTGATGGCTGCTGATGATACTAATGTCCCACTTAGGGATCTGTAACTATTTAAGTGGTAAATTATATATCAACAGAACGCTAAGCCTTAAAAGATCAGTTCTTGGTCAGAATACAATGATAATAATATTGATTACACTAGCATTTGATGTTTTTCAGAGTTTAAGTAAATACAGTGTTAAGCAAAATCTGCAAACAGGCCCAAAAGTGCAGCAAGTCAATAGAAAATCGGACTGCATCTGTAGTAGGAACCCAAAAGACTCTCTGACTTCCCCCCAAAGTTTGAGTGTTTATGTAGCTAATTACACCACAACAAATGATAGAAACTGTAATATCAGCATAGTGCAAAAAAGAAGTATTTTTATTTTTTCAAATCACATTTCAGAACTATAAAACGTCATAGTGCCCTACAATCCTAACATTATTGCACTACATGAATACTGACTCACCTGTTCTGAGATGGGGCCAGATGTAGCAAAATAAAAAATTGCGACTCGCATTTTGCGAGTTGATGCGACTCGCAAAATGCGAGTCGCAAGATGTAATGCAAGGAAAAAAACCGTTCCGAAATTGCGACTCGCACCCGGACTCGCAACGCAGTGTGCGAGTCCGCAGATTGCGAGGTCGCTTTTTGCGAGTGTGCAAAAAACGAACTCGCAATTAGCGAGTAGGTGTCGCAAATTGCGATTACCTTGAAAATTGCTTACAGGTGCAGCAGAACACTCCAGAAACCACAGCAGAACACTCTGGAAACACTTCCTGGCACATGATGATGACATCACAGCCAGGAAGTTTACAAATACACCTGGGAGGAGGGAGGACCACACCCTTTTATAACTGCTGAATTTCACACAGGACAAACAGCAGCTGCCATGGAGGGAACCCCAAGAAAGAGGAAGCTCAAATTTTCTGAGAGGGAGCTGGAGGTGCTGACAGAGGAATGCTGTCAGCACTATGATGACTTGTTTGGGAGAGCAGCCCAGAATGTCCCTGAGGCCACAAAAAAACAACTCTGGCAGGACATTCAGGACAAGATCAATTCCCTGGGGGTGCGCCATAGGACCATCGAGGACATCAAGAAGAGGTGGTATGACCTCCGCTCCCGGACCAAGGAGAGGGTGGCTGAAAGGCTCCGGGAGATGAGAGGCACAGGAGGGGGACCATCGTCTGTGCCACCACCCACACCCCTGGAAGAAAGGGTGGAAGAAACATTGGAGCAGGAGGCAGTGTCTGGATTTGGGGACCTGGACACCTCAGAGCCCAGCACATCAACCGGTGAGTACCATGTGATATGCCTGTACCCCTATCAATGCCATACCCCCACCCACCATGTACACAGGGGCATGCACAACCAAAATAGCTTCATTTCAGTGTAGCAAATGCCAGAATGATGCATTATGGGAAATGTAGTCAAGTAGGCAGTTCATAGGCAAATGTTTATTAGGAAGTGTGCAATAGATAGTAGACAATGACAGTCTGTTCCCCATGTCCCACAGGTCTCCAGCAAGACACCACCAACACCCCAAGCACCCAGGCCCATGAGGACACCCCAGGACCCGCCAGCACCCCCACCTGCACGGTCAGCAGCATCCCTGCAGTAGCCACACCTGCTGCAACAATTCCGCTAGAGGCTGCCCCAGCAACAGGCAGGGAGGAGACAGGTGGAAGCACAGGGCAGCCACCGCTGCGCAGGCGTCGCAGGTCAATACCATCTGGGCTGCAGTCTGCATCCGGGCTACTTCCTCCAACCACCAGTGAGGCACATCTGCTGCGTGGTCAGCGCCTGCAGAATAGAATTTTGGGCAGAATTAGTGGTGTGCTGCACCGCTTTGTGCGAAACAACCATGCCAGCATGCAGCACCTCAACACACGGATGGACATGATCTGCAGGAACACTGGGGACCTTGCCCTTGCCATGAGGGAACTGGCGGGAGGACTACTGGCCCAGGCAGAGGGTGGGCGGCGCAGAGATCGGCAGATTATGCACAGACTGGACAGGATGGCCACATCCATCGGCAGGCTCGCCATGAATACCACAGGCCTGTCGAGGAGGACAGTTGGGCTGCAAGTGGAGATGGGCCATTTCTCTGGGGATGTGGCTAGGGGCCTGGGACGTCTCACCCACATTATCGAACTGATGGAGACACGGGAAATGTCGAGGGCCACCGGGGAAACACCCCAAGACAGTGAGGAGGGCTCAACAGTGAGCAGTGTCTCTGCCACTGACAGCAGGGTGCTCAGGAGTGGTAGGCAGAGCACCACGGAAGCAGCAGGGACCAGCCAGGCTGGCAGGAGGGGCAGAAGATCTTAGAGATCACCCAGGACCATTAAATGTGGCACATGGCGTTAATGTGCAACATGACTGGTTGGCATTTTCCTGCCCATGGACAATCTATACTTGTAAATAGTTTCTTTAATACACTGATTAAATAGTTATTTTTGTTCCACTTAACAAATGGAGTATTTGGTTAATAGGTGAGTATGGTGGGAGTTGACACGTACCGTCCAAAATATTGTGTTGCAATGTGGTCCCGTCTCAGTCTGCCTTGATTAGCTATACTCCGATCCCCATGATGCTGATGTGGTTGTTCTTGCTCTTCATCATCAGGATCTGGGTCTGCAGGGGTGAGAGGTAGCCCACGTCGGGTGGCTATGTTGTGGAGGATGGCGCATGTGACCACAATTTTGAATGCGGTAATGGGGGTGTATTGGAGGGCACCTCCACTGCGGTGGAGGCATCTGAATCTTGCCTTCAGGAGTCCGAAGGTGCGCTCTATCAGGTTCCTGGTCCTCTTATGTGCACTGTTGTATTGCCTCTCTGAATCATTGCTGGGTGTTAAAAACGGAGTCATGATCCAAGGCCTGAGAGCATATGCACTGTCACCTGTTGGGCACAAAAGTACACGGTTAGGAAGTCCAGATTGTCGTGCACAGTGACCTGTGTGTATGTCTGCAAGTGTCTGTGGCTCTACCTAGGAGGTAACCGTCTCCGAGTTCCCCACGTTCCAGGCGTTGATGTATCCCACTATGCCTAAAAATGTATGAGTCATGGGTACTGCCTGGAAACTTAGCTACAATGTTGGTGATGACATAATGGGCGTCACAAACAACCTGTATATTGAGTGAGTGGGTACACTTTCTGTTGCGGAAACTGTGTTCCAGATTTGCAGGGGGGCATATTTGAATGTGTGTCCCATCTACACACCCTATGACATGGGGAAAGTGGGCAATGCGGTAAAAGTCCAGCTTGGTGCTGTTCATTTCTGCCTCATTCCTTGGTAAGTATATTAAGTGAGACATGTGCGTGACTAAGGCATCTAGGAAGGCCCTGAGGAACCTTGACACTGCACTTTGGGATACCCCACCTGCCACAGCAATGACCCCCTGATAGCTTCCTGAGGCCAAGAGGTGCAGTGAGCATAGCACTTGCACATGCGTAGGGATGGCGCAGCCACGCAGAGTCTGGTGTTCTAGCTGTGGTTTGAGTAAATTGATTAATTCTAGTATGGCTGCGCTGCTAAGGCGGTATTTGTCATAGATCTCCTCTTCAGTTTGCTGAAAAAGAGTCTGCCTTGATCTATATATCTTCTCCTGTCTGTGGCCCCTCCTCCTCCTCTGCTGGGCTGCGTGGACTCTCCTCCTCACTGCTATCAGGTATATCTCCGCCATCTTGAGTAACCCAGATGCCTTCTGGGTCTCCTTTTATACTTTGGTAATGGTTACCACCTGCTCTGAGTTAGTGGTAAATGGGACATGCAAACTGGGCTTTTTGCGACTAGTCGCAATTTGCGAGTTGCAATTGCATAAGGTTTGCGACTCGCAAATTGCGACTTGGTATTTGCGGGTCGCAAAATGGGGTCGCAACTGATGCGACTCGCAAACGGGTCCCATCGCTTTTTGCGAGTCGGAAATGGGCTTTTTGCATCCCATTTCCGATTTTGCACTGTCGCAAATAGCGAATCGGCCCGTTTGCGACTCGCAAACGTTTGCTACATCTGGCCCCTAGTGTCATCCTGAGGTGTCAGAACACACTAGTTACATAAACAGTAAAATATCTCTCCGATGAATGCAATGTAGTGTGCAAGAAGGAAGAACCTTGAAAAATACCCAAAGGTTACCTTCTGAATCTTCGAGAAAAACATGTGATGAAAAATAAACAGTGCACACGTTGCTATCTGCTATCCCAATGTGAAAATATAAATACACAATAAATATTATGAAACTCCAACCATGTTTCATAAAATGGAGATGGGGCCTAGTTAGCATTAGGCCACAAAACAGTTTTACACATCACAACTTTACTATTTTAGTTGCAAGGGCGCTAATTTTATGCACACATTTTTCTAATGAAAGAAACCTCTACCACAGTATTTCCCAAACTGTTAGTGGATCGCAAGGCTATTTTTGGGTGTCGTAAAAGCCCAAACAATAAATAAAGATGCCTTTAAATTAAGCATTTAGCATGTCACAATTGGTGCACTTCAAAGACTGAGGTCAAATGTTCGGCTATATGTTAAACCTGACAGCCTTTGGAATGGTTTTCATCCAAAATCTTTGCCTTCTCCCCTCCTGCTTGTTGAAATTTGTTTTTATAGGCTTTGCACTCTCCTTTAAACATACATGGTAAAATTGGCTTACACCCAATTGGTGCATTTAATGTACTTGTGAGTGCCTTGTAAAGTGGTACTACATGTACCGAGGGCCTGTAAATTAAATTCTACAGTGGGCCCGCAGTGCTTTTTGTGCCACCAACTAAGGTAGCCCTTTAAAACACATCTTAGGCCTGCCATAGCAGCCAGTGTACCATTTTAATCTGACAATTCAACCTGGCAAAAAAACATTTTTAAGGCCTAAACTTCTCTTTTTTAATACATATAGGTCACTTCGGTGGTAGACCCTCAACATCCCATAATGGTAAAGTTGTATTTTTGGCCACAATTCTGAAAAAGCAAGTTTTAGAAAGTTGCCCTTTTCTTGTCCTAACCATTTGGTGCCTGCAGGCTGTGTCCTGGGTCACATTACTGTGAATAGTTGTCAGTTGGCCTTTGTGTATTCCTCCCGAGACAGTAAAACAAAGGGGGACTAGCTGTTGGCAGGAAGGGCCATCCTGCCAGGAAGAGAGGGGTAGACCTGTTCACTGCCACAACTTTAATTTGTTAAAGGAATGCATCCAGCACATTCACAAAGCAACGTGATTCTAGACTTTTATCAACCTAGATTTGTGGAGCTTGGGAAGGGGGAGAAAGGAACTTTCCAGAACCAGATGTAGGGCTGACCTAAAAGCTTCCTCCCACTTCAAAGACTGGCATCAGATATTATTGGGCCCTCAGATCAACTCTTCAGCAGACTCCTGAACCTGTGCCCTTCAGAAGAAGGACTGCCTTGTTTTCCTGAGGGCTGCTCTGATGCTTGAGGTTTGTCTTGTCCTTCAGTGGACTACCTGCTGCTACCAGAAGACTGCCTTGCTGCTTGAGGTCTGCCTTGTTCTCCAGAGGACTTCCCTGCTGTTTGAGGCCTGCCCAGCTCTCTGTGAAGGAAGACTGAATCTTCTCCCTTCATCCCTGCCAGCTTGAGTGACTCGGAGGGTCTGTTGGCTAACATCCTGTTCTGAGGTACAGGAACATAACAGGCTCCAGAGGCCTCTCTGCAACTGCCCAACTGACCTGCTGCAACTAGACCTGACTGGACCTGTAACTGGACCTGCCTGAGCTCCGCTGGCCTATGCTAGTGTGAGGCTCAGAAGGTGTCTCCCCAGGTTCTGAAACCTTGACTCGCATCAAAGTGCCCTCCTCTGTCAGAAAAGGAAAAATCCTGATATTTTGGGCTCTTTGTAGTTGCAAACTAGCCTGTTCATGTGGAGAATCTACCACTCAAGACAACTACCAATGTGAAGCTCACTGAACCCGCTCTTTGCTCTACAGCAACAGCAAGTGATGACCAGCAACAGGAGATCTTCACTTTGCGCTACAGCAATGACAGCCAGCGGTGACCTCCAAGCGAAGCTCCATCAAAGACCTGATTGTAACACCAACTGAATCTTGTTGCTTCATGACCATCCATGATGCCAGGCCTGCTCTGCATGCTATAGGGATCACCATTGAATATGCTCTCCCTGCTCTTCACAGCCTCTTCCACCATAAACTGGACTTTTCGCAGAGAACTTTGGGAACGTAATTTTTTCAGCAGGAACAACCAGGTCCTTATATCGGGCCCACACGCTCTCATGGTCAGCTTTAACTTGTGACGTAACTCAGGTTCAGCACGAGCAGATGACCATGTGTGGCCCTTGTTGCTTTTAAGCGCTACATCTACTAAAAACTTTGAAATTGTATATCTCTGATTCTACTGATTGGATTTTTGCCATTCTGGAATCATTTTCTTTATTGAAATTTACTCTATGTTTGGGATTGTTCTTGTTTTTTATTTCCATATTATTACTGTTTGTTTGCTGCATAAATAATTTACACATTTTCTCTAAGTTAAGCCTGACTGCTTTTGTACCAAGCTACTAAAGAGCTAAACACAGGTTGATTTAGTAACTTTCTTTGGTTCACCTTGACCAGGATTGTGGTTTGTGCTTGAGTACAGCTTCCACCCCTCTCAACCAATAACCATATTTCTCTCACTATATATTTCAACAAGTCACAACAAAACTTTTTTAAGGGTAGAGTGCCACATATATTATGCAAAAAGAAAGCAGGTAACTTTGGGTAGTTCCCAAGTGTAGGTGGAGAGCAACCCCTTTATATGAAGCACCCTACGACACCACAACACCCTGCTCACCTCAAATGTTTGTTTTTCTAGCAGAGTTCTTAAGCTTATGATTAGCTGGTGCCATCCATGCAAAACTGAAAATTGCAAAAGTCTTTTACAACTCCAGGCACAGTATTACAACTTTGGATTGGTAAAATACCATCCAGACCAACCTGTTATTTATAAAAACAACCTATGATACATGTGTTTCTCTCTGATTACTGCTCATCAGAGAGACACATCTTTTCCAAAACACAAGGGAACACTCAGTACAAGTCAAGACATTACCCTTTCATTCTTACAGTGCTGCATAGATTATGCAAATATTGTAGCGGGGAACTCTGGGTAGTTTTCAAGTTTAAGTGGAGAATAGCCCCTTTATATGGAGCATCTACAACACCACCAACACTCTGAATCTGCGCACCCAGAATTCTCTGCTTCCTTTTATGTTTTCTGACAAATTGCTGCTTATTGTTTTAACACAGGTATTAAGGTGAACAAACCTCTCTCACTTTGCAGTCAGACAATGAAAAATAAAGTGAACTGTGTGACAGTTGTGGTGGGTTATAGGGAGTGTGAAAGGAAAGGCTTTATGCTATTTTTTGTAGCACAACAAAATAAAAAACAAAATGTAATTAACTGTGCACAGTCAGCAATTAGGAAATAAAAATTAGGCACCTTTTTGTAATTCTGATGTATGATAGAAGCAAAACATTTAGAAGAATCAAAACAAATCAAGACACTTTACTTGGTGATGCACAAATAATACATATTCACTGAAACCAGAATTTCACACATTTCCTTTGTGCGCATTATAGTTTTATCAGTAAAACTGCATATCTGTGCAAACCTAGTGCCCATTTCAAAGAACAATGTGCTGTCAGTAAGTGACAGTGTGCTATGACATGAGCTTTAGTTAAATACAAAATGCCTGCCTCATGTACACTAAAGTTTGGTGGGGTACAATAGTTTGTCATTTCTAAAAAGTCGACCGAGGATCTAAAAAGCTTGGGAAGCACTGGTCTATTAAATTATAATAAAAAAATAAACAAACTATAGGTTCGTCATCTAAACATAATGACACTTCATTCATCTCATTTGAAACTCTGCTGAAGGTAGCTGC
Organism: Pleurodeles waltl; assembly: GCF_031143425.1. Taxonomy (NCBI): domain Eukaryota; kingdom Metazoa; phylum Chordata; class Amphibia; order Caudata; family Salamandridae; genus Pleurodeles; species Pleurodeles waltl. Next base: position 492,001,735 of record NC_090436.1, read on the forward strand.
ATTCGAATTGCTTCAGTTGGTAGAGGTACTTATGTGACAAGTGGACAATTTGACACTATCGACTATAAGACATTTCAATTTCAACAAAGTGGCTATCTTTCCTTATTTGACATATATTTTTAGGGAATTGCCAATTTATTTGGCTACTTATTATTTAAAGTTTCAGTTAGTGATCATTTGCTTTCTATGAGACCTAGGGCCAGATGTATGAAAAAGGCCTTTTGCAAATCGGAAATAGTGATTTTTTAAGAAATCGCTATTTCTGATTCGCAAAATGCAATGTATCACATTTGCGATTCGGTAATAGCAATTTCTTAAAAATCGCAAATGCTAATACCGAATCGCAAATTGCGATACTGGCCCCCATTCGCACCTATGGGCCTGTAGACCCATATTTGCAAATTAATGCATTTCCAAAATTGCAAATTCCTAACTGGAATTCGCAATTTTTGGAAATGCAAAGTCCAGGGTGCTGGGGCCCTTCGGCCCCATCTGCTGCACCCCAAAACATATTTTTACAACATGTAAGGTGCACACATGCCAAAAGGGCATGTGTGCTTTACATGTAAATTTTCAAAATGCATTTTAAATGCATTTTTAAAATTTGCACATGGTTACCACCAAGTTCAACTTGGTGGTAAATAGCGATTCCTTAATGCCCAATTCGCATTAAGGAATTGCTTGTTACATGTGCTTTAGAAATCGCAAATAAGGATTCCTTATTTGCGATTTCTTATTTAGAGAGTCGCAATTTGTGACTCTCTAAACAGGGTCGCAATTTTAAGGAATCGCTATTTTAGCGATTCCTTAAAATTGAATTCAGAATGCCTTTGATACATTCTGAAATGGCTTTTTGCATTCGCAAACGGGCATTCGCACCGTTTGCAAATGCAAAAAGCTTTGATACATCTGGCCCTAAAATTGGCTAGATACAGAAAAAGCTGCTGTTCAGCCATGGGTATGGGCTTTAATAGGCTTTCAATGTTTTTCCTGAGGGTCATGGGTTACAGACTGCACGAGCTTGTGAATTACCACAGAAAGGTCACTGAGTGATTAATTTTATTCTGATTTTTTTGGAAATGGTCTTGACCCTGAATAAAGTTTCCCAAAAGTGATAGTCATTTTTGGGCTAGAGGAACAGGAGATTTCTACTACTGATCAATGACAGTAAATGTACAACTGTTGCAAACTCCTTCTTAATGTAGGTATGTTAACACTCTTTAAATAGTACATCACATTCCTGGTCCACTTTAACAATGAGTATTAAAGCTCAGGCCCTCTTGTAATATGTTGGATGAACTAGCTACACATGGAATTCATTCCATACTAAGCACATATGTCTTGTGGTATGTTCTGAGAAATGGGGTCATTGTTGTAGAGGGGTAAGACCCCTGACTCAAGTATTAGTCACAATACTTGTCAGGATGAATCACAAATGTCACTAAATAAACCTGAACTTAACCCTTTGATAACTATTGCACAGGGCATAAAGGCTTAACTTTAGAAGCAATATGTAAAGTATTTATGCCCTTGGATGGTACTGAGGTGAATGTTGTGGCCTACCACGATGGCGCATGAGTCAGAGAGTGGGACCAGGTTTGTCCTCCTCAAAAAGTTACCTTCTCACTTAGAAATGTTTTTGGAGGAAGTCTTTATGGGGGCAAGGCAGCAGGCTGTAGCTGAAGAGGAGGTCATCACCAGCAAATTGCTGGAGGAGAAGGTCTTTGTGAAGCTGTCTACAAAGGCGGGAAAAACTCTGAGTGGGAAAAGATTAAGTTTTGCACCCAAGAAGCCCTTGACCTCGATTGGAACCCCTTCAACAGCAGTGCCAGTGACGCTTTCGACATTTGGACTTAGAAACTTTTCTGGAAATGGATCGTGGTGTGAAGAGGTCCCCCTGAAAAGTATTTTCTACTACGGAGAAGAATGTGGTGGAGCTATGGTGAACTCAGGCACAGCAGTGGTACATCTTGGTCAAATCGACTTTGCAGGTTGGTCCCAGTCTTTCTACGGTTCAGCAGGCAAAAAGCGTCCAAAAGTCAAAGGTCTCAGGATTAGGCAGGGACGTTTACATTTTGACCACAGCCAAAGGTCCTGGACCTTGAGGACAACTCTTGGGAGGGTCAAGGCTCACTCCAGCAGGGCCAGCAGCAGTTTCCAGGGCAGGTCCAGTTGGAACTGGTCTGCTGAGAATGAAGGAAAAAGGCACCTTGTGTCAGCCCTACAGCCCTTGGAGTCACTTCAGGGGTCCTGGGTAAAAGGAAAGCAAATCCCGTCTTTTCAGGTCTTCAGAGAGCAGGGCAGTCCCTTTTCTGAATCTTCCTTATGGTTATACGGTAAAAAGTTTGCAATTACGACCGTGGCAGAAACCGCCAACAAAGATAGCCACTTTAACACTCCAACTGCCACGGCGGTACAAACAAACAGCGCAGTGGTCACCACCAACAGACAGGCGGGAGACAATGTACCGCCCACACTATTACAACCCACCAATCCGCCACCTTTTCCGGGGCGGATTCACCATGGATAAAAACACAGCGGAAACAGGATTCCGAAGGGAAAACGCTCACCTCTACACACCCCATGAGGAACCAGGACACCGTGGACCCGGAACTCCAAATTCTCCCTGTGATAGTCTTCCTGCTCCTCTACCAGGAGCACGAATGCCGGCGGCGAAGACCACGGTGAGTACTGCACCTACGACACTGGGGAGGGGGGAGGGAAAAAACAGGGACACACAACACGCAACACCCCCACCCCCACCCTCACCCACTACAACAGACACGCTAATGCACATTGGAACATCACAGTTACCCCCCAAACCCCCCGGAAGAATGCAAAGACAACAGAAAATGAGTGTAACCATTGTAATATATTAAGATCAAGTAGGCAAAAATATATATATACACCATGTACAAAATATATACCAAGCATAGTAGTCCAGGTAGTGCTCCAATTAAGTCCTTGAAACACTGGGCCCACACGGTATGGGCGAGGCCCACACAAGATCCCCGACCATGACGGAGCGAACACTGCAGGGGCATCAGATAGCAATAAAACAGGCACCTCAGGGGAGGGAAAGGGGGGGCACCTCAGCCGGTTGAGTGTACAACGGCAAATCCACGAGGGGGCCACATGCCCACTGTTCCATCCTGGGGAGTGCAAAGCCACAGTCTCTCAAGTCTCTACAGTGGGTGGGTTGCCCACTGTTCCATCCTGGGGAGTGCAAAGCCACCGTCTCTCAAGTGTATAAACGTCTCCACTGGTTCTGGAGGGGGCATGGTGCCCAGAGTGCTTCATCCTGCTAAGGACAGAGGTAGTGGATGGATCTCTCCACTGGTTCTGGAGGGGGCATGGTGTCCAGAGAGCTTCATCCTGCTAAGGACAGAGGTAGTGGATGACAGTCTCCACTGGTTCTGGAGGGGGCATGGTACCCAGAGTGCTTCATCCTGCTAAGGACAGAGGTAGTGGATGGATCTCTCCACTGGTTCTGGAGGGGGCATAGTGCCCAGAGTGCTTCATCCTGCTAAGGACAGAGGTAGTGGATGGATCGCTCCACTGGTTCTGGAGGGGGCATGGTGCCCAGAGTGCTTCATTCTGCCCGTGAAGGACTCAGTAGATTCAGTGCCCTTGGCGCTCATGGGCCAGCGATGCTTGAGGCGACTGTGCCCTGTTCAGTGGTTCTTGAGGCAGCGGTGCCCTGTTCAGCGGTTCTTGAGGCAGCGGTGCCCTGTTCAGCGGTGCATGAGACGGCGGTGCCCTGTTCAGCGGTTCTTGAGGCGGCGGTGCCCTGTTCAGGGGTGCATGAGATGGCGGTGCCCTGTTCAGCGGTTCTTGAGGCGGCGGTGCCCTGTTCAGCGGTGCATGAGACGGCGGTGCCCTGTTCAGCGGTTCTTGAGGCGGCGGTGCCCTGTTCAGCGGTGCATGAGACGGCGGTGCCCTGTTCAGCGGTTCTTGAGGTGGCAGTGCCCTGTTCAGAGGTTCTTGAGGGGGTGATGCCCTGTTCAGCTGTGCATGAGACGGCGGTGCCCTGTTCAACGGTTCTTGAGGCGGCGGTGCCCTGTTCAGCGGTGCATGAGACAGCGGTGCCCTGTTCAGCGGTTCTTGAGGCGGCGGTGCCCTGTTCAGCGGTGCATGAGACGGCGGTGCTCTGTTCAGCGGTTCTTGAGGTGGCGGTGCCCTGTTCAGCGGTGCTTGGAGCGGCAGTCTCGATTGCAGTGACCCAGCGACTTCATGGCCCAGCGGGGCTTTTGCCTGCGGTGGCCTCTTGAGCAGCTGGGCTTGTTCTGGCGGTTGCCTCCTGGGCAGCTGGGCTTGTGCTGGCGGTGGCCTCCTGGGCAGCTGGGATGATGGCGGTTTTCTACGCCGTGCTGCTCTTCCCAGACTTGCTGACTTTCTTGTGCCCCTTCTCCACCTTGGAAGGCGTCGCAGCTGACTCCACACTCCCACCTGTACCCCTGAGAGCGGCTTTGGTGGCTGGAGTCTTCCCCCTCTCCCGCCGGGCACTGGCCAATTTCTGATGCTTGACAGGTGGGGGACTGTCTGTGCTGTGGCTCCGTGCCACACTGGCTGCCCTGGTGGCCGGTGCACTCCAGATTCCGGTGACTACAAGCACCACTGGTCCCGGAGATGTTGTGGCTGAGGTGCTAGTTCGGGACCTAGGAGACGGACGGGGTGGTGGAGGTGTGGGAAAGAGGTCAAGGTTGGACAGGAAAAGTTTTGACACACTGGGACGGGTAGCTGGAGGGGGTTTGGGAGTGGAGGAAGAGGTTGTGGTTGAAGGAGGTGTTCATTTGCTGACTTTGGGTGAAGGTGCATGCACTGGAGGCTGTCGTGAGGTGGATGGCTGTTGGGTGGGTGTGTGCCTGCGTTTGTGTATCTTGAGAGGGGGCGTCACAGACACACTGGGAGAGGAAACAGTGGACGTGTGAATGGTAGGGGGGGTGGTGACTGCACGTGAGCAGGGTGTGGTGGTGGGTGTGCTGGCGATGGTAGTAGTGGCTGTAGAGGTAGTGCATGCAGGTGTGAGTGTAGACGAGACAGGGAGGGAGGAGGGAGACGAGGAGGAGGGGACACAGTGGGGGCAGTGGATATTGGTGTGTCTGCATGTGTGTGATGATTGCGTGAGTGCCTGTTCGATGTGTGGTGCTTATGTTTGCCTGAGCTTCCCTTGTGTGTTGACGTGTGTGCATGCTGGTCTGTAGGTGTGCTTGGGATAGGCTGAGGAAGAGGGGATTGGGCCTGGGTGGAGGAAGTTGGAGGGGGGAGGCTAGACACAGGGACAATGGCTGCCATCAGTGCTGAGGCCAGAGTCTGAAAAGCTTGCTGAAGGGCCGCCTGACCAGAATGAATGCCCTCCAGGAATGCATTTCTTTGTTGCAACTGCCTTTCTACACCCTGGATGGCATTCAAAATGGTAGACTGCCCAACAGTGAGGGACCTGAGGAGGTCAATGGCCTCCTTACTGAGGGCAGCAGGGGTGACTGGGGCAGGGCCTGAGGTGCCTGGGCCGAAGGTGATGCCCGCCCTCTCTGGTGAGCGGGCACGGGCGAAGGCTGAGGGGCTGCTGGGAGGGTGGTGCTGGTGGGGGGGTGGCGGCTGTACCTGTAGATGGGGGGGCACAGATGTTGCCGCCACCTCAAGTGAGCTCCCATCAGAGGACGAGTCTGTGTCACTGGTATCAGCTCCTGTCCCCGCTGTGGAGCTCCCCTCGCCCTCTGTCCCACTGGTGAAGTCCGATTCCGTAGTGTGGCCCTCCATGGCCATGTGGGATGCAGCCCCCTCGTGCTCCGGTGCCACTGCTCCTCCGCAAGATGATGCTAATGCACACACAAGAACAGGGAGACCACAAAAATGGGGGGGATGACAGATGAAAGACATGTTGAGGTCCATGCATTACCGCTACCGTTGGCAGACACGACAGACACACAAGCCCCCTGCACTACGCCGCGCTCTTGGGCTCCACTGTTCAATTCCTGGGAAATGGCCTACTAGGTTATGGATCACATCTGCACACATGGATGAAACAGGGGCATGACTAGGTGTAGTTGGCACTCTACAGAGGTGCGGTGGGGTGCCACATGGCCTGCCTTATGGAGGGACCTTGCCTACGGAACTCGCCCTGGCCTAGGGAAACCCACAGACCACCTCCCCCACCCAGACACCTCCACTGCGCGCTAAATCAGCAGAATGCGAGTGTACTCAACCCCCTGTGGCTGCTGTGATGCCCTCAAGTGCCCATCCAACTCTGGGCACGCCATCGCCAGGATCCTGAACATCAGGGGGGTCATGGTGCGACGGGCACCCCTCCCATGTTGGGAGGCTATCCCCAGCTGAGCCTCCACCGTCTTCTTGCTCCAGCGGCGAATGTCTTCCCATCTTTTCCAGCAGTGGGTGCTCCGTCTGTGGTAGACCCCCAGGGTCCGGACATCCTTGGGGACGGCACGCCAAATATGTTTTTTCTGGTGGGGGCTGACCTACATGATTTGTTCAGGGGGGAAGAGAAAGTTATTACCAACTGCACCGTCAAAGTGATTGGCCCTCATCCCTACCTTTGCCATGTGGGACATGCACTCACCGTCATGTCATGCACGCCGCACTCTCCCCCCTTCCTTCTTACATCCACCCCTCTCCACACAGGCATAGCCCATACAGCATGCTCCCAGTGTACTTACCTGTATGTCTGGAGGACAGTAGAGTAGCGTGTACTGGGGGAGGACCCTATCCACGAGTTTCTCCAACTGCTCCAACGTGAAGGCAGGGGCCCTTTCCCCAGACACTCAAGCCATTGTCTCTTCCAGACCGAGGTCACAGCAGCACTTGCAGTGTAGGTCCTCTCCTGTCGAAGATCAGGTATTGAGTGATTGAACAGATAGAAAATGGCGGTCACGTCTGCGGCGGTGCGTACCGTCACCACCGGCGTACATCGTCATTGGCTCCCTGGACCCATGGGGTCCAATGTTAACCAATGCAGCATTGCGCCGCGGTCTTCGACCGCCTACCGCAGCGGTGTACAACGCCAGCGCAGTTACCTCACATCCCATTGTCCCACTTTACAGGTCAGGCAGCAGCCATTTCAGGGGCCCACATGCCTACAATTTAAACTGCATCACACATACCTAGGCCTAGACATACAGGCCACTTTTTAGATTATGAATGGTGTTCTGTGTATGCTGTGGGTACGTACCTCTGAGTTGTTTGACTCTGTGCTTGCTGTTGTCCTTCATAGGCACCGTCCGCTGGGACATGTGAGGAGATGGTGGCATCCTCCGGTGTACCGACCATTGGTGGACCTGTCGACAATGGAGGAAAGACATGTGATAATCACATACAGGCTTGACCGTCCCACAACCCAGGAACTGTGTACCCAGTTGGAGCCAGACCTGATGTCAGCTCTCCGCCATCCCACAGGAATCCCCCCTCAAGTGCAGGTGTTGTCAGTGCTCCATTTCCTTGAAGTGGGTCATTTCAAACAACAGTGGACATAGCATCAGGGATGTCCCAGCCTATGTTTTCCAACGTGTTGTCCAGAGTGCTGTCTACCCTTCTGAAACACATGCGGAGCTACATCGTTTTCCCTCAGGTGGAGGATTTGCTTACAGTGAAAGGTGATTTCTATACCCTGGGACATATCCCCAACATCATAGGTGCCATTGATGGGACACATGTGGCTTTGGTACCCCCCCACAGGAGTGAACAGGTGTACAGAAACCAGAAGAGTTATCATTAGATGAATGTAGAGATGGTATATTTGGCCAACCAGTACATCTCCCATGTGAATGCCATGTTCCCTGGCTCAGTGCATGATGCCTACATCCTGCGGAATAGCAGCATTTCATATGTGATGGGTCAACTCCAGAGGCACCGTGTGTGGCTATTAAGTGAGCACCTGGAAGCTAGTCAGTGGGAATGGTTGTCTGGGTCTGGGGACATCCCTCCAGGTTAGTGAGTGTCTAATAGTTGTCCCTCGTCATTTGCAGGTGACTCTGGTTACCCAAACCTGTCATGGCTACTGACCCCAGTGAGGAATCCCAGGACAAGGGCAGAGGAATGCTACAATGAGGCCCATGGGTGAACTAGGAGGGTGATCGAGCGGACCTTCGGCCTCCTGAAGGCCAGGTTCCGGTGCCTCCATATGACAGGTGGATCCCTATTCTACTCACCAAAGAAGGTGTGCCAGATCATCGTGGCCTGCTGTATGCTTCACAACTTGGCTTTGTGACGACAGGTGCCTTTTCTGCAGAAGGATGGTCCAGATGGCGGTGTTGTGGCAGCTGTGGAGTCTGTGGACAGTGAAGACGAGGAAGCAGAGGAAGAAGACATGAACAACAGGGACTCAGTGATCCAGCAATATTTCCAGTGACACACAGGTAAGAATACAGACCTGCCTACTACATGTACTTAAACACTACTGCCTCTCTACTGTTTGTCGTTTTCACCCAGTGTATGGTCACTGAGTTGTCACTTTCCCTTACGATTTCACAGATGTGGGTCCCACTGTGTGACATCTGCTTTGATTCCTCATGGACTAGAGCTGTGTGACATAGGTATGTTGACATTACATGTGAAAGAGCTTTTTGCCACAGTTATTGCTAATACAGTATTCCGAAATCACAGACAGACTCCAGATTGTTTTGTGCTTTAAGGGTGTTTATTTAAGTGCTCAATATTGGAGGGGGTTGTAAAATGGTGAGGGGTGATGGCGGAGGAATGTCTATGGCAGAGTCCAGTCTATTAGTCTCACAGATGCATTGCCCATATGGGCATAGGAAGTGGAGCTGGGGCAGTTTAAGGATGGACAGGGTGACAAAGTGGGACAGTAGGATGACAATCAGGGTGGTCTCATTTCTTGGCGGGGGTCTTGGCATCGTTCTCTGTCTTTGTCCTGGATCTCAGGGACCGTTTGCAAGGTGGTTCTCCCTCTGCAGGGGGTGGGGTGCTGGTGTGGTGGTCCTATGGCAGGGCATCCTGTCCACTAGCGCCGGCGGAGGTGGTGGGCAGTTCATCGTCCATGCTAGTGTCAGAGGCCCCTTGTAGTGCCACAGTGTCCCTCCTGGTGTTGAGTACTTCCTTCAGCACCCCTACGATGGTGCCCAGGGTGGAATTGATGGTTCTGAGTTCCTCCCTGAAGCCCATATACTGTTCCTCCTGCAGGCACTGGGTCTCCTGAAACTTGGCCAGTACAGTTGCCATCGTCTCCTGGGAGTGGTGGTAGGCTCCCATGATGGAGGAGAGGGCATCGTGGAGAGTGGGTTCCCTGGGCCTGTCCGCCCCCTGTCGCACAGCAGACCTCACAGTTTCCCTGTGTTCCTGGGCCTCTGTCCCCTGGACCGTGTGCCCACTACCACTGCCCCCAGGTCCCTGTTGTTGTTGGGGTGGTGGGCTAGCCTGGGTTCCCTGTAGTGGTGGACACACAGCTGATTCACGTGTCCTGGGGACGGAGGTGTGGGCCCGCAGGGTGGGTGCTGTGCTGGTGTTTCCAGAGGGGGGAAGGTCTGTGGTGGCCTGTGACTGGGTGTGGGGAACCGACTGTCCCGAGGTCCCCAATGGGCCGGGCTTGTCATCTAGATCCAGTTGGACAGAGCTGCTGTCATCACTGTGGGCCTCTTATGCTGGTGGTGTGGACATGTGTGGACCCTCCTGTCCGGTGACATTGGGTAGGGGTCCTGCAGGGGTATAAAAGGATGGTTATTACATCTGTGTGTGTCATGATGTGCAATGGGTGGGTGACCGTGTACCCCAGTGCTTGCATTCCTGTGTGGGACCTTGTGTGATGGTGGTTTAGGGGGGTGTATGGGTATGTGCAGTGGCCATGCTTTAGTGATGGGTGTCCATGCTTTGTTGTTGCATGCAGGGCTTGGTGTTAGGATGTGTGGTTTGTGATGTTGGGACATTTGTGAGGAATTAGAGTGATGGGGGGAGGGTGGGGGTATGTGCTGGCATTCAGGTAGGGTGGGGGATGTAATAGTTAAGATTTGACTTACCAGAGTCCATTCCTCCACCTACTCCTGCGAGGCCCTCAGGATGCAGAATCACCAAGACCTGCTCCTCCCATGTTGTTAGTTGTGGGGGAGGAGGTGGGGGTCCGCCGCCAGTCCGCTGAACCGCCAGGTGGTGTCTTGAGACCACGGAATGCACCTTCCCCGTAGGTCGTTCCACCTCTTCCTGATGTCCTCCCGATTTCTTGGGTGCTGTCCCACTGCGTTGACCCTGTCCACTATTCTTCGCCATAGCTCCATCTTCCTTGCAATTGAGGTGTGCTGCACCTGTGATCCAAATAGCTGTGGCTCTACCCGGACGATTTCCTCCACCATGACCCTGAGCTCCTCCTCCGAGAACCTGGGGTGTCTTTGCCGTGCCATGGGGTGATGTAGGAGATGTGCGGGGTGGTGTATGTGGTGATAAGTGTGCTGATATGTAGTGGTATGTAGTGTGAGGTGCATGGAAGTTATGTGGGTGATGGTGTTGTGTGCCTGTGGATGCTAGTGTTGTTGATGGTGGTGTCTCTCTCTGGCCTTCTCTTGTGATTTGTTGTCGTAAGGGTTTGTGGGTGATGTGGGTGTGTGTTTTATTTTGTATTGGGTGTGTGGGAGTGGTGTGTGTATGTGTATCAGGTGTGTATTTCGAATTGTCCAATGTGGCAGTGTTTTGTAAATGTGTGTGTATTTTGAGGGCAGCGGTGTGTACCGCCAATGGAATACCGCGGTTGAAAGACTGCTGCGTGGATTCGTGGGTCGTGATACTGTGGGCGTATTTCTGTTGGTGTGACGGTGGAGGTTTTGTTTTCGCCTGTTTATCACTGACCTTTGGTGTGGCGGACTTGTGTGGGTGTCTGAATTTTGGCGGATTCCGAGCTGTGGGTCATAATAGCTGTGGCGGATTTCCGCGGCGCTGTGTTGGCGGTCTTCTGCGCAGCGGTAAGCAGCTTTTACCGCCAATGTTGTAATGACCGCCTAAGTGTTTGCCAATAGGTTTGGCAGAGACGGGAACATGCCCGGTTGAAATTGACAACCTATAATTATTCAGAGATCTGTAAGCTAGACCCGAAGCCACCAGGGATGCCAAAAAGTTAACAACTAAATTGACATTGGTATTAAAGGGATCGGAATCGCGTTCTGCACACCAATTAACCCATCGCCTCCAGGATAAAGCATATAGGTGGTCATTCTGACCCTGGCGGTCTTTGACCGCCAGGGCGGAGGACCGCGGGAGCACCGCCGACAGGCCGGCGGTGCTCCAATGGGGATTCCGACCGCGGCGGTAAAGCCGCGGTCGGACCGGCACCACTGGCGGGGTCCCGCCAGTGTACCGCGGCCCCATTGAATCCTCCGCGGCGGCGCAGCTTGCTGCACCGCCGCGGGGATTCCGACCCCCCCTACCGCCATCCAGATCCCGGCGGTCGGACCGCCGAGATCCGGATGGCGGTAGGGGGGGTCGCGGGGCCCCTGGGGGCCCCTGCAGTGCCCATGCCACTGGCATGGGCATTGCAGGGGCCCCCGTAAGAGGGCCCCTAAATGTATTTCACTGTCTGCTGCGCAGACAGTGAAATACGCGACGGGTGCAACTGCACCCGTCGCACAGCTTCCACTCCGCCGGCTCGATTCCGAGCCGGCTTCATCGTGGAAGCCTCTTTCCCGCTGGGCTGGCTGGCGGTCTGAAGGCGACCGCCCGCCAGCCCAGCGGGAAAGTCAGAATTACCGCCGCGGTCTTTCGACCGCGGAACGGTAACCTGACGGCGGGACTTTGGCGGTCGGCCTCCGCCGCCCGCCAAGGTCAGAATGAGGGCCATAATTTCTGTGTGCTAGAGGACCGAGCTTGGTGGATGTAGAATGACGCTTGTGTTGAAATGCTTGGCAGGAGGCATTGCCGCTGGAAATTCTCCATGCTACCAGACGTAACTTGCCTGTCACAATCAAGGGATGAGGGTTCCTCAGCGGATCCTGCAATAGGTTGTCCTGGAAGGGAATCAGAAGGGGAAAGTCTCATAACAACTCCAGATGGAACCAAACTTGAGCCCTCCAAAGTGGGGTCACTAAAATAATTTCTGCCTTCTGTAGGTGAACCTGCGCCAGGACTCATGGAATCATGCTGAAAGGGGGAAGTGCATAACCCAGGAGAAGGGACCAATCCTGAAGAAAGGCATCCGTGGCTAATGCTTCCGGATCCGGTCTCCAGCTGAAGAAACGTGGAAGTTGGTGGTTCAACCGAGAGGCGAACAAATCCACCAAGCATGGGGCCCGACCCTGGTTGTGGTAGAGAAACACCCTCGGATGGAGCTTCCAATCACTGCTATCCCAGAGAAACTATGAATTCCAATCCACTACAGAGTTGTTCACCCCTGCTATATATTTCGCAATCACTGAAATTTGGTGTTGTAGGCAGAATTGCCAGAATTCCTTGGCAATCCGCGCTAGAATTTGTGGTTTCGTACCACCCAACTTGTTGACATATATGACTGATATGTTGCCCATCCTCAGCAGAATGCAACAATCCGATTGTAGGGGCGACAGGCTCCAGATCACAAACGAACCCGCTAGAAACTCCAAGCAATTGATGTGCAGCTGAAGTTCCTCCTCTGACCAGCGCCCCCTTGTGGTCAGGGTTCCACAACGGGCTCCCCCACACTATCTGCTGGCATCTGATTCCAGAATGACATCTGGAGAGTTGCAATGATCGCCCTGCCATTCTAAGCCTCCTTGTGTTCTAGCCACCAGGCTATCTCCGTCTTTGCTTCTACTGAAAGAGGGACTTTGGGCCAGATGTAGGAACATTGTGAATTGCAACCCGCAAATTGCGAGTCAGAGCGACCCGCAATTTGCGAGTCACAATTCAGAATGTTGGATGGTGTCCCTGACACCATCTGCGATTCGGAAGTGGGTCGCAAAGGCCCACCTCATGAATATTCATTAGGTGGGTTGCAATGTGCGACCTCCTTGCGAATGGCGGCCCTCACAGGGATGGTGGCCTGTTGCGGACAGCAGACCACCATGTCTGTGACTGCTTTTTAATAAAGCAGTTTTTTTTTTGTAATGCAGCCCGTTTTCCTTAAAGGAAAACGAGACGCATTACAAAAACGAAAAATGAAACGTTTTTGTTTAATTTTTTCAGAGCAGGCAGTGGTCCATGGGACCACTGCCTGCTCTGAGAAAATGTTTGCAGTGCCATTCTCAACGGGGAAGGGGTCCCATGGAGACCCCTTCCCTTTTGCAAATGTGTTACCACCCATTGCAAAAGGGTGCAAACTGTGATTGGTTTGCGACCGCATTCGCGGTCACAAAGCAATCCTGCATTGCACTGCGACTCGCAATTAGGAAGGGAACACCCCTTCCTAATTGCGACTCGCAAACCCGTTTTGCAATTTGGTACCCAGGTTACTGAATCGCAAAACGAGGTTTGTGGATTGCAAAGTGCTTTTTGCACATCGCAAACAGCGAAATTCGGTGTTTGGGATGTGCAAAAAGCTTTGTACATCTGGCCCCTTGTCCGCATATGATAACCCTTTCTGAAGATGAGATATCTTGAGCCTCTGATGAGCTCTATAGTGGAGGTGACCCAGGAAGATAACTTGGATCGAGGACGATAAGAGTCCCTCCATCCGAGTTAGATTCCTCAAGGACACAAGTTGTTTGGACAATAGGAAGCATAATTCTTTCTTTATGTTGCAAACTTTCTGTTGGGGTAATACCAACTGGGCCTTCATAGAGTCTATCTGGAATCCCAAGAAGTCTATCTGTTGGGACGGGAGAAGTCAAGATTTGGATTGGTTGATCAAGAAACCCAGGTTTTGGAGAAGATGAATCATCCACGACAGGTGTTTGTGGAGAACTAAGGGGTCCTGGGCCATGAGGATCAAATCGTTGAGTTAAACGATCAACCTCACCCTTCGGGCGCGAAAGGACTCTACCACAGGTCTCATCACTTAGGTGAAGCACCAAGGAGTGGAAGAAAGCCCAAAGGGAAGGACCTGGAACTCGACACATTGGCCTAGCCATAGGAATTGTAGAAAACGCCGATGAGGAGGGAATATCGGGATGCTCAAATACCCATCCCTTAGATCCAAATGGACCAACCAATCTCCTTCTTGAAGGATATATCTTAGAAGATGAATTCCTTCCATTTTGAAATGCCTGTAAACTATCCAGGCATTGAATTCTTTTAGTTTTAAAACTAACCTTGAACCTCCTCCTTTCTTGTCCACCAGAAAAGTGGGGCTGATAAAACCCCTGGGATGAGGGGAAGCTGACAAATTGCCCCTTTTTGGAGAAGAGTTTGTACTTCTAAACTTATGATCTCTTGGTTGTGAAGGGGAAAATGGGGAAAGGGGAGGGGAACATTGACGAGGAGATTGATAGAATTCCAGTTTGAAACCTTGTATAGTCTCCAACACCCAGGGGTCCTTGGTCACCTTTTGCCATTCCGTCTGAAATAACTGAACTCTGCCCCAAGAGTAACCTCTGTATAAGGAATAATTCTCACCTGCATTGGAGGAGTCTTGTGCAACACTCTGTTGTTCTTTATAGTAGTTTTTCCGGTATCTAGACCGACCTCCATGGGGACAAAAGGGGTAGAAAGTTGGATCTGTGGATTGCTCTCTGCCGTAACCTCATCCCCGGCCAAAGGACTCACGTCTGGGGCCTTGGTAGTAATAACGGCCCGATGAGCGGACCCGCATACGTCCGGCCATCCGAAAAAGAGTATCTCGAAATACCTTTTTTAGAGACAATTGGGCTTTATCCATGAAATTAAACTTAGCTGCGAATTTTGAGAGATCTTTGAGGAAGGGAGCTCCAAAGAGAAGTACCTGGGCCACAGGCCCTGCTTCTGAAGTAGAGAACTCATTCAATTGGGGGTCTATTCACATTAAGATTGATCATCTCGTTTCTGTGGAGATTGCCACATTAGCATTACCCAGGTGGCAAATAGTTCTATGAGCCCATCCCACTAAAATGTCTGGATCAATAGGGGAGTTACATTCTTTAGCCATGAAGGCCAGCTCTAGAATCTTAGTGAGAGGACCTGATAAATCAAGCAACTTATCTTGACAAGACCTCCAAGCACTGTCTAGGCCCTTCTTAGGGTCCTTTGACCATTTCTTTATGAATGTGGCCATCGTGGGATCGATATCGGGTGTGTCTGTGACCTTTCCTTCTAGGTCCGGTCTGGGGCACTCTGCCCGAAGTCTGGCTCTCACTTCCTTATCAAAACCTGCTCTGATGTGTTCTTGGATTTATGCCGCCAATTCAGGCGGTGGGGTCCAACTCGAAGAATGAGGGTGGACAATGTCCTCAGGGTTGAATGTCAAAGCAGAACTACCCACTCCAAGAGAGCCCAGCTGATTGCAGAGGACTGTACTCTCCAGGTGTCCTGGCTTGAGAAAGCCATGGGGCTGGTTGACAGTTTGGGCAGGGTTGCAATGATGATGAAATACCCTGTCTGCCAAACACTCAGCCTGCCTGCCCCATTTTGAGTCACGCACAACCTTACTCCATCTGTAACCTTCCTCAGACAGACCGAAGGAGTAGGGGCCATCAAAGGTAAGCCATTCATCCATTAGTCTTACCTAGAGAGAGCAGTCGGATTGCTTTTTTAAATCATTTCTTTATTGGAATGTTCATTATACAAGAAAAACAACTGTAATGAAATACAAAGTACTCCCCGAAGTACCCCACTCCAAAATAAATATTATACTAAATAAGATCCCAAAAAAGGAGAAAAAGACTTAAGAAAGAATGAAAGAAACTAGAAAATAACATCCAATAAGGAACAAAAGAGCCATTTTGCTTAATAAATACAATTTAAGCAATGTCTCAGGTAACCTTTCTCCACACAACATACACTCACAAACTAGTAAATAAAGTTACCAGCCTCATTTGATCCCAGACTCAGATCATGAATGAAAAAAACTCCAATGGCCATCACAGTTGAGTGGACAAAAGAATTATTCCCCATGTAAGAAAAAGACAATTAGCATTCACATACGCTCAAAATTGACCACCAATCCCATTGAATACCTAGATTTTACCTTGAGCCTTGTAAATCTGTGTTAATATGTAGCTAACGGTGATATAGTTCAGCTAACCATTCTTGATGTGTGGGCACCTGTGCTGTATGCCAAAGTCATAATATGCAGATTTTAGGTACAGTAAGGGCCATCAACAGGAGCAGGTGTATTAATCAAATAATTTTATATTTTCAAGAGTATGAAGATATCCAAGTTCGACTGCAAGGGGTACACAAACAGTAATTCAGAAGTACATAGACTTTGTGAATTTTGTAGTCCAACCAGAATTCTATCCATTATATGGCCATGCATAAATAACCCACTCAAAAGAATATCCGAAAAATTCTCCATGGCTCACAATTATATAGGAATGTTAAAAATGAGTTCGGTTGTGGGCACAATTTATACATCTGCTGTCTCAATTTGTTTGATTGATTTTTACAGAACGTAATATCTCTTCAATGTATTTTTCATGTTACTTCTGAACATCCTAAAATCATTAGGGAATCAATGTAAATATCTTTTGTTTCAAATAAGTCCCTTGTCTCCACCTTCACTTTTTCCATTCACTCCTTTAATGTTCAATTCTGTAAATTTGGCAGTCAGAGTAAAGGCATGGTTGAGGACATAAAGTCCTCCACCACCCTGATGGACTTTACTCCATCTGACAATCTCTAAATCACAGCCGAGTGCCCAGAAGTGTGCCCTGAGTTCCTAGGGTTTGAGGACTTGAAAAAATGTCAGTCAAATTTTTTCATGTTTTCCACATCTAGAGGACAATACCAAGTTCCTGAGGCTTTGTCATGGATGTCGCTTCAAAAGTGGGCAAGAAACCAAGTTCCTCAAGCTCTGAGTTTTTTTGCTGCACTTATAATGGGTTCAGCGTGGCATCGTAGTAGGGGTATTCGACCTTGTGCAGCCCTGCTTGGCTACAGCTTCCAGCTTTGCCCCAATGGATGATCTTGAAAATGATTAAATCTGAAGGTGAAAGCTGGGACCCGGTTGTGACAGCAAAGCTTCTTGGCCTGCAAGCAACCTCAGTGGCCAGGAAATCCAAGCTTTGCGCTATCGGGCCTGTGGTATTTCAAGATCAATGGTTCAATGATGATGTAGATGTCTTCGAGAGACCCTTGAGCTTCTTAGCCTTTCACCTTACTTGGCAGAAGGAGTTTGAATTCCATTTCAGAGCCTAGGTCAGAAGGTAAAACTTTTGACCACAATAACCCACTTTATCGATTGTTGTTGAAATTGTGACTAGATCCCAGGCAACCATGAGCTGTTCAATGGCACTTTACATTTTCTAGGTGCTTGCCTTCAAAATTAAATTAATTCATAGCTTTGGTTCTCCTTATCTAACTTTATAGATTTGGGTATATTTTTAATCATCAAAAATCATTTTTTTCTAAATGATTTGGTAATTTTGATGTGTGTTGTTTTCTTGACCTTAAAACTGTTGGCACTACTTGACTGTATCACACCCTTCTCTGAATATGTGGTGCTTGTGTCATAGCTGCGAGTAGTTCAGCAGACATTGTCTAGGAATGGTACTTTTAATAGGTTGATTGGGGTCATCCGGGCCAAATTAGTAACTCAAATTCTGACGTAATAGACATTCACGTTGTTTTGATCAATGCATGAATTTCATAGGTTTGCTTACACTCTTTAATTGGCCCTTCATTTCGTGTAGACTATAAACGTACTGCATGTGTAGTTGTTTAATGTTTGATTCTACTTAATTTGCATAAGTGACTAGATTAAGGAAAACCATGCCAACTACTGAACACTCCATAAATTATTTATATGAATCATCATGAATATTATCATCAACTAAGGTTTCTTCTCAAGTACAATGTACCTTGTAGGACTGGTATATAAAACGCAGAGCCTTGCATGGGTGCTAAGGATCTAGGTATTTTAGCACATTTAAAATACCATTATTAAGTTGTTCTTTTTAATATCTGAGTTGAAATATGAAAGTGTGTCAGCCTGTTCTGAAGTTCAGTTATTATGGAATGTTAACAGTCTTTAGATCTGAGAAATCACAATAGAAAGGGAGGTCCCCATGATTACATTGTGTTGCAACAAAACCATTTGTAATAGTACGCTGCTTTTTAAGGAAATGTGCTTGTGTTAAGGGGATGGTGTTCTCTCTTTCAGTCCACTACCTCTGGGCGCATAACAGCACATTGGCAAAGGTCTTACAAGTGGGTTAGCATTACTAAAAGTCAATACTTTCTTAATTCAATGTATCATCTATTTTAGATACAGGAATTATGAGATCTGCCTTCTAGGACTGCAGGCGCGAACCCTGTTGCAAAGACACCAAGATTGGTGCCTATCTATTTGTGCCAAAGCTTCCAGGCTGATCTCCCAAATGGCTTGAATTTTCCGATTGTTTCATAGAGGTTATTAAAAGTAAAATTAAATAAATTGATGCTACCTTCCACTTGTAAACACCTAGAATCTTTTTCACCAGTTTCGACTGGACAATGAATGCCTCAAAATTTCTGCACATTCTTTGCAAATTTACCTGGAGTTTTTGTAAAACCAGGAATTATTTCATTTGTTTAACTTTCATATTCCCTAGTTTATTCATCTACACCACTGCTGATATTATGTGACTGGATAAGGGAAAATTTCAAATACCTTAAAGATTCCTTGATTGATAGAGAATGAGTAGATGAACTCCTGAATGTAGCTCAATAGTTTGGCATAGCTGATCACTCTACAAGTTATTCTTGATGCTTGAGCCTCGTAATCCTCTAGACTTTTTCACCAACGGTATCATTCAAAATGCTGTACCTCAGTTCAGTTCAAATGTTGAGTACCCCTCCCAGGAACATACCCTTTTATTAAGCTCTACAGAATTCTAAAGTTAGAGTGTAAAATAGTAGCTAGAATCCATTAGCCCCCAGAATCTACTAGAGACTGATCAAAATGTATATGTTGTAAAGTATGGTGTTGCACATGCAATGAGTTCACAGAGAAACCCTTGAGCAATGAAGCAGGGTTAATGCCACCCCAGCCACAGTCATAGAGATCCCTGACTTCAGTTGAATCTTACTTCCTAAGCGTCTCATAATTCTAGAATGAATCTTGCCACCATGTTCACAATCAAAGCTACAATCTATTCACCACACATCTTCTCTTTAACAAAATAAAATAATGACTTCCACTTTTGTATGTACAGGGGGAAAAAACAAAGGGCAGATAAAACAAAGGACAGCAAAACTACAACCAGAAAAGAGAAATTACATCATAACTGGAGCAGAAGTTCAAACATGTTATATACCCTTGGACATATGCTGGTTTTCTGGAATATCTTTTACTAATCACTTTTCCACACTATTTATCCTTAGGGGAAGAGAGTCCTTCTCTGTGTGTGTCCCTGCCAGAAAATGATTCAGCTTGTGCTGCTCTGCTAGGCTCTGCATTGACATATTCAGACACCAGCTAGAGTTCCATATTCTTCCATCACTGCATTCTTCAACAGACTGATAACCTAAAGAGGTTTAGTGAAATGCAAGTACATTAAGGAACCTACAGAGGCTTTAATTGGTACCCAATCCCCAATAGCCACAAACACCTTTATTAGCATTTCTGAGATCAAATAGTTGTTCCCTTTTTCATTGGAGCATTTTCCCTATACCATCAAACAATATCAATAGAAACATTGACACAACATTTTTGCCAGTGCATCTGCCAAAAACATAGCTTACAATTAGAAAATCTGCCCCTAAAAAGCTCAAATGCAGTATATCCATTAGTTGGATGAAGAGCTAATCTGCAATCTATAAACTAATCTATACATGGTTTATCCACAGTCAATCATTCTCCTCCAATAACACAAGACAATATCTGTGTTTGATTCTCTTCTTTCAAGTACAGAATTTAAAGTAAAACCAATAGTGTGACTGTCACTGAAGAAATGTCCCTCATGAACAAGCTAAAATTATATTAACTTTGAAGTAGTCCGACAAGGGTAAAAAGAAGGAAGTGTTTGTCACTGATAGTCAACACACCGGGACAAATTTAGTTGTTTAAACTCCTCACTATTATCTTCGAGTTCAATCCAGAAAGTCTTTTAATATAAGAGCAGCTCCTAAACACTAACGCTTTACAGTCCAACTATGCACAATACAAGAAGATTACATTTCCTTGCACCATGCGTACAGTGCTTAGCATGAACACATTTCCTCTAAAGTTAATGCACATGCGCGAGGGCATTGAGCATTTTTCTTCCTTAAGAATCTACAATCTACATGCAAGCACGAGGTAGTATACCCTTTGTGTGTTTCCTCCTCCAAAAAAAGCTCTCCTAAACAAGAAAGTTTCAGCTCACCATACTTCAATTAAACTGTGCATGGGACTACAGTGTCTTCATACACCATAACACATGTAGGTCTGATGCATCAGGATGGAACATCTGAGGCTTCATGCACCCCATAGCAGCTAGGCCTGATGCATTTTACAGATTCTTTGCTGTCAAGATTATGCATTGAACTGATGGCTATTGGGAATGGACCAACTCTTCAAAGCCTGCAGAGCCTCTTGATGCATCTGGGGAACCTTCCATCAGCACACCACTCTGTCAGTTGCCTTGATCATCTTCAAAGTCCAAGCTCATCACAAATGGAACATGTGCAATGAATATACAGAGACTCATTGAGCAGCAAAGTAGGGTTAAATGATGATGGAGCCTGGGGCCCTATCTGTTTTTCTGGGGCCAAATGAATCTTTATTCTCAGTTCTGCGGGGTGGAAAGAGACATTTATTAAATCATTTCAATCGATTTCTTTACAACCGAAATGTCACACTATAATATTCGGAGTCAAATCAGAGATTCATAGGGCTTTATTACAGACTCAAAGTCAAAGTTACATAAATGAGTCTCAATACCATAGTATAGATACATAAAATCACCTGTGGAAAATTAAAGGCCCATATTTATACTTTTTGACGCTAAACTGCGCTAACGCAGTTTAGCGTCAAAAAATTTTGCGCCGTCTAACGCCATTCTGAAGCGCCATGCGGGTGCCGTATTTATGGAATGGCGTTAGACGGCGCAATCAGACCGGCGCTGCATGGTGTGCGTGGAAAAAAACCACGTAGACCAGGCAGCGCCGGCGTTGGGAAAAAATGACGTTAGGGCGTCTTAAAATGGCGCTAGTCAGGTTGACGCTAAAAAATCGTCTTAACCCGATTTGCGCCATTTTTTCGACGCCCAGACGCCATTTCATGACTCCTGTCTTAGTAAAGACAGGAGTCATGCCCCCTTGCCCAATGGCCATGCCCAGGGGACTTGTGTCCCCTGGGCATGGTCATTGGGCATAGTGGCATGTAGGGGGGCACAAATAAGGCCCCCCATGCCACAAAAAAAATAAAAAAATAAAAAAAATTATACTTACTTGAACTTACCTGTACTTCACTGGGATGGGTCCCTCCATCCTTGGGTGTCCTCCTGGGGTGGGCAGGGGTGGCAGGGGGGGTCCCTGGGGGCAGGGGAGGGCACCTGTGGGCTCATTCTGAGCCCACAGGTCCCTTAACGCCTACCCTGACCCAGGCGTTAAATTCAGGCGCAAATGCAGGTTTTTTTGACCCGCCACCTCCCGGGCGTGAGTTTTGCCCGGGAGTATAAATACGACGAATTTGCGTCGCCGTCATTTTTTTAGACGGGAACGCCTTCCTTGCATCTCATTAACGCAAGGAAGGCGTTCACGCAAAACAATGACGCTCTTTCTTCATACTTTGGCGCTAGACGCGTCTAACGCCAAAGTATAAATATGGCGTTAGTTTTGCGCCAAATTTGCGTCGAAAAAAACGACGCAAATTCGGCGCAAACGGAGTATAAATACGGGCCAAAGTGACTTAAAATATCAAACTTAGTCAGCATGTAAAAGACTTCGATTGCCACAATACAGAAAATCAGAAAAAGCATGTGGATCCTGGGTACCAGAACCAAGTTCTCCTGCCTAAACATTTAAGCTACACCCTAAACTATTCTTATTCTAAAAGAGCATTTAAGAAAGTGCCTGTAAACTCTGTAGAATAGTCTGTTAAGAGAGGTGCAGTAGCATAAAGGCACAGAGAAAATAAAGGCCCGTTCAGGCCAAAGGGTGAAAAGAATCTGCCCACTCTCACTAACTAAACCTTCTTCAAGTCAAAGTTTCCCAAAAGGATGACATCACATTTGAAGTTTCTTGATTGACCCCCCCCAATTATTTTAATTAGAAGTTACAACTTTCAGAAACCTCCTACAAACTTGATACTCTTTGTTCTCAGCAATTTCAAAAGAGTTATGGCTGCCAACTTCCAGAATACTCCTCTTCGCCCCCTTGGATAGCTCCTCTCAGGCTATTTTATCCCACACGCACACAGTAACCTCCTTGTTAACTCCATCTCAGCTCCTAACACATACATCTCAGAGAGAAAACATTTAAGAAAGCAATTTCCACAATGAAAGCTAACTGTGAAAGAACAAATGTATGTGTAGACATTCACTCCAGTCATGTTAAGAAAACATGAATATACTTACAGATTAAATTACATCCAAGCATTACATGTGAGAATAAACAAAATGATTATGTAGAATAATACTTTCAAAGCATTAATTTCAAATAGATATACATGAAACATTACTTAAATGTCATATGCTGTGGTGCACTCCACTCATATGCTTGCAGTGCAGTAATTATATAAAAGCAGTGTCTCAGGTTATACACAATATGGCCATCAAACGTGCCCACCAGAAAGTGACCACTCTTCCACATTCTTGTTTCAGAGAGGTAGTGGCACATCCAAGCTACACTCTTTCAATGACACCCCAGCCAAAGCCATCAACATAACTGACATCAGTGAAATCTTTCTCACTGAGCCTCTCTCAGCAACTGGAATATGGTTTAAAGTAAGAGGACAAGAACTGGACAGAAAACAAGGGACTATTAAAATTCTCCAGAAGTTCAGCGCTATGGTTCCCCATTTCGAATCTCTTGTAATTCCAGGTGTAAAAAGAAATTGGCGTTTCCACCAATATTGTATTCAGAGATGTACAGAATTTTCTCATGTAGTGTAAATGCACCCAGGTTTTCTGAGGACACATTTCGACAAGTGAATGCTGCAGAATATACCATTGAAAAAGGACCCAGAATGTAATGATTGCCTGATGAAAGCAGCTCGAAAACACTGATTTCATATACTATCCCCCCTTCGGTAGGGGAAAACTTGGATTGTTGAGGCACTGCTGCAGACCTACATTACGTCATGCAATGACACTGGAATTCCTGGGTGTGGTATTCACACATGGGGAGCACCATGACGCTCAGTATGAGGGCTTACTTGTAACTGCTTAATATTGTCAGTGGTAATTTTACTATGACTCAAAAACTAGCTTGCTATTTATTTATTAGTTTGACATTCGTTTTATCAGCATGCCAAAACATCCTTTGGTGAGAGTTCCTAGGACTCCCCACATATGTACTATCAATATCATTCAATTCTGAGGATTCAATTGCTTCAATACATTTTCATCTAGAGGTCTTAGTATTTTTCTGTGTGCTAAAAATAGAATACATTTCAGGCATGGTCAATGCTGCAAACATTAAACATGTATTCTGGCAACCCAGGACTCGGAAGTGCAGGTGTGGCGATAGTGAGAGGTGTCACAAGGGGTGGGGATGGGAAGAGTTGTGCAGTGACTGGTAACCTATGGATAATTTTTTACAAACTCCATCCCGAACAATTGGAAACGTGAAAAAGGATATGGTAAAGTTAATCAGTCTTGCTTAATTGATCACAAATAGACAACTTTTAGGATTTCTTAAGCAATCTGCTGCAAAGGTCTGTGTTGCCAGGTATAATATTGGGAAGGTAACTCTGCTGGTTAATGCACTTACTTGAGAGATGTGTGTGTTATCTCCATTCCTAAAATTGAATAATTAGATATTTCAAAGGGATGAGGAATATTTTGCAGAAAATCACATGTAGCACTCAGGTCACAGATTTCGAATTTACAAAGGACAGCTCAGTGTATTAATGCTACTGTTTCAAGGATCCTTACTTAACATGCAGGTCACAGGCTTCAGACAGTTCAAATAGGTCAATGAGTTCTACATCTTACTTCAAAGAACTGTATGTAACCTACGAGGAATTATGTTTGAATCCTTGCTAGTTTTAACACCATCGTTGTTTTGGTAAAATTGATACATAAGTTCTTTTGGGTAGTGATGCATACTTAGGGCCAGATGTAGCACAGTGTTTGCACCTCGCAAACAGCCTAAAACGCCGTTTGCGAGGCGCAAAAGCCTCTTTGCTATGCAGAAATGCATTTTGCGAGTCGGATCCGACTCGCAAAATGCATTTCTGACTCGCAAATAGGAAGGGGTGTTCCCTTCCTATTTGCGACTCGCAATGCTATTCAATTTCGCGGTCGCAAATGAAATCGCAGTTACCATCCACTTGAAGTGGATGGTAACCCATTCGCAAAGGGGAAGGGGTCCCTTTGGGACCCCTTCCCCTTTGTGAATGGAAATAAAAATAATTTTTCAGAGCAGGTAGTGGTCCTATGGACGACTGCCTGCTCTGAAAAATACCGAAACAAAAGGTTTCGTTTTTTTTTCTAAGTGCAGCTCATTTTCCTTTAAGGAAAACGGGCTGCAGATTAAAAAAAAAGAAAAACTTTATTAAAAAGCTGTCACGGACATGGTGGTCTGCTGACTCCAGCAGGCCACCATCCCCGTGAGTGCCCATACTCGCAATGGGGTCGCAAACTGCGACCCACCTCATTAATATTAATGAGGTGGGTCTTTGCGACCCCATTGCGAGTTGCAGAAGGCGTCTGAGACACCTTTCTGCATACCAAATTGCGACTTGCAATTTGCGAGTCGCACGGACTCGCAAATTGCAAGTCGCAATTTGGTTTCTTCCTACATCTGGCCCTTAGTCCCATATTTATAAGTGGCCTGCTCCACAGGTGCGTCACTTTTTGTGATGCACCTACAGCGCAGACTGCTGACCCATATCTACAAGTCCACGCACAGCCACTTTGTGTAGCTTTCTATGGCCTTGTAGATATGGAGTGAGGCAATACAACGCAAGTAGCTGCGTTGCCTTACTTTGGGTCAGGGAGGCGTCCATATGTGTTGGGTGGGTGTTCCCATGGAACATCGATGGATTGTGAGTCATTCCCAGACTTGCAAGACTTTGTAAGCCTGGAAATGTGTCAAAAGCCTACACCACCTGAGGGGTAGCGTGAGAATGATGCAACGGGAAGAAATATCTTTATTTATCCCCGTTTTTTCCTCTTTCTGTGTGTGTTGAATTCTGCAGCACACAGAGAAAGGAGGACATTGCCTCTATTGTCTGTTTTTGTGCAGGAAGGGGTACCTTCCTGTACACAAACAATCATCCCCACAACGCAGGCACCCTTGCACTATAGTGCAAGGGTGCCTACGTTGGCCTATAGCAGCAGTTTGTGTGCCAGCACAGGGGGAGAGGACAGAAATGTGCTGTATCTTGTAGATACAGTGCATTTGTGCCCTTTCCCGGTGACACAGGGTGGTGCAGCAAGGCACTTGCTGTGCTGCCCGGCACCATGGATCTTGTAAATATGGCCCTTAATATTTAGTGTTGAAAACATTCATGTTGTACGTACTCCATCTAAATAGGTACTAGTGTAATAACACACAGGATATATACAGCATTCAAACAATATATATTCTTAAATGTACACAGATCTGGAGTGAAAAATACTTTCAATATCACATTTCTTGGAAACTTGTGCGAAGGCATCCCGATGTACCTTTGTTTCTGATTCTAGAGGCAAGGTTCCAGCTGTCTGACCCCTAACCCCTCTCAGCAGGTCACTCAACTTGGGCACAGGGAATATGGGATTGCATGCAAAGTGAGCCATTAACTACTGCACTTTGCTTTAAGGAAAAAAGCGTTTGCTTCCCTGTAGTTTGCAGCTACCGACCGTGAAGGAATCTATATGCGATGAGTCCCCTTATTGTGTTCCGGTATCAGTAGACACCATCTGAACAAAATTAGGAAGATTCCTATGGTCCGGTCCATATTCTGGTTATGGCTCAGGGTGAGTTACCAGAACAAAAATCTGTCTGGTTCCTGGTCTGTTCTACCACCAAGAGCAATTAACCATTCCATGCATTCCGTGACGCACCAGTTCGTTTAATGTACCACCAGTTTATTTTTAATATTGTAATCTATTTTCTTCCTATTTAGATCACCCAACATTTCTCTTCCCATTTTTCTTTGCTTATTTTTCTTTGAATTTCTTGTCAGTATTTCGTCCATGTGTGGGACACATCGACCCAAACAAGAAGCGTTAGTTTGTCAACATTGAATAGCTTGATTTTCTCGAGTTACTCTTCAAAGCAGCATCGTTTATTGCTATTGTGAGTTTCCATGATTTGCACTTGACAAAATTGGGGTTATTAAGAGTTCCATCATCCCAAGTTATTTGTGTCTGTTTTGACACACACCAGTCACGTATCTCATTAGGCATTATTACTTTGTAGAAAGACAGAACTGCTGAAGTTATAGACTGCTCCGCTATTCTACTATATTGAGACTTGTAAAGTTTACTGGTGACTTTAAAGATACATCAAAGATGCATCCAAGGAAAAAAGAGCTAAAAATCAATTTCCTCTAGTTGATTCAGAATGCAAATTTTGTTTTCCTGTCTAGCACCGCTGTTATTTTCCCCATGCAAGGGGATGTAAGTGGGATAAGATTCAACTCGTTCGTTGTCTAGACGTGCTTTTCAAGAGCACCAACAGGGATAGTGCTCATTTTATGGCTCTCCCATCTCTTAATGCTACTTTCAGATTGAAATTATTCTCCTAATTATCTTCAATAATTTTGGATGCCTCATTTTTGTGATATCCAACCATATTACCCATGTTGCGGATCAGTTAGTTCATTATCAGCAGGTATTAGCTAGAAACGGGTGGAAAGCAACCCCTTGAAAGCGGATTAGCCATCACAGAACATTTTGTTGTGTGTTATAATTATTGGTATTCTTCCTAGACAGTAGTTCTAATGTTACTCGCCCGGTGGTTTCTCCTGACTTCTGTTAAATTTGTTGTTTATTCACCTCTTCAATTTAACATAATCTACTAACCCATTTTTCTCTTTGCAAGATCTAAAGCTTGAGGATATTCCTGGTACCATGTACCCTGCAGTTCAGAGCGCTCCAAAGTCAACAGCCTGCTCACCACTTCCTGCCCGAGGACCTGGACAGGAAGTGTGAGAAGGAGGAGCCTGTTGTTCCTGCAGGGACAGCTCAGGGGCAGCACTGGTGGAGGCATGCTCCCTCGATAGTATAGGACAATTGCAGTAAGAGTATATCGATACTAAAGAGTACGTGTAGTACACATTTCAGGCTCTACATTTTCTGTCCAGTGTCAGCAAACGACACAGCACATCCCTTCATAATTGACGTAGCTGAGTGCTCATGCAGTTGGGCGTGTTTAAGTTCAACCACAAAGCCACCTCTTCAAAAACTGAAAAGGATACACTGGATATCCCCACATTTAACTACAATGCAGGACCATTTACTGATTTTCCGATTTGTGATCATCCATTGAGGTTCCGTCCCATTGGGTCTCATATAAAAAATATAAAAAAAATAGATTTTCTTCAGAGAAGGGTACCCATTCTTCAGGATCTGATAACATGCAACGCATTAAGTCACCTGTTTTGGACAAAGGGAGCAGTTTATTATCATATAATCATTATTAGAACATTGAAATGTTAGAGGTCTATTGAAAATCATTATAGGACAGAGAATGCATAATCCCTGGTATATGACCTCATTTTTTATCCTTTGACAATTGCGCAGTTTTAATATAGTGAAATATTGGCCCAAGGGCGTTAGAGAGATTTAGAAGCTAATTGGACATTGCACCTTTTCAAGCACGGGAGAGATTAAGTGATTTTGCCTAGAATATAGGCTGTTGAGTCGAGGCCAGGATTTAAACCTGCTTCCCCAGTTCCAAGCTCGGCAGCTCTGGCCAATACTCTAGACGGTCCCCCATCGATGTCTTTTTCTCCCTGATAAATTCAGAGCACCCTGTCCTCAAAATGGGGCATATCCTACTAGCACTGTAGTCTTTCTGCATCATTCACTAAGCCCTGCCTGGTCGGGGCTACCTCTTGGTGTGACGGGATTAAGCGATTAGTGTAGCTCCCTAAAGTGAGATACAACGTTTTGTTCACTTTTATGATGTATTTTTATTGAGGTAGAAAATAATATCAATGGAACTCCTTGAATGAAGTCGAGAATGTGCCTGGAATAGAGGAAACAATAACATTCTACATTTCTCTGGGTTTCTCCTGTGGTATGTTCCCCTGCTTTTGACACATTCTGTGGCGCAGATCTTGCCTCTTAACGCCGGAGCCATGGAGATTACTGGACCAGTCACTTCAGAATCTGTTACGAGCTGCTTTAGGTCTTCGGTTCTATCTGTGTGTATCAGGTTATCAACAGATTAGACAACTGCTTCCTTAAAACATGTGCTGGCTGCAGGCTCTTCTGCACCTGTTGGCAGGAATCTAACCTGCTTCTCAGAACACAGCAGTTGTCTCACAGGACATCACCGAGTGGCATCAGAAGGTTCTTTCTTTTCAGGAGAACATCATAAAAAATAATAGAAAATAAACATGGGTTCTGCTTTTTTTCTTTCTCTTCCGCTTTTCATTTCCCTTCAGTTCTTTTCTTCTTCTCCGGCGTCTTAAGAAGTTTACCTTCAGTTTGCAACTGCCTTTATGCATTAACGGCACGCTGATGAAAGGGCGCGCAAAATATGTTTTAAAATGTTTTAACAACGGAAAGAATGCACTACTTAGAAGTTAGCCTCAAGGTGGGAAATGTCTCATTCAACAAGCAATGGCAAAATGAACTGAGCCTGGCTTCCTAAAATGCATTCACAGACAGAACAACACTTAAGACACATTAACACATGCACAAACAGCAGAAACTGACCCACAAGCACAACCAGCACGAATACATGCACGACATTTAGGTTCCCGTTGTTGGAGTGTGTCTTTAAAAATTAATATTAACATGAAAAGCTTGCAATATATTTTGTAATGAAGCTGCATAGAAAATGTGTAAACGTAGAAAATAATGCACACGTCTGAAATGTGCCCACGGGGAGTGGCTACCAATGTATACGAAGACTAATGACACTTATTAATAATGAATTAATTATGTACTAATGTTTGAATTTGTATTAGCATGTTATAATTAGAGTCATACATTAGGGGTTTGTTAACTAAATTACTAGGCCTTAGTTAGCGAGGGTCTGGGCCTAGCTGCCTGGTCTCATACTAAACTGTGTTTTTCCTAACGTGCAATGTGCTGTCTTCCTGGAGGACACAAAACTGTACTTTTCCAGAAGCTAGATGTGTGTGTAGCTGTAGTAAATTCTTTCTCATGAGACCCGACTTGCTCAAGGAGACATTCTTGCTGAATGCAACAGTGTAATTCGTTACAGGTGCAAGGCTGCCTGGAGTAGGAGAAAACAATGGGACTACTGACTGGAGCGTAAAGTGTAACTTTCCTTACCTGACATTCCAACCGATGAAGATGTCAATAACGTGAGCTGATCAACGACATGAGAACTGTGTTTTGTGGAAAATTCTAGTGCACCAAATATTATCCAATGGGGAATTAAGGGCTAGTTCAACAGTTTTGATTTAACCGCATGACCCGAGGAGAAATCGGCTTTTTCCGGACATTCCACTCCAAGCCATACCTTGCCATTGCTCTTTTGAGACTGTGCCGATACTTTAACCATCCTCTATCTAATCCTTACCTGATACTTACTTCTCCTTCATATGAGGGAAGAGCCTTATTCTTTAGGTATGCCATACTGAGACTTTGCTCTGTCCTATCTTTGCTGATGGTGAATCAACTGATGTCCTGAGGACGAAGTCTGACGCTGATTGCTGATTCGTTGGATGGGTAACTATCTGATGAAAATTGTAATTGTCTGTTTGCCTTTTCTTTCTAGGTACCAATTGTTCTTTTGATAGAGGCCATAGTTAGATGTTTTCCAAATTTGTGTTTGCTAAAATTGTTTTGCATGAAGCCTAACAAACTGATGCTAATTCGAGGTTAGTTAAGGTGTTCACGAATATCTGACGCAAATAGACAAATGACTGAGTTCTTGCTTTGTTGAATCCTGTACTACTGTGACTTTGCTAAGGTGCTTCTTATTAATGATGTGTAAATGCTGAATGAATATTGTCTGTGTATTAATTGTGTTCTAATTACAAAATCTGAAGAGATTACTAATGAGAGAGATTACTAATGTGATTGATTGCAAATGAGATTAACGGATATGATATTAGATTGTAACAATTAGGGAATAAATATTCTAACTCTTAACTAAATTGGTGTGGTTATTTATGACTGAAAGGTCATAGTGTGTTCGCTTTATTGATTCTTGTTAAATGTTATTGATTAACTTGATGATTAGTTATTGTGAGTATTTTTATTTAAATTCATTCGGTCTAAAAGTTTAGACCATTAAAATTAAAAAAAGTAACAGTCTTACATAGTAGGTTTATACCGTTAAAATTCAAGATAGCAGTCGTACATAGTATTAATAGGAGCTGGTGGCCAACAGTCAAGTAAAAATGTTACGGTAAAATCCTCGAAACTGAGGCTATGATCATACTTAAAATACAATAAATTAGACATACATAAGATAAAAAGAACTTTGATAAAATGCGATGTCTATCATGCGAATATATGCAGCTGTTGCCTTCCATGGAACTTTTACTCGGTATCTTGTTCATTTTATGAGCTAATAAAATTCATTGTCATGTATAAAATACTTTATCGGGTAGCGTGGCAAATTTTGAGTGGAAGATCATCTCCATAAACTTGTGGGGTCTCTGCTACTCATATGAGGTGCCACGAGTTCCTAGTAAGATTCCTAGAAATACCAAATAAAAGTTTTTATTGGCGCAGAATTGGTTGACCAGATTTTGCATTCCCATTGGAGATTTAGCTAACAAGATTGTATCGTCCGCATGTAGCAGACACAGGATTTTCTTTCCAGCTGATTTGGGCGAGTCGTTTATGCAGTTCTCTAAATAATGGATACAGTTGTTTATGTAGAGTAAGAAAAGAGTGGGGACCAGGACACAACCCTGTCTGACTCCTCTTTTGATGGCTACAGGATCTGTCAGCTCACCCTCCTTACCGCATCTAATTTGAGCATAGGTATTATCGTGCAATCGGGTAATGAGTTTCAGAAGGCCAGATGGAACCCCCATATTGGAGAGTGTTGACCATAACATACTCCTAGGGATCAAGTCAAAGCAGCTCTGAGGTCTATAAAGACCACATACAGATTCTCCCCCCCCCCCCAGGTCCACGTTCTTCCATTTGATTGCCAGGAATCTCAGTGCTTGGTCTATGGTGCTCACAGCTGGTCTAAACCCTGCTTGTAAATTAGACAGAGCTTCAGTCTCCAGAATCCATTCATCAAGATGGGACAAGAGATGTTTTGCATACATTTTTTGGGAACTGTCAAGAAGACGTATAGGTCGATAATTGGCAGGGTTATTGGGGCTACCTTTTTTGAAGATGGGAACTATCTCAGCCCCTTTCCAGGAGGATGGGGCAGGGGCTCCCGCTGCAATTGCATTGCAGATTAAGTTAAGATAAGGTGCCCATACATCAGGTCTTGACTTATATAAATCGCCCGGGATCTTATCTGGACCAGGGGCCTTTCACCACTTCAATGAGTCTATTGCGGCTCTTATTTCAGGTAAAGTGAATTTAATCATCGGTGTGGCCCCTAGTATTATGGGAACATCGAGGGTCCTGGGAGATACTTCAGATGGGCCTTCGTATAGTAGACTGAAGTGGTCGACCCATGCTGCAGAGAGAATTGAGGTACTGGGTACAGAGGCAGAATCTCTATAGTCATCAGCTATTCATTTCCAGAACCTGGAAGTATCGTTGGATTTGGCAGTCTCCAGGATAGTATCCCATCTAGCCTCTTCCCAGCTTCTACGTGCCTTAGAGCATTCCTTCTTGTACTCCTTCCTAGCTTTTCTTATGGGCTCAACATGGCCTTCTTTTAAAGCTTTCAATAGGTTGAGCTGTGCTTCCCTGCATGAGTTGTTGAACCAATGTGCACGGCACTTTTTCTTGGGGTTGCTAATAATCTCTTTCGTAAAGAGATATGTTAAAGACTTAGATAGTGCCGCGTGGGCTGCTAAAAGCCTATCGTCATCACCGGACTCATTGTATTGAAGCATACACTCCATTTGGTTAGCTAACAGGTTCATATTGTTGTAAGATGTTCGGGTGATGAAATAACAGACTCCCATTTTATATTGGGTCTATTATTTGTTAGGGTAAGCTGTTGAGCATAGGCCTTAGAATGGGGTGCTTCAAGCGAAGGGAAGAGGCCTCTAGTCAATAAAATCAATGGATCGTGGTCACTCTCATCATGCTCTTGTACCCTCATGTCAGACATATGGCCCCACAGACGAATGTCGAGGAGTATATAATCAATCTGACTCCTAAAGGTGGGGTGCAAGTTAGTATCTGAGCGGGAGCGACCATTACAAGCTTGAAGACCATGCGATAATATGATGTCAGCCACTAGGCGCGCTATTTTATTTAGTCTTGGTCTTTTGTTGGAAACTAGTTGGCATTAAAATCCCCTCCAATCAAGATGAAATAGGATGAATTGATTTTAAGGAAGTTGTCCAATAAGGACAGAGCATCAGAGTCATAGTGACTGTCCACGCTCCTGTTGTAGATGTAAGTTATTAATAGAGATCTCTCCTCAGGAATCGTTACTAGTAAGGCCTGTAAATCAGGGCAGCCCATGTCTATTGCTTCAGCTTTGCACCTAAGAGAATTACTTAGCCATATAAGTAGCCCTCCCGAAGATCTCCCAGAGGGCGTCTTGAGTGCTGCAACCCAGTAGCTTTTGAAGCCTAATCTGTATTTGGGTCCCAATGCCCATGTTTCTTGAAAAAGACTAATCTGATGCTCATCAATAAATTGGCCCAATCCCGGGTTTTGCTTTTTACTTTCCAGCCCTGCTATGTTCCAGCTAAGAACCAAATCAGATTCAATTGTTTTAGTATACCCAGCTTCTTTCAGGGAGTGTTTCCTACTGGGAGAGGTACAGCTAGAAACCATGCTATTCCCCAGAAGCTTACAGTAATCAATGTCTTTCTCACCCTGTAGGTTGTTCACCTCACTAGATATTACTCCAGTCGTATTCCTGTCTGGTAAGGTATCCCGGCAGGTAGGCCCAGGGTTGCAGGGAAGGGTTGTCAAAATCGATGGGATTACAGAGGTGAAATCACTAAGGGCAGGATGGCTGATGTGCTCAGTTTCAAGACTACTCAAAACCGCCTCCCGAGGTCCATCACTTGGTCAATCTATCTCAGAGAGAGACGCCGAAGAGTGTCTAAGGCCAACCTCTGGGATAGACTGAATCTGGATATCGGAGGAAACTCTTTGCAATTGCCTGTTCACAGATGGCAGAGAGGGAGCGTAAAACACTTGTAGTCTGCACAGGGAGACTTTGTCTGCTAAAGGATAAGGTCTGTTAGCATTTGAAAAAAACAGCTGTACAAGATCAGGAGAATTGAAGTTGATAACAATACAGTCCCTGTGCCAGTCTTTTCTAGAGAGCCCACCCACCCTACCGTTCTCACCATCAGTATCGAAGGTATCATGGAAAAGGCAAGCCCCGCATTGACATGCAACCAATGTATGACCTTATTTTTGAGTTCAGTGAAAGATTCCGGGGTTTTGGTTTTAAGTACAGGTACATTGGTAATTACGAGAACGTATGGGCATGACTCCGGTGGAAGGTGCAATACTCTCAATCCAGTCGAACCATTGATCTGGGCCCTCTTCTGGGGGCGTATTGGTAAATAGTCATGGGTTGAATTGGGATCACCGATGTTGGATGCTGTGTTGTTGGAGAGAGCAATACCTTCTGAAAGAGGGGCTGAGACCTTGGAAGGCTTGTTCTTTGAGATGTTGACTGCTTTGACAGAACTGATCCATTGTTGGTTTTTAGGGAAAAGAAGACTCTTGTCCATTTGAGCAGATGGTCTGCTGACATCAAATGCTCTTGGTTAAGGTGAGGGTGGTGGGGATAGGAATGGATATCTACATTAGGGAGAGGTGCTGGCTGTTGGCTCTTGATGAAACCTTCCAGTTTGTCCTCTATCGTTTGGAGGCGGGCTGCAATGGGAAGAAGCAACTTGGAAAGCTCTTCTCTTATAAGATCCCTGGTAAGCTCGTTTACCTGTCGACCATTGATGTTTTCTGAGGGGGTTAGAATCACGTTTTGTTAAAGGGCAGGGCCGGATTAGAGGGACTTGAAGTCCTAGAACGTTTATTTTTGATGACGGGCTCCCTTCGTTTCCTTTTTCCTTTAGTGTTAGGATCTACAATAATTGAGGACCCTCCTATAGAGGGGCTCCGAGCTGGCCTGGATGGCACAAGGAGGGTGTTAAATTCGTTAAACATTTTACTCAGGTGCTCCTGGGGGTTTCTGGAGGGAGAGGAGAGAGCAGTGGATGACACAGTCTGTGATTCCATTCGCAAAGGGGTCTGTAGGGCATCATCAGCGTAGGCAGACTGGTGACTGGAGAGGAGGGAACAGCTAGGCGACGCTGCACCAACTCTATTTCTTTTTCGAGTGCCCCAACGGCCTTTTGTAAAAAAACATCTAGGGTTTTGTTAGATCCGTGCTTTTCTTCAGCCCCCCCCACTCGCCGTCTACCCATCTTGCCTTCTTGAATCCGGGTACCTCCAGTAGGCCCTAGGTTGGTGGCGTGCTTGGCCTACGGGCCTCACCTGCTATAGGTCTGCTAACAATCCCTCACCTCACTTGTGAACTCCTCAGTCCCTGTTGCTGACGAGTGTAAGGCGAACCCAGGGACAGAGATAAGGGGTATAGCCCAGCCCGGCCTCTTCCGGTCGCTGACGGGCGCAGGATGGGCCGGCCCTTGGCCCGGGCTTCACCCGGGCGCGTCCCGCGGTAGCGGGCGTGCGAAAATCCTTTGAAGGGACTGCTCCCGCCCCGAACTTTGGCAGCAAATAGGCAGAGGGGCTTGGCTCCTGCCCCCTGCCTCAACATGAAATAGAAGCGCGTCCCGCGGCAGCGGGAGCGAGAAAGTCCTTTGAAGGGCTGCTCCCGCCCCCAACTCTGGCAGCAAATAGGCAGAGGGGCTTGGCTCCTGCCCGCTGCCTCAACGTGAAAGAGAAGCGCATTGTGAGTATTGATTGAGTTATTGATATATTGATCTGTGATGCTAAAAGGACTTATCAAGGTTCTGAAGCGCTATCACCGTACAAGCATGCCTGTGTGCATGACTAGTATGCTTATGCCTGTCACCAGTGTGCCTGTGGGTCAGCTTGAGCTGTGTGTGAATACATAACAAACCATGTTTTCTGTCTGCATGTTCGCAGCACACACAAACTATCTGTAGTGTTTTCTGTCTGCGGATGCTCAAGAAAAAGACTGAGTTGTTGTTTTTGTTAATGCTTTTTAGGTTGAAGCCTACCACACAGGACAGCTGTCTGGTTTGCTAAAGACATCTTTGGGACCTTCAGGTAGCTGGCCTAGCTGCTTATTGCTTGCCATTGGCTTTGTAGCTGGCTTTATTTGTTTTAGGCTGTTCTCCATTGCTTTGTCCCTCCCATGGAGCATAGCCTATTTAATGTATTCTTCAATGAGTGCCTTTCAATTTTGTCCTAAACTTATATTTTCTCTGCATTCAAAGATGGAGGTTAAATGTCAGCCACTGTTTTCCCAGGGAGCTTGGTGTTTAGGGGGTGGCTTTTTCCCTTTGATTTTGTGTAGGGTTTTTTCATATTTTTTATTTGCTCTCCATGCCTCTGTTGCAGCTTCTGGGGTTTGCTAGTGCTGTGACACCTTTGGGTACTATGTGTTCTACAAATACATTTTACTTACTTACTAAAGGATATTTTTAACACACAACATTTATATGTCTGTAAAAGAACTCTTTAAATATTTCAGACTAAATCAGAATTACGAAAGCACAAATGAAACAAATGTTTTGTAATTCTGAAGTGTACTGGGAACAAATATTTGAATATGATCAAAACAAATCAATACCCTAGGTGATGCCATTTCCACACTTTATTGTGTGTGCGCTGTATAGGTTATCAGTAAAGCTGTCTGTTTGTGCAAATTTAATGTTTATTTGAATTGAGAATGTAGTTCTGTAATGGCAATGCACTACCACACCATGCATACATTAGTCTACGCCACTTTACTCTACGCCATGCAACTCTACTCCACTCTATGCTGCTCTACTCTGTTCCACTTCACAACACTGTACTCCACTCTATGCCACTCTATACCACTCTACTCCACTCCACGCCACTTCACCCTCTGCAGCTCTACTCCACTCAAGGCCACTCCACTCTATGCCACTCTAGGCCACCCTATTCCACAATATAACACTCCATTCTACAACACTCTATCCCACTCCACACTACTCCACTCTGCACCACTCTTTGTAACTTTACTCTAGGCCACTCTATGCCACTCTATGCCTCTCTATGACACTCCAGTCTATGACACTCCACTTAATGCCACTCCATGACACTCCACTCTATGCCACTCTACTCTTCTCTATGTTACTCTATGCTACTCTTATATATGCCACTGTGCTCTTCCCTGTGCCACTCTATTGCACTATATGCCATATTACTTCACTCTACTACACTCAGTGCTCTGCCACTCCACTCTGACACTTCACTCCATGCTGCTCTACTCCACTCCACTCCACTCTACGACACTCCACTCTAAGCCATGTCAGTCTATCCCATTCTATGAAACATCACTCATCTCTAAGACTCTTTACTCTACTCTATGCTATGCCACTCTGTGCCACTCCACACTACACCCATCCACTCTACACCACTCCCCTCTATGACACTCTACTGTACTCTACACCACTCCACTCTATGAAGCTGTATTCCACTCTTTGCTACTGTACTACACACCACACCACTCTGTGCCACTTAACTCTAGGCCACTCTACTGTACTCTCTGCCACTCCACCCTATGACACTTTACTCCACTCTATGCCTCTCCGCTCTGCAACCCTCTGCTCTATGACAGTCTGTGCCCCTCTACTCTATGACACTCCAGTCTATGACACTCCGCTATATGAAACTCTACTCTCCTCCACTCTACGACCACTCCACTCCACTCCACCCCACATCCCTCCTCTCTATGCCCCTCCACTGTACACCCCTGTAACAACACTTTGTGCCACACTATAATATTCCACAACACCACATTCCACTCTACTCCACTCTACTCCAATCAACAGGACTCCATCACTCGACTGTACTCTATGTACTCCACTCAACACCACTCTTCTGCGCTCTCTGCCACTTTACTCTACTCTGATCTATGACACTTTACTCGACTCCACTCTAGACATTTAACTCCATTCTAGACTACACCACTCCACTCTACTTCACAACACTCCAGTCGACATCACAACACTCCAATCTACCCTATGACACTCCGGGCTACGACAGTGCATGACACTCCTCTCCATTCCACACCACTCCGCAACCTTCCACTCCACTCTATGCAGCTCCACTTTACACCACTCCACTCCATGCCACTCCACAACACTATATGCCACTTCATTCTACGACACTCCACACCACTCTCCTCTACATCACTAAGTATTAGCCTTGCTAAACTGCAACCTTCCACTCCACTCTATGCAGCTCCACTTTACACCACTCCACTCTATTCTATTTCACAACACTCCAGTCGACATCACAACACTCCAATCTACCCTATGACACTCCGGGCTACGACAGTGCATGACACTCCTCTCTACTCCACACCACTCCGCAACCTTCCACTCCACTCTATGCAGCTCCACTTTACACCACTCCACTCCATGCCACTCCACAACACTATATGCCACTTCATTCTACGACACTCCACACCACTCTCCTCTACATCACTAAGTATTAGCCTTGCTAAACTGCAACCTTCCACTCCACTCTATGCAGCTCCACTTTACACCACTCCACTCTATTCTATTTCACAACACTCCAGTCGACATCACAACACTCCAATCTACCCTATGACACTCCGGGCTACGACAGTGCATGACACTCCTCTCTACTCCACACCACTCCGCAACCTTCCACTCCACTCTATGCAGCTCCACTTTACACCACTCCACTCCATGCCACTCCACAACACTATATGCCACTTCATTCTACGACACTCCACACCACTCTCCTCTACATCACTAAGTATTAGCCTTGCTAAACCGCAGCCACGCTGGTGTACAGCATGGCTAAAACACATTTGCAAAGCCAATAACTATTGCATAGGTGAGACCTATACACTTTTTACACTTGTAAAAAAAAATGATGCAGCAGTGGCACAAAGGGCTTGTAAATGAGGCCTGGAAGTTACCCTCGGAGACTGCAAATGTGACAGATTCAACCACCTTTAAAGCTCTTTTCCCTCCTCCCAATGCTAAGTAATGTCTTTGGAATTTTTTTTAACCAACAACTAATGACCTTTCTTGAGAATTCCGATTTCCTTCACGTCCTGCAACCAGGTTTTAGGTTCAAACACTCTACAGAATCAGCACTCTTTGAAATCTCAGAAAAAATACAAATTACCTTAGACTTGGAGAAAAATGTGGTGCTGAGTCTATTGGACCTATCCACTGCATTTGATACCATCTCCTATGCCATTCTATTATTGTGGAATCAGAATATCGGAATCTTGCATACTGTCTTAACTTGGCTGAATTATTTTCTGACCTACAGAAGTCAAACCGTCTCTTTTGCACAATTTGTGTCACATGAAAGAAAAGTCACAATCAGAGTGCCAATGGACTCCTCATCGAGCCCAGCTCTTTTCAATATCTATATGACCCCCCAGAGCTCTTTAATTTCCTCATATGGGATCACCACTACATCTTATACTGACCATACCCAATTGATCTTGTCTATAGAGAAAAAATAATTAAAGTCAGAAACCAACGTTCAGAATTGCTTGACAGACACGTTTCAGTGGATGCAAGATGACCAACTTCAATGTAATTCCAACATTTTTCTCCTATGAAATGGTGGCCAGATTCTGTACCCCTCCTCCAGCCACAGTGATGGCTGCAAAGAATCTTGGGGTAAAATTTGACACTGAGTTATCTTTCCTTCCACAAGCATCGGCAGTTGCTGGTGATGACGCAGAAAAAGAAAGACTAACATATATTCATATATCATGTAACAAAATCGTATAAGGTAGTGTGATTTTAGACAAGAAAAATAATGTACGTGGGAAATTGTGCCCACGGGGTGGTTCGCCATTATTATAAACAGGCTTAATTAATCATGGAGAATTGACAAATGTAGTAATCCGTCATAATTGCAAATGTATTCTATGATTTTCTTGTTGAAACTGTTATATGCTAAGCTTAAATTTAGCAGAGGCTTTGGCCTAGTCGCCTGGTCTCAAATTTTAACTGCGTGGTTTTCACTTGTATTAACAAATAAATTATTTTACTTTAAGGCTGTATTTTTCCAGTAGACATTACTAATACACTTATCTCAAAGTTTCATGCTAGGCTGGTTTCATCCTCTTTGAAGCAAGGTCAGTTTCTGCAGGTGCAGACAATAAAGGCACTAAGATAAAATTAATTGGCAAAACTTTGTTGCAACTTGTGTTCCAAGGCTCCAAGGACAATGTATGCATAAATGAGTACTAGGAGAAAGACACTATTCATTGGTCAATTTGAAGCCACCCTATGAACCCTCCAATGGAAGACCCAGAAGAATCTGGAATGTTTCTTACTTAAACCCACCGGACAAAGAGAAGTCAGCCATTTTCTTTGATGACATTTTGAAGCCCGATTCAAGACGCCATTTTGAATGAACTTCTGATGCTTTCTCTGTCGCATGTGGTAAACATCAGTTTATGGTCAATTAAAATGCTCAGAAAAATCTTCCCCTATCTGTTACATGAATGGAGAGTATCTGCTATCCTGGCATTGGTAATGTCCAAGATACACTACTGTAATGCACTGTTCCTTAATCTGGATAAGGGGCTGATAAAAAGACTCCAGTTAGTTCAGAATTCCGCTGTCAGAGCTGTTCTTAATCTCCCACGATGTATATCAGTTAGAGAGAGTCTTAGAAAATTACATTGGTTACCAGTGGCGCAGCGTATCCTGTTTAAGTCGCTCTGTCTTACTTTTAAGGCAGTTCATGGAATAGGACCACGGTACCTGACTTCCAGACTCCTCCTGCATGTACTTAAAAGAAGCTTGAGGTCTTCCCAAGCTCACTTGATTCAGGTCCCTCGCACACATAGGGGGTCATTCTGACCCTGGCGGTCATGGACCGCCAGGGCCAACTACCGCGGAAGCACCGCCATCAGGCTGGTGGTGCTTCCGGGGGCATTCTGACCGCGGCGGTAAAGCCGCGGTCAGAAAAGGGAAGCCGGCGGTTTCCCGCTGGCTTCCCGCTGCCCCAGGGAATCCTCCACGGCGGCGCTGCAAGCAGCGCCGCCATGGGGATTCCGACCCCCTTCCCGCCAGCCGGGTTCTGGCGGTTTTCACCGCCAGAACCTGGCTGGCGGGAACGGGTGTTGTGGGGCCCCTGGGGGCCCCTGCAGTGCCCATGCCACAGGCATGGGCACTGCAGGGGCCCCCTAACAGGGCCCCACATAGATTTTCAGTGTCTGCAACTGCACCCGTCGCACCCTTTCCACTCCGCCGGCTCCATTCGGAGCCGGCATCCTCGTGGAAGGGTGTTTCCCGCTGGGCGGGCGGGCGGCCTTCTGGCGGTCGCCCACCAGCCCAGCGGGAAATTCAGAATGACCGCCGCGGTCTTTTGACCACGGTACGGTCTTCTGGCGGTTCCCGCCAGGCCGGCGGCATCCGCCGCCGGCGGGGGTCAGAATGACCCCCATAAAGCCAAATGGGGATACAAAGCTTTTACAGTAGCTGCAGCCAGAGGATGGAACTCTCTCCCACAGAATATTAGGCAAGAATCAGGTTATATGAAATTTAGGAAAATGATGAAAACTTGTCTCTTTCCTCGTTAATTTTTTTGGTACATCAAGATCAGGGTCTTTGATTTAGTTTGTTTCAGTTTCTTCTATTGGATGTTTTTCTATCTTCATTATTTCTGTTATTTTTCTTATCCTCTGTCTATTTTTTACTACGTGCTTTCTTTCCAGCGCTTCGATGCTCTTTGAGTAGGAACGCACTTTATAAATCTCGAATTAAATTACATTACATTACATTACATTTGCAGAGGAAGAAACTTTAAGAATTCTCAACCTAGAGACTTTAATTTTAACCTTGCCCCAAATTGCCCGTGCAGTAACTTTACCCCATTCTCCTTTCTGCCGCAAGGAAGCTTGCCCTTAACTTTGCCCCCTTGAAATCTGCCCCATGCTGATCGAACCGGTACCTGAAGGAGGAAGACTTTCTTGAATGCTGATTGTATTTGGTAATTAAAAAAGGATAATTGTATTATGCATTGTATTTCTCTCCTTAGGTACCAACTGCTATTTTGATAGGGCCCAAGCTAGAAGTTTTCTAAATTTGTGTTGACTAAATTCGTTTTGCATGAAGCCCCACATGCCAATGCTAATTAGAGGTTAGTTGAGGTATTCACTTGATGCACCATGCTAAATTGAAATCTTGTTATGCTGACCGATGTATGAAATTAGCCAAATTTAATTGCTTATATTAGTGATTTGCATTGCTATAACCGAGTGCATTATAATCCAGATTTTGCGTAGATTGCGTTTCTTCCGCCGCTATGGACAGCTAGTAATGTTCCTATACATATATCATTTGGTTTTGAGACTTTTATACATTGTGCTAGCTTTGTTAATATAGGGAAATAAACTCATTAACTTTTAATAAACTGGTGTGGTTATTCATGACTGAAAGGTCATGTTGCGTCAAAATACTGATTGTTATTGATTCCTAATGTGTTAAATTGATCTATCAATTAAATATTGGGTACCGATTACAGTGGTTATTGATTATTGATTTGATTGATCCGACTATTCCTGGATGTGGAGAGCCCAACTCGGTTAAAAGGTTCACCGACCTCCAGCGTGTCCAAGTACAAGTAATCTATAAGGGCTGGACGCGTTAACACTGGCATGTG
Source organism: Pleurodeles waltl (assembly GCF_031143425.1). Taxonomy (NCBI): domain Eukaryota; kingdom Metazoa; phylum Chordata; class Amphibia; order Caudata; family Salamandridae; genus Pleurodeles; species Pleurodeles waltl. The sequence continues at coordinate 492,043,968 of NC_090436.1, forward strand.
CTTCAACCTCATAAAATCATGGAAATCCTTCTTCGATCTTCTGCCTTTGACTGCCAGAACACCCATTGTGCTAGCGCTTATCCTGTCAACATTGGACAGTCTTTATGCTGGCTGTGCTAAACACATAGGGCCAGATTTAGCAAAAAAATATTTTGCGAGTTGCAAATTGCAAGTCACAGCGACTCGCAATTTGCAACTCGCAAAATATTATGCAGAAAGGTGTCTCAGACACCTTCTGTGACTCGCTATGGGGTCGCAGAGACCCACCTCATGAATATTAATGAGGTGGGTCGCAGTTTGCGACCCCATAGTGAGTCAAAGCACTCACAGGGATGGTGGCCTGCTGGAGACAGCAGACCACCATGTCTGTGACTGCTTTTAAATAAAGCAGTTTTTTTTTCTTTTTGCAGCCCGTTTTCCTTAAAGGAAAATGAGCTGCAAAACGAAAAACTTCCAAAACCATTTCGTTTCGGTTTTTTCAGAGTAGGCAGTGGTCCATAGGACCATTGCCTGCTCTGAAAAAATTTTTTTTTTTGCATTCACAAAGGGGAAGGGGTCCCATGGGGCCCCTTTCCTTTTTGCGAATGAGTTACCATCCACTTCAAGTGGATGGTAACTGCGAGTTGGTTTGCGACCGCATTCGCGGCCCCAAAGCAACTCTGCATGGCGATGCGGTCGCAAATAGGAAGGGAACACCCCTTCCTATTTGCGAGTCGAAGCCTCAAATTGCGAGTCAGTACCGACTCGCAATTTGAGGTTGTGCATCGCGTAAGGCCTTTTGCGCCTCGCAAACTGCGTTTTTCGCAGTTTGCTAGGTGCAAAAGGCTTGCTACATCTGGCCCATAATTCACAAACTGCAGATGGTACAGAACTGAGAAGCTGGACTGGTTCTACAATTGCCTAGGAGACGTTCTGTATCAGCCGCATTAAACAAATTGCACTGACTTCCAGTCCGTAAAGTATTCCTCTTTAAGTTACTTCTGCTTGTTTACAGAGCTTCCAATTGTTCTGGTCTAAAATATCTTAATTACTAGTTTTGTCGTTTCTGGCCTAAACAAACTTTAAGATCTTCCACTGATAACTTCCTGAAGCCTCCCTCATTCAGATTAAAATCTCGAGGTGGAAAGTCTTTTGCAGTTTTAGGTTTCAAAGCCTGGAATCTTCTTCCCAGTGCGATGTGTACCATTGGATCTGAATGGGCATTTAAAAAATAACTCAAAATCTGGCTATTTCGGGCCACTGACTCTTTCTGTATACCACTAATCTAATTTTTTCTGATCACTCTTGTGAACCCAGAGTACTTTTAGTACAGTGCCAGGATGCTCTCTTTTAAGTGACAGCTGCGCTCTACAAATAAACTCATCCAATCATTCATTTATTCAGACAACTACTGGGGAAGGTGCAGAAAATAACAACAAGCAAGGCAGTAGTGGCTAATTTCCACTTCATTGGTAACAAAAACCTCTTTGTAATTCACAAATAAATACAGTGATGAGAGGAGGACTCAGTGAAGCATCATGTGCAAAGTACAATTTGTAATTTCAGTGGGAATGAAATTTTCATGTTTTTAGATTCCAGTAGCAACTCCTTCTACATTCAATCCATTACAATTTTTAAGGAGGCCAATTCATTGTATGTTCCATTTTATTCTTCAGTCTTCAAAACAATTGATCAGCCCGGCCAATGAATTTCCTCTTTACAACAGGAATTCATCAGGGCTGTAAAGAGAGTTACACAAGCACTATTTACAAAACATTTAAAATATGTTCCAAGACTCCATGATATCTATATATACACACATGTAATTGCTAAATGCCACATTGCGCCCAGTGGATTGAAATTTCATATGATAGCATCACAATATCAAATCGCATATTCACTGAATACCATATGGTGATCAAGTTGAAGGAAAAGTCAAATTCATTTAAATAGAAATATTGTTTTATAAAAAGGAGGACTTAACTAGACATAACTTAAATTTAGTTCAGTTATGTTTGCTACAGATCCTAGAGTTTATAGGATACATAGCATGTCAGTCACATATAAACCTCTGTGCAGGGGTATAATTTACATTTCTTACATACATAATTTTTTAGTCCTATCCTATTAAAACTCATTTTACTCATATCAATATATTCTCACATCTAAAATATCCACCCCATCAGTGTTATCATTCCCTGGTTCATTGATCCATGTATCAGAGGGATAAACGTATTATGTCTTCAAATCAAAAACATCTATACTTTCCATACCAAACAAAATCCTATATGTTTTCCACTTCATCATCTCATTTAGGTGGACCACCAACAATATATCACAATACATAACTGTGCCCACCAAGGTCACACCAACTCCGTTATATTCTCAACTCCATAAGTCCAAAGCTAAATCCACACAAGATGGACAGTGTAATCTCCACCTCGAAAATCACTGGCAAGTATTAGCATCACCCAACACCACCAACACGTACCTACTGTTCATATGTGCATTTAACCATTTGAATCTAATCCCATCGTCACCACCAGCTGCATCTATCTATCACCTCAGAGGGTGCTATGGACACTCACAATAACTAGAAACAGCAACTGCAATCTTGTGGAGACTCCTTTGTCAACAATCACCGTTGCAAAATGTAAACCTGTAAATTACTTCTATGGGCTGATGAAACATTAAAAAGTCAGAAAAACAGCCTTCTAAAGGAGGCTGGCACAAAGCCATTTTACTTCATGTTCATTACAAAAGCATGTGCCTATTGCTCGTTGGAAAATCACATCAAGGATGCCAGGTATAACACATGTCCCTCCCAGCTGAAAGTGGGGAAAACTACCCAACCACCAGGGAGTTCTCATCACTGAGATAGGAAAACCTGGAGAGACCATCAGCATTGGTGTGATGTATTACAGGACGGTGTTCCATCATAAAGTCCATTGCCTGTAGGATAGAAGGACCACCTCAACAGTTTGGGATTCTCACGCCTCATCTGCATTAGCCATCTGATGGGTCCGTGGTCTGTCTGAACCCGGAAGTGAGCACGAAACTGGTATGATCTCAACTTCTTCAGTGCCTATACCACTTCAAACTCTTCTTGTTCTCTTGCACTCCACTTCTGGTCCCTGGGCAATAACCTCCTGCTCATGAAGGCTTCTCGTTGATGCAGGCTCTCTTTATTCAGCTATGTGAGAGAATAACCGTTATACCATGCTCTGAGTTGTTTGCCTGCACATGAAATTCCCCTGAAAAGTAAGGGGCCTTGAGCATGAGTGCTGTGCACATGGTCTTCATCAGGGTGTCAAAAGTGTTCTGGCAAGCCTCAGTCCAGATCACCTGTTAGACTGCTTCTTAGAAGTCAGCTCTGTCAAGGGAAAGACAATGGTGCCAATAACCTTAGATGAATCTCCTGTGGTATCAGGTGAGGCCTAGGAATGCTCACATGTGTGTCTGGGTCTTGGGGGTTCCCAAGCAAGAATGCTTTTGATTTTGGCCTGGAGGTACTGCACCTTGCCTTCTCCAACTTGATGCCCCAAGTAGACCACATAACTCTGCCCTCTCTTGCACTTAGTGGCCTTAATAGTCAGACTTGCCCTCTGCAGAGTCCGAAGCACTTCCCTGAGTTGGTGCAAATGGTAATCTCAGATGGAGCTGAAAATGCAGTGTCATCTATGAAAATGGCACTGACATTTTCCAACCCAGCCAGGACTTGGGTGACCAACCTCTGAAGATAGCAGGGGAATTATTCAAACAGAACAGCATTACCCAGAACTGAAAGTGCCCCTTTGGGGTAAATAACGCTGGCCTCTCTTTTGCCCCATTGGTCAATGCAATTTGCAGTACCCAGGCGTTAAAGCAAACGTGCTGAGGACCTTAGCAGCTCCCACTCCATCTATGAGCTCATCATCCTGGGGGTGTGGGGTGTGCATCAGCCTAGGTGGCTGCATTGAGACCCCTGTATTCCATGCAGAACCTAGTTCCTGTAGTGTTATGTGGAGGTGCAGCCTTGGGGACCAAACATCACAAGGTTGGACCAAGGACTGTTTGAGGGCTCAATGACCCCTTGCTCCACCATTTTGGAGACTTTATCCTTTATGCTGGCTCTCACATTATGAGATACCTTGTAGATTTTACTCTTCACAGGCATACTGTCACCAGTATCCGTATCATGGGTGAACCGTGTAGTGAGTCCTGGGGGTAAGAAAGAAAATAGAGGCAAGCTGCCCCAACAATTGGTGACAGTCCATATCTTGCTCTAGGGTCAGGGTAGAGGAAAGGCTGACAACCTCCACTGACCCATCCTGCTCCTTTAAAAAAAGAAGGTCGTGGAAAGGTTCACTCTCCTCCCTCATTACATCATCCGTGACCAGTAGCATGGTTACCTTGGACCTTTCAAAGTGAGTCTTGAGGTGATTGATTTGCAAAACCTTTAAAGGGTTCCTGGGAGTCTTGAAGTCCACCAGTTAGGTGACATCATTCTTGGACTTTTTCACCTCAGAGGACCCTGAGCAGCAGTCTTGTAGGGCCCTGGGCTTCACAGGATCCATCATTAACACTTGTTAGCTTGGCTGAAACTTAACCAGCATGACCTTTTGGTCATACCATCAGTTCACGATCCCTGTCTGGCTTCTAGATTCTCTTTGTCCTTCTTTCAGATGCTCTTTATCTGGGTTTGTGGTGCCAACATGTAGCTGACCCAATTCAGGGGGGCTTTCCTTGGAGTTTGCTCCTAACCCACCTTTACCAGACTGACATGCCCTTGCACATGGTGCCAATACAGAAGCTCAAAGGAGCTGATTCCAACCCCCTTCTGCAGCACCTCACTGTATGCAAACAACAGGTATGGCAAGAGGACATCCCACTTCTGCCTCATGGGCTCTGAACCCTTTTTCTCCAAAAAAACCTTGTCTCCAACCAACAAAACTATTCCCACAATTAAAATGATCAACAATGGTCTCATTATAAAGCCTATAATTTTACTTACCAAATTCCCAAACCATCTGCCTACAGCACAAAATCCATCTCCAATCGCTTCCCATGCACCAGTCACTTCTAACTCCTTCAAATCTGTTGTCAACCCTGAAAAGTTCTGGATGTACTGCTCCACATTTCTATTTTTATCCAGAATGAAGGTATACATTGTTGAACCTTCAGCATCTGACAGACTCCGCCTTCTTTTGCAAGCAGCAAATCTAACGCAAGTCAATTTTGTAAAATCGATCTTATCACAACCATCTTAGTATTTACCAACAACAACAAAAATTGTTATGCTAATAGTCAGTTTATCCACTATTGTTGCCAACTATCTAATCTTTAGTTCATTCACAATCACTCCCACTGATGGAGTAAATGCTCCAAAAACATCTCCCACTATTTCTGCAGCACTAGCTCCTCATCTACTTCTGAGTTTTATCTTCCAAACATGATCTTCAAAATGTTCTACATGATAGATCTTTGGAAATACCACATGCAAGGCCATCCTTTCAGCAACTTCAAATATGCATTCTGTCCACAAACAAAATATACTCCAGGAATCACAAAATCCTTTCCATCCAAAAAGAACTCACTCTTTCCTCTGACATCAAAAATCACTTTTCCCATTGAACTACAGATCTCTATAGCTCTGGTCAATGTGTATGCACAATTTCCCTTTCATTGCCAGTCTAAAGTTAAAAATGGCAAATTTCCTTGCACTTGGTGTTCTATTTCTTTCTTCTTCCATCTGTGTTGTGTGGCAAGATCTCTAATTGTTGTAGACAGAGGCCCGGACTTCCAAGAATCTGGCGCATCAGTACTGATGTGCCACATTTCTTGTGCCTCCATCGCCACCTAACAACACCATGGGTGTGCCGTATTTCAAAATGGTGCACTATGGCGCACCTTAGGCCAATAGCGCTTTGAAAAACTTCAAACTTTTTGACGTTAGTGGAGCAAAGTGCAAGAAGACCCAATGATTTCAATGGGTGCATCCTTTTAATGCCTGCTTTGAGCAGGCATTGAAAATGACGCCAAAAATGGGCCAATGAAATCTTGTGGATTTCATTGCACTATTTTTGTGGGCCTACTAACACCAGAATGCCTGCCTTGCACACATTATGCCTGGCGCTGGCATAACGTGGTGCAAGGCGTCTCAAGGTGGTGTAATGCATGAATGGCATGGTGAGTTTTTGCCTTGTTGACCCACATTAGCGTACACAAAATGATGTCTTGTAAATCTGGCCCCTAATTTCTAATTCCCTCCTTTAATCCTCCCCCAAATTCAGAAAATTTATTTTATATTTCAGTCATTTGACAGGTTAAATTGTGTCTATGTGCATAAGCAGGGTCCAACGGATTTAATGACATGACATATTTTGCTGTAATCTCCGCACCTTTCAAATATGGGGGCATACTTATACTTAGTTTGCACCGTTTTAGTGTCATTTTGTTTTACGCTAAAACATAGCAAACTTAACTCCATATTTATATTTTGCTGCTAGACCCATTTAGTGCCAAAATATTGGAGTTTGCGTCATTTTGTGGATGCATGAACCCAGCTTGCATCAATAAGGTGCAAGGTAGGCGCTCCCATCCAAAAAAATGACGCTATCGTCTTAGCGCCATATTTATCCCCATGCTAAAATGATGCATGGGTGAGAGGAGGACCCAAATAATGACATTAAGCTTGCTTAGCGCCATTATTTAATGCCTGGGTCAGTCCAGGCGTTAAGATACCTGTGGACTCATTTCCATGGTCAAACACCATGGAATGGGCCCACAGGTGCCCACCCAAACCCCAGGAATACCCCCACTCACGCCATAGGGACATCAGAGGATGGGGACCCCATGCCAGGTGAGTAGAGTACGTATTTTTTATATTTTATTTTAAGTGCCATTAGGGGCCCTTACATGGGGCCCCATGCCTGGCCCTGGGCGTATTGGTCATGCGCAGGGGACTCTGGCCCCCTGTGCTGACCATTGGACCGTAGGGGCATGACTCCTGTCTTTACTAAGACAGGAGTCATTTTTGGGTGGTTGTGTATCAGGAAATTACGCTTGGCTGGTTAGCGGCATTATGTTTGCCACTAACCAGCCTAGCGACATTTTCTTTTGCACAGCCTCCTTTTCACATACCGCCCCCAGGCGCCTAGACAAAGGAACTACTGGCAACACTAAATCATAATTCAAAAAGTAATATTGAAAACTTCCCTCATTGTAAAATATACTTAATAGCAAGCTACAAGAAATACCATATTTCAATGGAAGGTGAAGATATGTAATGCTTTCTGAAACAGAAGCAGGTAACTGTGTACAGACATAGCAACATCTTGCATTCATTGTATTTGCATACTCGTACAACAGCTTAAAATGTGCATTATCTGAGTAATCTCCTCTAGATTCATCTAAGTGTAATGCTTTGACATCTAAAAAATAAACATTATTATTATTTTCTAACAGTTTGTGGGGAAACACTAGGAGTAAACTTCTTTTCTTAAGAATGTGTAGAAGAAAACACACCTATTAGCAACACTATTGATACTACAAGGGAAATAAGCAGTAAAACATCTATTGTGTATCTACTCTTATTTTTCTTGTTTAGCTCTATTATGTCTCTAGAATCAGATCTGTTATCAAAGTAAATACTGCAGCAACAAAATATATTTTCGTTGATTTCACCAATGCGAGCAACAACAAAGTTCCGAGTTCATTGAGCAACAGTGTATAATTCTACGTGAGGCTTCCCCAGCTGTACTCCGTGTTCTTCTAAAGGACAACCCTTTTTCTTCTTTCACTGGGGCCTAGGAATTCTTCCAAATTCTCTATCCCAGTCAACAAAAAGTTCTCTAACATCTACATGAACCAAGTTCATTGAGGGCAACGAGAATTCAAAATACAACTCAAGTATGACGTTCAGTTCATGAAGGTTCAGTCGAACCAGTATGTTAACTCCAATATTCCCAGAACTCTTTATCTGTGACTGTGTAATTTGGAAAGTAAGTCCACTCCAGCAAAGAATACCTACAACTAGGCACTCTTGTTCTCTTTGATATCCTTAGTGCCATACCTTTGCCATCACTTTCACTCAGATCAGAGCTTTCCTCTTCTTCGGCAATCTTTGGTGGCACACGTTCTCACTTTTCTTCCTTCTGGGCGAACGGTCTTCAGCTTCCACTTGAATTTTCCCAACACTAGTTCCTTCTTTAGGGTCTAATTCTGAGTCTGACTCATTCACCGCAGGGCAAGATTCGATTGTCTCTGTTTGGTCTCAGATGTGACTTGTTCAAGACCCCCCCTAGGCTTGCTCAAGTGCTGTTTCTGGAACAGTCTGGTTGCAGACAGCCTGCATATCTTGTCTTGTTGCCTCTCTTGCACCACTGGTGCCACTGAGACAGGTGCTCTCATGTTGAGGCGACACTCAACTCTGTGAGAAGGGGAAGTGTGTATCCAGTTGGGGAAACCTCCTGACTTTACAGCAGTCATCGCCACTAGGATCAGCAGGTACAGACCACACCAGCAATGTTCTAAACACATCTTCCTGACATATTTATTCACTAAGACCCAATCACCTGGTTGAGGTCATGGCATTGTTCTTGATGTGGAAGTGTTGTGGCCAGTCCAAATGATGAGGCACAAAACGCACCATATCAGTCAGTTCTTTGCATAATCCAGGATCATATAATCAGAAGTGCATTTGCAGGAATCGCTGGCAGCTCATTGCTCTCCCAGTTATGATTTTATGGGGGAACAGTCTTGTCTTATGATCAGGTACCCTAGACAAACTCATTAACACAAAAAGCAGAGCATCAGGCCATTTCAATTACGATGAAGCACTCACTTTTACCAGTCTGGATTTTAGTGTGCCATTAATTTGCTCCACAAGGCCTAAAGCCTCAGGTTTGTAACTGCAATATAATCACGGCTCCATTTGCAAAGCTGCATACTACAATTTCAGGACCTTAAGCATTGAAATAAGTTCTTCGATCTGATTCCAAAGAGGTTGAAAAGCCAAACCTAGGAATGAGTTCCCTCAGTAACAATATAGCTACATTGAGACTATCATTTTGCCTAGTTCGGTAAGCTTCAACTCCAACAAGAAAAGAGGTACACTACAACTAAAACATATATCAATCCACTGCACACAGGAATCTCAATTAATCCATTTGTATCCTGTTAAAAGGTCCTCCTGACCTTCCTGTATGAATCAGTGTAACTGCAGTTCCTTTCCCAACATTGTTCTGTTGACACACAACACATCTATGACACAATGCTTCAGCAATGAATCTAAATTTAGTATTGAACCAATTCTGTCTAACCAATCTCACCATTACATCCCTCCTGATATGAGCAGGCCAATGAAACTGTCTAGCCATAGTAGGCAACAGACTGTTTGACAACACTGGTTGTCCATCCATGGAAACCCAATTGTCATCATCTCTCTTGACACAACCTGCTCTGACCCAACCTTGTTTTTCCTCCTTGGACACATCCTCCTTAAGCCTCTTTATGTCATCCCAGGTATCAATTGTTGTCAGAAAGAGGTTAAAGTTAATCTCATCCACTCCTTCATTTGTAAATTCACCATTAAATGTGCAAACATTATGTGCACAGTACTTTGCAACCTTGTCAGCGTACCTATTGCCCAATGTTACATGATCATCTCCAGAATGATATGTAGGGCACTTAATCACTTCAATCTGCTCAGGCAATTGTAGTGCATTGAAGAGGTCTTTCACCTGTTTGCCGCTCCGGATCAGAGATCCAGAATATGACATAAAACTTTGCTCAGACCACAGTAGTCCAAAGTTATGAACAAAACAAAAGCCATATTATCTGTAAAAATTTATCGGAAACAGAACATGCTCTTGTAAGAGCAATCAATTCAGCCAGTTGGGTAGAGAATATTCCTTGAAGCCAGGAAGCTTGAACAACTCCAGAAAGGGTACAGGCAGCATTAGCTGCTCTCAGACTTATTCCACTGCCTCTTAAGCATGAACGATCAACGTAAAGGACATAATCAGATTCAGATAATGGTTCATCTTGGATCTCTGGATTCGGTTTGGTGCACAATTCAGTGACATCAAGAAAACCATGGTCTCCTTCATAATCTTCAGCATTTCCTGATTCAATATTGGCAACAGAGTGGCAGGATTCAACATCCTGCAACATTTAATAGTTAGATTCTCTGCAGCTAACATCACTTGCTCATCTCTCGTAAATTGACTGCTTGTCAGATGTTACGTTTTAGTTAGAGTCAGTAAAATCTCTATATAGTGTGGTACATACGCAATTAATGGGTGACTCATAGCGATATTTGCACACCTCTCTATGCTTGTGCTGACTACTGCCACCTATTTAAGGCAGCCGGGCAATGCAGAAACAACAGGATCTAATTTGGTGGAAAATAAGCCACAGGTCTCTTAATATTTCCATGCATTTGAGTTAATACTGGGGGAGAACAGCCCTCCCTCTCACTGCAAAAAAGTGCAAAAGACTTATTATAATCAGGCATCTCTTAAGCTGAGGCATGACAGAGACATTCTCTCAGTTGAAGAAATACGACAAGACAGTTGTTGTCCCATGGTACTGGATCAGGCACATCCTTCTGTGTCAGCCTCTGCAAAGACTTGGCCATCAGGGAAAAGTTGGGCATGCACTGTTTATAGTAGCCCACCATTCCCAAAAACATCCTAACTTCCCTCTGTTAGTTGGTGGTCTCATCTTTGGTATGGCTGAAATCCTCTACTGGGATACTTTTCCAATTCCCTTCTCAATCGGGTATCCAAGATATTGGACTGCTTTTTGATGATACTGTAATTTTCCTGGTGACACTTTACGTCCATACTCAGGCAGGTGAGTGTGACAAGCAACAGAGTCTTGTTTGCAAGCTTCGTGGATATTCAACACCGCCATGAGTTCATTGATATATTGAATCAAGACTGAGCTACAAGGCATGACTAAAGATTCCAAGATTTTCTTTAGAATCTGATTAAAAAAAGATGGAGATTCAGACACAACAGCGTGTTCACACCCGAATTCCAAGCCAAAAGTAAAAAAGGAACTGACTGTCCTCATGCAATGGTATCGAAAAGAAGGACTGGCACAAATCAATGACGGTGAACCACTCAGCCTCACATGGAAATTGAAACAGTATTACAGCAGGATTTGGTACCACAGGGCAACAGGGAACAACAACGCTATTTATTTTCCTCAGGTCATGTACAATCCTGTATTTGCCACTTGTTTTCTGGAGGACCATAATGGGAGAATTACAAGAACATCCCATCATCTCCTTCAGTATTCCCTGGTGTATCATGGACTCAATCACAGGAGTTATCCATCATGGGTTCTTGGGAATTAAGCATTAGACTTGATCGAGATTTAGACAGGATCTACACTTTTGATCAGTCCGATATCCTTCCATGTAAAATCCCATACCTCATTTCTGATGGTTTCTCTCAGGTATGGTGGTAAATCATGAAGTGTTAGCAATGCCAGCTTAGAGCAACATGGTTCTTTTTTCATTAGCTTAAAACAGTGTCTTCACCATGAGTTTGCACTTCTATTCCACCTGGTGTGGAAAAGATAACACAATTACGTTTTGTAAGTATTTGCAAGTGATTTACTGAACTGTGATCACATATTATAAACTTATGTTCATCTTTAAAAGATCATATTTTCACCTTAACTGGGACAGTTTCTTGAGCAGTCAACTGTTTATTCTATACACCAACATCTTGGATTGTTTTCCCGAGAGGGGTAGGTTTGGGACTTCTACTGTCTCAAAGTAGAACGGGTAGCACCAGTATTGCCCAAAAACGGCATGGGAAGGCCATCCACTTCACTGTATATAAATGGTCCACTCTGGATCACCTCTCAGGTTGCCCCAAGTATGCAGGGTTCCTACCTGCTGAGGCACCATCATTAAATTAAACAGGGGAAATTGTTGAAATGGGTTATTATCCTGTGTCAAATTTGAATTCGTTCTCAAACCCTAATTCATATTTTGACGTGATACAACAGAATTTTGCTGTGGGATCAGAAGTTGAGGAACGTGCATCCTTGGAGCTTGGGGCACATTAAAATGTTGACCTATTGGTGTCTGCACCCCCTGTATCTGATTGCAATTATTTTTCTGAGAAGGTACAAATCCGACGTTGTGAATTTGTCCCACTCTGTTGCAAATGTGACACAGAGTTGATCTTTTTAGACTGTGTTCATCCATCCCTGTATCAACAAGAACACCTCTACCTCTACCTTTCATGGGTTTTTGTTGTTGCTAATAGACACCTTGCAGTATACCAACATTACTTACAGCTAGAGGCGTCTGGCTAGTTCTTTATGCAGCTTTCATTTGAGCAACCATCAGTTTTTCCTTCACATTTTTCTGCTTCACCTCTATTGCATCATGACAATATTTTGCATAACGCAGAATCTCATCAAAAGACATAGGGCCTCATTATGAGTGTGGTGGTCCAAGGACCACCACATTCACGTTAACAGTTGGACCACTGCACTCTGGACAGTCTGACTGCCCAATTACAACACTGGCAGGCGGACCCTTTGGGGGACCGCTGTCCCTTTCCAGAATAGGGTTCTCATCAGCATGATGGCAGTCAGAGTTGTATTAAGCCTGGGCGGCGTTGAACTCAGCGCAGCCTGGCTGATTACAACTCCCCTTACTGCCACCCTTTCCATGGCAGTTTCACTGACATGGAAAGGCTGGAAGTGAGGGTGTTCTGGTGGCCACAAGGAGGCCCCTGCATTGTCCATGGCATGGGCAGTGCAGGGGCCCCCCTTGCCAGCACCATCAGAATGTGCAATGTCTGATTTGCAGACAGTGCACATTCCGAGGGTGCTGTTCACCCTCCTCTGTGCTATGAGATAGCACTCGGCTCCTTTAAGGGAGCCGAGTACTATCCCATAGCACTGTTCCTGCCAGTCTGATGGGTGGGAACACTCTATTGCAATGTTCCTGCGGGTCAGATCGGCTGGAACATTGTAATAGGGCGGGATGACGCTTTTTCCATGGTGGTGCGTCCTCCCCGCAAACTTGCCAGTCCTATGGGGGGACCACCAAACTCGTAATGAGGCCGTTATTCTGCCAGCAGATTAAATGTTGCTGAATCATCATGCTAATTTCTGGTCTTAACCCTGTCACAAACCTTGATACAAAATGTCCCATGTCTTTTGCCTCTAACGTCTCCATACCACTGTACTGTTTGAATGTCTGCAACAACTTCTCATAATAAGCATGTATTGACTCATTTGATTCTTGAGTTGTTCTATCAATTATGACCCAGTGGTTCTATCAAGTTTGACTCAATCAACATCCTGAGGAGGCATTTTCCTTTTCAGGAATGTCATGACCACCTGATATTTCTTGATTACCAATGATGAATGACCGTTTGTCAATGCGTTTTCAGTAGGTTCCATCTCAGGCCATCGAACAGCTATCTTACACTCGGTCCACAAGCCACTCAGGATGGCAAATTTCAAACAACATATTCAAATCAATCCACAACACCTGTGATATTCTCACAATTCTTTCACCTTGTCAATACCACTTCACTGTCTTCTCTCCTAATTTTGGGAGGTCACTGGTGAATGATGCAAGATCACTTCTGCTCCGTGGCACATAACCTCCCTCTACCAGGCACTTCTCTCAAGGGAAGGTTCTAACACCTCCCTCTGTTTAAATCAGAGGCAGTTCACCTGTAGGTTTCTTTACTTCCTTCTTTTTCACCCATTTAGTCTCCCATTTATCAAATTCCTTCCATTTCCTATTATTTTGGATTAGTTCTTTAATCTGAGTTTTCAGCTCTGGTGTTCTCATTTCAGCAATGTCTTTTTCACTAAAACACACTCTAAAGCTCTTCTGCAGAGCCTTAGGGGGTCATTATGAATACAGCGGTATTTACCACCATGTTTATGCTGGTGGTCATTTCAGTGCTCACCCGCCCCCTTGTGGACCTGCCGGCCACATAATGAACATCCGGGACATTGCCGGAGGCTCCACATGGAGCCGCCGTCAAAGCCGCTGTGCGGCAGGTGCCCTGCACGATGGGGCACTGCACGGGGGACCCTGCACTGCCCATGCCAAGTGCATGGGCCCAGAGCACCCCTTCCACCAGCCGTTCCTTGGTGGGGGAACCCGCCAGGGAAAGGCTGGGGGAATGAGGGTATATTATCCGCCATCGTCAGGCTGCCTGTCGGCGGTATCCTGGTGGTAGGGGAGGGCTGCCACAGGTGGCCCTCCCTGTGTTGTTTATATGGCGGTTCAGACAACCATGCCGGTGGCGGTCTTTTCCGCCATCGCCGGACACCATTGACAACGTCTCACAGTGACACAACCTCTGAGCAGGCAATATAATATGGTGTCTTCTACACCTTTAAAATTATCCTGGGATCTTAGGCCACACTGGACCCGATAATGGTTTCAACATTTCTATAAACTGCCACACTCAGACAACATCTCCGCAAAACATCATCCAATTTCACAATCACCACAAGCTAAACACAAACTGCTGCACTCCACAACCCTGTTAATAATCACTCATCTGCTTCCAATACAACTTTTCTCCAAATCACAACAAATCTGCCGATCTTCCAAGCCTGGATATAAGGCTCTAATTGGGCACTAGGAACTAAGGCCCTGATTTATACTTTTTGATGCAAACCTGCGTTAAAAGGTATACCGCCGGCTAGCGCCATTCCTGAACGCCAGCTGGGCGTCATATTTAAGCTATGACGCTAGCCGATGGTAAGGCCCAGTTAGCATCAAAATTATTGACGTTAACTAGGTGGGGGAGACGTAGGGGAAACTGGAGGTTGTGCGTGAAAGAATGGCGCTAGTCAGGTTTGAGTAAAAAAAATGACTCTAACCTGATTAGCGTCATTATTTCCACGCACAACCCCCATGGACATGACTCTAAGTAAAGACAGATGTCATGCTACCCAGCCCAGTGGCCATGCCCAGGGCCTGGCCATTGGTCACAGTGCCTTGTAGGGGGGTCCACATTAGGACCCACTATGGCATTTTGCAAAAAAAATAAAAATACTTACCTGGACTTACCTGGGATAGGTCCCCCCATCCATATGTGTCCTCCTGGTGTGGGTGTGGGTGGGTGGGGGTGTCCCTGGGGGCAAGGAAGGGCACATGTGGGCTGTTTCCATGGTCTCTGACCATGGATAAAGGCCCACAGGTCCCCTAACGCCTGCCCTGACCCAGGCTTTAAATAATGGTGCTAAGCAGGCTTAACACCATTATTTAAGGCCCTCCTCCTCCTGTGCGTGATTTTTGCATGGGAGGATAAATAAGGCGCTATGGCCTTTGAGTCTTTTTTTGCCCAGGAACACCCACCTTGCATCAATGAGATGCAAGGTAGTTTTCCTCAGGCAAAAAATGACTCTAACTCCAATATTTTGGCACTAGACATGTCTAGCGTCAAAATATAAATATGGAGTTAAGTTTTCACCGGATTTGTGTAAAATAAATGACGCTAATCCGGCACAAACAGAGTATAAATATGCCCCCAACTATTCTAGAACATAATTACAGTTCTCCTCATTTCAGAAAGAAAACCATCCTCGTTTGCAATCATCTGATCCAGCTTCTGGGGTTCGATGAATTTTTCTTCTCTGTTCTGAAGGATGAGGAGACAATAAATCAAATCATTCAAAATATTTTCAATGTAACTCGATAGTCACAAATCTAAATTTTCAGACCAACTGATAGTTCAAAGGGCTTTATTTTAGACTCAAAGTCAAACTTACATTTATGATTCTCAAAAGCATTGCATAGATATACAAGATAACCAAAGATGAATAAAAATGTTGCACACTATGAAATTTAACTAACATGTAAAGGAGCACTAATTGAATAATGTCAATGCAGAAAATAAGGAAAAACAGTTGATGCATAGAGTACAAATCCAAATTCTCCAGTCAAACCATTTAATCTATAATCCTAACTATGGTAATATTCTTGGGGCTCAGGAAAGTAGTAAGCACAACAGAACTTCTGGAGAAGTTTCTATCAAGAGAGGTATGGCAGCATGAAGCCACACAGAAATTCAGGAGCAGTATCTAAATAGGTCCGCTCTCAGCTAAGGACAGAGGGAATCTGAGTCTCACCACTAACTAAGCCACACTTAAATCTTGTTTGTTCAAAGGATGATCTCATGAACACAACTTTTCCTTGTTTGAAAACATGACCATAAACCAAACATAGTTAATTCTGGGTTTCAGTGTTGACCTTGATAAACTTTCATGCCCTGAAATTTCACAAGAGTTACAGCTGCCATCCTATGATACTCCTCACATCCTCAATAAGCATTCCGTTGGGCTTTTCGTATCATCCCAAACAATGAGCTCCCATATTAACTCATTCTCGGATCCTGACACCTGAAGCTTCAGAAAAACATTCAAGAATAGACTGCACATTGAAGATTAAACACACAAAATATATGTATAGGCCTTCAGTCCAGCCAAGTTAACTAAACATGAATACTCTTTAAAGTTAACCAAATAAGTCTCTAATGTCAATTATATGGTGCTTGATAGAAATGGGGTTTCTGGTTGGCAGTCAGTTTGCACTCTGCCCAAGCAGGGACCCTCACTATAGTCAGGGTAAGGGAGATATACTTCTATGATAACCCCAGCTCACCCGCCTGGTAGCTTTGCACAAGCAGTCAGGCTTATCTTAGAGGCAATGTGTAAAGTATTTGTACGACCACCCACTCACACACACACACACACACACACACACAGTAACACAGTGAAAACACCACAAAAGGACTCAACACTACTTTAGACAACATGTATCTGATTAAAACAAGACCAAAACGACACAAATCCAACATACACAAGCAAAGTTATGAATTTTCAAAGATTAAACTTGAATATAGTACTTAGAAATACAAATGCTGAAATTTGGTGTTATCACGGCTTGGTGATGGTGTCGTTCCCAACAATGTGACACCAATGGCGCTGGTCACAGAGTCACATGGACCACCAGGTACAGTACCTGGTGAAAATGAGGAAACAAGCCAGTGCACGGAGTCGGGGCGAAGTGTCGCTAGATCCGATGCAGCATCAGTTCCTGTGCTGCGGAGTGGAGGCGTCGGTGTGAGGTGTCCGGTCCTTGCTACAGAGCGGTGGAGGTGAGGCTGCATCAGGGCGAGGCATCAATTCCTTACACTTCCGGGTCTGGCAAGTCAAGTTGCAGTGGGGCGACCTCACGGAGTTGCGGTCATGCCACATGGCTGAAAGCACTGTGGCGGAGTCAGTGTCACGGACGTTGGTGATACAACACCCCAATCTCACGAGGTCACGCAACGTCAGCGGCTGCTGCGGCATCAGGTCTGTGATGTCGGTCGGGTCCTCACACTCAAGCGGGGACCACTGCTTCAATTGCAGGTGGTGTTGTGGGGCCAGTCAGCAGTGTCAATCCAATGTTGTCCAAAGTTGTTGCACTTGGTTTTTCACCAGCTTTCACTTCCAGGGGCCCAGAAACTGGAGTAGGTACCACCTGGGAAGTCAGAGTCCACAGCAAATGAACCAAGAGGCTGGTAGGTGAAGTATTTGCTGTCCCTGAAACTTCTTAACAGGAAGCTAGCTCAGTCCAAGCCCTTGGAGAAACTTCACAAGCAAGATACACAGCAAAGTCCAGTCTTTGACCTCTCTAAGATAGAAGCAGCAACTGCAGGCCAACCCAGCATAGCACACACTGCGAAGGGGCAGTACTCCTTCTCCAGCTCTTCAGCTCTTCTCCTTGGCAGAGGTTCCTCTTAATCCAGAAGTGTTCTAAAAGTCTGGGATTTTGGGTCTACTACTTATACCTAGTTCTGCCTTTGAAGTAGGCAAACTTCAAAGGAAAGTTTCTGTTGTTGACAAGATCCTGCCTTGCCCAGGTCTAGCCCCATACCATGACATGCACAACCCTTTCAGGAGTAGGTGTTAGCTCCTCCCTCCCCACTCTAACCCAGGAGACTCATTATGCTATGCAGGACAATCCCCAGCTCCCTTTGTGTCAATGTCTAGAGGGAATTCAAACAGCCCAACTGTCAGTCTGACCCAGGTGTGGATTCCACAAGCAGGCAGAGGCACAGAATGGTTAAGCAAGAAAATGTCAATTTTCTAAAAGTCGCATTTTCAAACTGACAATCTAAAAACCAACATTACCAAAAGATGTATTGTACATTGTGAGTTCAGGGACCCCAAACTGCAGATCTCTATCTGCTCCCAATGGGAAACTGTGCTTAAAATATATTTAAAGGCAGTCCCCATGTTAACCTATGGGAGAGATAGACCTTGCAATAGTGAAAAATGAATTTGGCAGTATTTCACTACCAGGACATGTAAAACAAACCAGTACATGTCCTATGTTTTAAATGCACTAAACCCTGCCCATGGGATACCTAAGGCCCACCTTAGGGGTGACTTACATGTAGTAAAAGGGAAGTTTTGGGCCTGGTAAGTTGGTACACTTGCCAGGTCCAATTGACAGTTTAAAACTACACACACAGACACTACAGTGGAGGATCTGAGCCATGTTTGCAGGGCTGCTCTTGTGGGTGACACAATCAGTGCTGCTGGCCTACTAGTAGCATTTGATTTACAGGTGCTGTGCACACTCTGTGCACTGCACTAGGGACTTACTAGTAAATCATATATGCCAATCATGGATAAACCAATTACCAGTGCAAGTTAGACAGAGAGCTGTTGTACTTTAGTACTGGTCAGCAGTGGTAAAGTGCCCAGAGTGCCAAAACCAGTACAAACTAAGTCCCACACACAGTCAAAAATGCAGGAAGCAGAAGCCAAAAGACAGGGGAAAACTTGTATAATTGACCATGCGCCATATTAGTGAAAACATATCTTTTGTTAAGCAGAAAAACAACCACTCTTTCATTTAATCATTTAAGAGGCATAATGGCTCAGCCAGACTTCGCTCTCTCAAAGCCCACAACAGGGACTGGCTGCAGAGGAGCCTTGCACTTCCCTCTTGACTTGCCACTGGCCTGGCAGGTAGGGCACAGCCTGCAGAATGCATCTGAGGCCATCCTATTTCAGACCAATAAAAGTGTGCAGGAAGACTTTTAAAGGTCTTGTGCTGCCCTAGATATTCTGCCAGAGGAATATCGTGAGCCAGCTCAAGTTGGAAGGCCCTGTAGCACTGGGGTACCACAAGCACATGGGTTGCATGAGGCTCAGGAACCTTAGGCTTGCTATACAGGAGACCATTCATTCAATAGATCAGATGATCACCAGAGGCATCACCCGCTGCCTGGGCCAAGTCCTGCCACGCTAGGCCCTCAAGAGTAGGGCAGTCCATCTGTGCCTTACAGAACTCCTTGTTTATGGGACTCCCCTCCTTCTGCCAGTTAGGTTGGTCTTTTCAGGGAGGGTCCCCAGGGCATGGACAGTGGGAGTTTCAGGAGCAGGTTCCCCACACCCCTTGCTCTTCCTCTTTTTGGCATGCATCAGGGCAATTATTCCAGGCTCCAGGTCCTCCTGACTACCCTCTGGGGTGGCCATGGATCATGTAGTCAGGCACACCTACTAAGGCAACCATGACATCTTCAGGTGTGACCTAAGCTCTTTCCAGATGATGTGCTCTAGGTTAATGCCATGCAGACAATCCACAGGCATGGTTAGACTCACAGCTTTCCTCAAGGAACCTGAGACCCTCCCTATCAAAGGGAATTAGAGCCACTAAATAATTACTCCCATGGTTGTGAGCTATAAAAACCTGGTGGAATACATTAGGGACTCTCTGCTCTGATGTCACCAGATGACATCTCACAATTGTAATGCTGGCTCCAGTGTCTCTCGGACCCTCCTCCCTCAGCTAATTGATGGTGACCCACTGCCTGTATTTCTTAGTATTACTAGGCATGTGAGTCCTAGGCACCATCTTACTGTCACTCATGGATACTAGGATAACCTCTGTGCTATCCCCCAGGCTATCAAGGGCAACCTCTTCTGGCTCTCCCTAAACCTGTACTTTTCAGGGGCAATGGCATGTTTTCTGACAAGTGTTTCTTTCATGGGGGGTGCCTTATCTTGCCCCCGTCTCTAGGGCCAGTAGGACATCCCTCCCCTCACTAGGACTTTGGGGCTGATTACAAGTTTGGCAGTTCTCGGATCACCATGTTGATGTTGGCAGTCTGACTGCCAATGCTCTGGCAGAGCAGACGGCCGTATGATGAGTATGGCAGCCTCAGAGCAGAAGACGACAAGCAGTCCACCACTGCTGCCAGGCAGTACAGACCACCAAGGTCACCTGGAGCATAAATAGGCCAGTGGAGCCTGTGTTTCTGCCAGACATATTACGAGTTTGCACACCGCCAATGTGACCATGGTGGTCCTGTACAAGCTGGCTGGAACAGACATTATAAAGTGAGACACTCACCTGCAAGCAGCCTCACACATCCGGAGCCGCCATGGAGCCCTTCGCAAACATCATGATGCTACTCTTGCTTGTCAAAAGACAACAAAATGAATGCTTCCGGCCAGGGATGACAGCAACCATAATACACACACCTATCTGTATTATTAACCAATAAAAACAACACGTATCGCCAGGAAACACATCATAGGGGGGATCCCACGGATGGCAGCTACACATGTAACACACACTCACAAACATACATCAACACTGAGACCCATACACTCACAGTAAGCACACTTTGGTCAGCATACACACACTGCACTGCAAAACTACATAAATACACATGGGCACACAGCTCAGGCACAGGGACACTGAAAGCCACACAAAATTCTCACACAACAACAACAACACAACTACTGCACATATACAAATACAACTCACACCCAACGATGGCCACAAACTGTCTACACATACAACATACATATCCATGGATGTGGCATGGAACACATACAACACCACCATGAAACAACCTGCAATGGACACACACATCACAGCACAATGAAAGCACAATGGCATGCACAAAACACATAGATACAAATAGACAAAAGAGACAAAGAGCACACAAACAACAATACCTGAAGACTTGGGATGGGAGCATCAGGAGCATACATGGAAGGAGGCTGCACTGGGAAACGTATCACATTGAACAGGGCTCTCAAACAACATGCACACAGGAAATGGCCCTATATGGATCCCAAGTACAAACAATACCAAAACCAATTGTCATGCACAGTTACACAATGGGGAAGGGCAAGTCTACAAAGCACATACAACTCCTACACCTTGGGACATACCTCTACACAAACTAGCTGCAAGGGACACACACCTAAATGGACCCATGCAAACTCAAATATCAAGCAACCTAGCACAATTGAACATACTCCATGTCTGCTCTAACAAAACCCTAGTAGACATATATCAAATTATATAATAGCCGTATCAAAGGTTCAAGTCAAACACCATTCATGCCCACATTGCATAACACAAAAAAAAATACTTACCATAACAAACACTACACAATCCCATGACACCAACATTTCAGCTACATACACATACCCATCACAAAACAGAGACCCTTCTCTTGTGGGGACAACACCATGGCACACAAACTCACATACTGCAAACAACACCACATGGAGCAGGAAGCAGGCACAGAAACACACAACTACAGGCACACATTAAAGTCACTCAAGAACAATAGAAATTTAGGAAAGGAATCAAAGGACAACGGTGTACCCAACAAACTAACAACTGGTTGGGATTATTAAACAAAGGGCTGTAAGTCCAAGGCCATAGGCTAGTCCATATGTTGTCCAAATAATGAACTGTGTTGTTCTCAAACCTGACTCCTAACTGCCATGTAACCCCCACAGTAAGGGTCACCAAGAGGACAGGTAGGTACCTCAGGAATTATCTGTGGGTGGGGCTCTAGGAGGGTGTCACATTTTGGAGGGGGGGTTTGGGTTGGGTTTTGGAACTCAGGCTCCTTTTTGGGAGTGGTAGACTTCTTGGTGGGGCGAGGGCTATGCATGCATGCGGGGAGATGTACGGGTGGCCTTGGAGGTGGAAGGGATGGCCTTGGCCAAGACAGAGGCTCTTTTGGCTGTGGTACAGGGTTAGGTGAATAGGGGAAAGGCCTTGGTCACAAAGGAAAAGCTTTTTTGGCACATGGGGACAGACATCAAAAGGTTGTTGGAATTTGGAGGTTGAGGCAGTGGTTGTCTGATGTGTAATAGTGAATGTCGAGTGTGTGTTTGTGGGAGGTATGCTTATGTGGAGTGGGTATCTGTTGGGTGGGTGAGTGAGGGTGTTTACATGTCTTGGGCTGAGGCTGAGGGGAGTGGAGGTGCTGTTGGGGTTTGTTGGGGTGGTGACTGCAGGTATGCTGGATGTGGTGCATGTAGGTGTGTCTGTAATTGTGGAGTCTGTTGGTCTGGTGAGAGGAGTGGATATCTGAGGGTCTGCTGGGGTGATGTCTGTGGGTAGGATGGGTGTGGTGGCTGTGTCAGTGACTGTTGTGGTGGTATCTGTAGGTATGCCAGATGTTATGTGTGTGATGCTGAAGGTGGGGGGTGTCAGGGAAAGTAGTGACCATTGATGTGTCTGCGGGTGGATGTTATTTGTATGCATGCCGTTGTGTCTTGTATTGCTTGTGTTTGTGAGAACTCTGTGTGTCTGTTGAAGTGGATACATGGGAATTTGTCTGTGTGCTTTAGGTCGGCCTGGGAAGGGGGATTTGGACTGGGAAGAGGGAGATGGAGGGGGGGCAGAAGACAAGAGGTCACTGGCTGCTGTCAGTGTGGAGGCCACAGCTCTGAAGGCCAGCCATTGCACTGTGAATGTCCTCCAGGAATGTGTTTGTCTGCTGGAATTGGGTCGTCAGTCACCTGGATGTCATTCACGATGGAAGACTGACCCACAGAGATGTTTCTCAGGAGGTCAATAGCCTCCTCACTGAGGGCAGCAGAGGGAATAGGGGCTGGGGTGGAGGTGCCTGCGGCAAAGGAGATGCCCACCCTCTTGGGTGAGCGGGCACGGTCAACTGGGGGGGAGCGACAGGGAGGGTGCTGATGGGGGTGGCAGACAGAGATGATGTTGGGGGTTGCCTGGTGGATCTGCCACCACTAGTGAGTGGCCACTGGAGGAGGAATCTGAGGATTTAGAGTCTGATCCGGTCTTCCCTGTGGTGCTGATGCTGCTAGAATAAAAGAGAAATAGGGTCACAACATGGGCATGAAAACACTTCAATTACAACTCTGAGAGACAAATCTTGCCATCATGTCACGTAGCACTCTGCAAAAAGTGACACCTAAGAGGCACAGTCATGTGCCATTACAAAAACATGCATACCATCTGGAATTACAAAAGTGACACATGAGAAAATCAGGATCTCAGACAATTACAATTGCATGGATGAAATCTAGCAACCACACTAACCATACCACAACTAGGTTACCACTCCATCCTCAAACCTGTGCTAAATGCAGCAGACCTGAGTGAACTAGTAGCCAGCAGTTGGATGCCGTTGTAAGGTACCCTACCAAATACACAGACACAAGCTCAGGCACACATTTATTCTGCACTGACATGATGTGTCAACAATATCAGAGGTTGAAAACTAAATGCAGCTGACACAGGTAGAAATCTGCTAAAACCTGGAGTAGGTGACATGAAAATGCCCCTGTCACCATGGGCACATCACAACAATGTACAGCTCCACAAGTGACACCTGTACAAAATGACTCAAGGAGGTAGTAGCAATGTCACTGAGACATGCCCCAACTGTGACATTGTAAGGAAGAACAATGATGTCTCAAGAATACATACAACAATGACTCTGTAAGGCTAGGATAGCCACCACCAGTGTCTGACAACCACCCTAATGTTCACATCCGAGTGTGTTTGTAGTGAACAACTGTACTGTGCAAGTTTGAGAGACACAGAACTTGCAATCACTAACAGAAGGATCCCAACTTTCTGTCCAATGAGAAGCTACATCATTATCCGCATCTCAGACATGGCAAGCATGGCATCTGTGAATGAATCCCTGTCCCCAAACACAAGTGATGCAAAATCACTGCAAGTCACTCCATGATGCATTCCAACAGTCAAGGCACAATCCCCAATCATTACACAGATGCAGTGCACTTCTCAACATGAATCCACATCCAGAGTACATACAAACATAAAGTGGATCCACACTCTGGCCCTACCTGACATATCCCTCATTGCTACTGCAGTTTTGCATGACTAATGGCATGCTATGAGGCATGGTGGTATCTGTCAGATGACCTATGATGGTGACACGCTCCTGTCTGTGGCACGACAAGGAATGGACCACTACGGTACATGTACCATTACAACAACAGTTCCCCATGCACATATATGTAAGAGACTCCAGACATCATGTCATTAAC
Source organism: Pleurodeles waltl (assembly GCF_031143425.1). NCBI lineage: Eukaryota > Metazoa > Chordata > Amphibia > Caudata > Salamandridae > Pleurodeles > Pleurodeles waltl. Next base: position 492,068,307 of record NC_090436.1, read on the forward strand.
ATGGATAGCACATGCACAAAACTGTAGCATACATATGCATCCTAAAGAGAATGGAGCACATACTGACATGTAGGCACAAAGACTGTTGGCTACAGTGATGACACATCACTCATGTCAATGCACATTCCCCACTTACCAAGGGAAAGTAGTTTGCTACAGCTGCCAACAATTAGCCATGTAAGTCATATCACATGTATGATGGACACCTATGCATCACAGACTGTAGTGAGGCACCAGCACCTGAAGATAAGTAGCTCCTGGGTGTCAGATGTCAACCCACACATATTCCCAGACAAATGGCAGAGAACAGTGAGCCACATCCTACTTACCTTTGGACCGTTACACTTGGGAGGAGTGATCTGTTGGGGAAAACTAACACCCACTAGAAGAACAAATAGTAAATATTTCTTCATTTCACCCAGCCATATGTGGTCCCTGCAAAGCAATAGTTATGAGGATTCCCCATAGTTTTGTCCTAAGTCCCAAGTTCAGAAGAAAAAGCACACCAGTTGGATAACACAAGACCTGTCTACACAAATAAGCTCCCATATGATCTGTGACACATGACACATCCCTCATTGTCAGGGGGAGCAGTCAGTCCTTCACTCAATCACCTGGAAAAAGGGACAAGCAGGAATTTGCCCCTTGTGGCTGCTGTGCTGCCCTCAAATGCCCATCCAACTCCGGGTAGGGCACTGCAAAAATGTGGGCCATTGGGGGGGACATTGTCTGATGGGCACCCTGTCCATATTGAAAGGACAGCCGCATCTTGGTCTCTGCGTTCATCCGGGCCTGGCGTCTCAGGTCCTTCCACCTCTTCTGATAGTGGGCGCTCCGCCAGCTGTGGACCCCCAGGGTCTGCACCTTCTTGGTGATACCTCTCCAAATCCCCTCCATCTGATGGTCATTGAACTGCATGGATGCCAAATACAAGACAAGACATCATGTCAAAAAGGCTCATACAAAATGGCTTAGTCACATACATATCAATGTGTCAAGCTACGAACATCCTGTTCTGACCATACCACCCATTTGTGGCACATACCAGTCATTGGGCACAGGAACATGACTACAATCACCCCCAATATGCTGTCCCAAACACCACCCAGCACAGGCCCTGCACTAACTAGGTAAATCAACTGTGACTTCTGTGGAACATGAGCTAGCAACCTGACAGCGATCAGAAACACTATGAGACATATCACACCAATTGGTTACTTACAGGTAAACCCCTCAGCTAGGAATGCACATAAACATCCACTGTCCCTGAATATCAACCGCAGCATACAGTTCGTACAGGCCGTAGCCAGCCTACAAACTCCACTATTGCCTTTGGCTCACAATGAAGGGAGTGATATGGTAGGCACAGAGAGAGTCAAGCCTGTCCATGTGTGGACATGTGCACATACAGATGCAGACAAATGAGACTTCAGCGAGTAGGGGTCTATGTGTCTCATCAACAACACAAAACACACTTCTGCACTTGTTCAATTAACCTAGGGTACCTTTGGAAAGCACAGGCATGCAGTGTACATGTCCTGCTATGTGGTCAAACAACAGTCACATATCATGGCTCATCAGTAAGCAAAACACTATTTCCACTTATGCTATGACCTAAATGCAATGACCCTGCAAAGGACACATGTGACCTGGATGAAGATGACAACAGGGCTGTGGGATCAAGGGACCTGTCAAGGCTATGTAACACACATTGACAAAGAAGATAACAGCAACATCCACCACAGATCACTAGCCTGCTCTTCACACCATTTCCATTCTAATCAGTGGACAGAGGCTCAATACGCCGCATATTGGGAATAAGGCTTGATTTGGCTTCTGATCATGCTGTGCAGGGATACAGGATGTGGGCAGTGTCACACTTGCATAACAAAAGGGATTCAATACCAGCCAAGATTACGACAGACGCTGCGAGAAACATTGGACAGGCCCAGTCTCTGCAGGCTGAGCATACAGACCTACATGAAACACCATATCTGACAATTACATGCATTACAGTATATCACGTAGCCAACAGCCAATTTGCATGTGGTGCCTATGTGCCAAGCTGAGGGCCATAGTAAGTCATGAACTGGCTTCCAAAAAACAGTCTAACAAGGCCAAATGTGGTTTGAGATCAGTGTATCAACATACACAGAGCTCAACTTACAATGAACCAACACATACAGTACAACATGCATTCTCCGCTCCTGCTGTCATGCATTCACATGTGATCGCACATTGATAACATCTTTTGCTAAGAGATGCATGGGGGTGGTTGTCATGACACCTCATATAGTTATGTGCATCCAACATAAGCTGGGTCTGGGAACACTCAATACACAGTCACCACAGTGTCTCAGAACTCAACACCTGTCACTTGACACAGAAACATGCCCATTGACTCACCCAGTGATGCACACTGACAACACCTACAGGGCGTTGAATACACAATCTGACAAACTGAGCCAGACTCTAGGCTGCCTAAAGGTAAGATATGTCGAAGTACAGAGAAAACTGTTCACATGGGCACCTACCTGCTCCTCTGGTGCACTATAGAGCTGTTCATACAAGGTAGAAGGCAGGGGCCCTATCACCTGCTGGATGTGGTATGATTGTTCCCAGAGTCAGTGCAGAGCAGCTCAGGTAGTGGAGTTCTTGCTGGAAGCAATGTCAGGAGTTAAGTGAGGGATTTTGCAGAACATGGCAGCCACGTCCACCGCGTACTCAGCCGAGACCGCTGGCAGACACAGCCATTGGCCCAATACAGCCACTGGCAACACCGTTAACCTATGGCTGCGGCCACTGTGGTAACATCCGCCTACCTCCATGATGACTTCTGCAGATGGTCGCAGGTGGTTCCTAATGTCCAGTGGAGTAGGTAAGGCAACCACCATTTTAGGGGCATACTATGCCATTTTCAGCTGTTTTAGATGTGTCACAAATCCGAAAATGTTGTTATGGTAAACTGTGAGTACTAGACTTGTCTTGTCATGTAGGTCAATCGATTTTGTCCCCAGAGAGGGCCTGCTGCTTGTTAAGTCACATATGTCCTCTTTGTATGCTATGCCTGCTGCTGGAGGGATGATGCTTGCACATATGTCTCTTGCAGGTGAATCTGCATACCCAACCTGTCCATGGTTGTTGACACAGATGAGAAATCCAACTATGCCAGGGGAAGCCCACTACAACTACGCTCATGGAAGGACAAGGCATGTCATGGAGTGAGCTTCTGGGCTCCTGATAGCCAGATTTCAATGTACGGACAAGTCTGGTGGAGCCCTCCTCTAATCATCCAGAAAAGTGTGTAAGACCATTGTGGCCTGCTGCAAGCTCCACAACATTGCCCTAAGGAGGAAATGTCCCATATATTGGAGGTGAGGGGGAGCTAACAGTGCTACCATGTGAGCCTCCTGAAATTGTGAGAATGACAGTGATGAGGATGAAGGTGGAGACATGCGGGCAGATCTCATCAATCACTACTTCAGTTGAGTGTAAGGGGGACTGTAGGGGTCAGGATGTGTTACATAGTGTATCTCTTTTTCCAAGCGACAGGGCATCCCATACTATGCATTATACAAGCAAGGTTTGCTAGCTAAGTCAGACTTTAACATGTGACTACCTTGATGATCAACTTTGTTTGGCTCAGTCACATTGAATTATCAGTGCATCAACTGAAGTTTGAAATTATATTTGTGTCATATGTATGCCTTTACCTGCCTGAACTCCTTGTATTTTATTGCTTCTTCCATATGCCTTCACCATGCCATTCTCATGTGGGCATTTCAGAGTTGTGTCATTGACAGGTAGCTGTTGCTGGTCTGACATATGAAGTGGACATGGATTGATCCAGGTAAGGTTGGTCACAGATTTGGGGTGTATAAGTCCTGTAGCCAAGCAGCCTAGACAGTGGATGGGTAGGAATCTGAAATACACAATACACTTGTTTGCTGAGCTGTGTTGGTCTAATGGTCTTATGTGTGTGATCATTTGGCCTTTCAGCAGGTCATCCTCTGCAATCCATGTATTCTGCCTTCACGCTGTGTTGACATTGATCCTGTAAGATCTTTTTGTGACTGTCAATGTGTTTCCCCATTACAGGCCAGTATGCCTGTGCCACAGCACTGACACAAGTTTGTGACATTCCACCAGATGCTTGCTTATTGTAATGGGAAGGACCTATGGTCAGGGAATTTCGTACTGCCCTCTGTGCGAGGGTGTATGTAAAGTTGGCAGACCTGATTTTGGCAAGCTGGTAAGAACATCCACTACTCTGTTAGCCTAATTTACGGGGCAAGGTCTGGCAAAGCCCTTCCCTGTGTGGTCTGGGGGACGATACAATTGGGATATCTGGCCTGACTCAATATGGTTCAGACATTCTTGACTATAACTGTCCAAACATTTTAACAGCCTATGTGCAGTCCAGTGCGATACAATATTTGGGGTGACCAGACCTTGTGACATTGTATTGCTAGTCATCCTCAGCATGACACTAACTGAGACATCTCTCTCCTTTCATTACCATCTTATGTCTTACTCATGTGCTTCATATGTGATTACCATTTGACATTTCAGAAGGTTAAAAGAAGAGGTAGTAGGCAGTGTTTTATTTATTACACACACACACATATATATATATTATATATATTTATATATATATATATACAATAATAGTGATAATGAAAAACAAGACGTAAGATGAAAGGTTCAGTCATGGTGGATTTAATCAATAGAGTAGAGGCCACCACATTTGAAGTCCAAAGTCCAGTGTCCTACTACCATGGTAAAAGGAAAGTGCTTAGGGAACAGTCAACAGAGTGAATCTTTGGTGAACAAAGGAGTGACATTTGAAAGTGGTAACTTGCTGGCAGTGGTTGGTGTCTTGCAATCCACAGCTCCTGAAGTCTTGGATGGATGCCCCCGCTTGCGGGGGAGGGAGGAGGTTAAGTATCTATAGAGGCAGGGGGGTACGAGGTGTGTGCTTCTCCTGGCAGGGCCTCCCTTCCAGTGGCTGACACCGATTAAAGGGCCTGGTGTAGATGTGCCAAAGTAAGGAGTTGGGTGTTGTTGTTGATCCCTGCTAAGGTTAGTTTTGATGCCCGTCAGCCCCCCTGTTACAGAGCCCATGTTGGTATTGTGGGCCTCCCACTGTTCACACATTTCTCAATGGCAGTCCCTCTGCAGCTCCTTGATTTCCACGTATTCAGTTAGTACCTGGTTCATCATTCCTTGGGAATGTTGGTAGACACCCAAGACCTGGCAAGGGGTATCACCAGCAGCCTCAATCTGTTGGGCTACACCATTCCTCCGACGTACTCTACCTCCATGTGCCTGCGACCTTGGTGCAACCTGCCCCCTTCCACTGGTACAAGGTCCTTCATTTTCAGAGTTGGCTGGCTATGACTCAGGAACCTGGACTGGGGGGCACAAGATGTTTGGGACAGTCTTTAGGACACAGGTTTGGGGGTGATTAGATGCCTGAGATGTAGAGGTCACATGGCTGGGAGGAGTCGATGTGGTCAGGCTGAGGCTCACTGGTGTCATCTGACCAGGTTGCCTAGACGGGCCAGAACTGTCCTCAAAGTCCACCAGTCCAGTAATGATCTCCATACTGATGGCTTCATCCATGGGTAGTGGAAGTATCTTCGGTGGATTCGGTATTTGCAGTTGCTGCTCGACCTGTTGATGTGAGCGATACAATGTTGCAGGTTATATTGCGACATCTACCTCCAATAGTTGACATGGCTAGGACCGGTTGATGCGTCAGTACCATTAGGGCCAAGAGGAGGTTATCTTTCAGGACACTAAAAAGACATGCTATATTTATGCAACAGAAAAAAATTATTTCCAGGTAAACAAATTGCATATTTGTTACAGCATTCAATTAATTTCAGTGTATATATATTTTATTCAAAACACTACACCTCCAATACCCCAAAAATACCCTCAACCAGAAATTTAAAAATATTACATCATTTAAAATATTTAAATATATAATTCAAATTCAAGTATATCTTCAATATTCTGTCAATGATATTTTTGTAGCCACAATATTTTAAGTATGATGTAATGATCTGGCAATATGTTTGAGTTGATATTTGGGTGTAATGACCTACACTGCATGATCTTCTGTTTACTTTCTGAATCTTTACTACTCCCTAGTCTTCCTGGGGCTAATCCCACTCCGGCCCACTAATTCCATTAATTCCCTCTCTTTTTACTTTTTTGTTTTTACTTCCCGCCTCTGAGTTCTCTACATTTCCAATCTCCTTTCATGGAGCTTCACATAGCTCTTTTGAACATGCATTCATTCTGCATTCTTCCATTGGACGTTCATCTCCTGGTGGTATATGTTACATCTCTGTCTTACTCTATGTATCTAAATTATTCAAATGCATCATAACAAATAACATTCAGGTTATCTGGGCTAATATAGTTACCTTTAATTTGGTTTCTGTCCCTCCAACTCTTTTCTCATCATTCTAACCTTTCTTCTCTTCTGCTTATCTACAAACTGTAGACATGGTTCAACCTAGCCAATCAGCTGATTTACCTTTCTATGCAAACATCACCTAGCATACCTGGCACTGTTTGTGGTTGGCTCACTCATAGCCTGTATCCTGGGCATGACAGTATTCTTCCCCACTTCTAAAAATTTTATTTTCTTGGTCTATCTCTCTATTCTCTACTGTTCTACCTCAGATAATGTAATCATTGCCTAGTTTTGCACTGACGTTTAAATACCTGATGCCTTAATTACTTACCAGTAATTGCATTACTCTGAGTCCTTCCCCTCACTTTCATTACATACACAGCCAAGGCAGTGTTGCCTCACCAGACAACTGATCCAACTCATGTTTAGCCTGAACAAAAGCCCCTTCCACCCCTCCATTCCTTCTGTTTGTAAAAGGCACCAAACCTGCTTCTTGTTTTCATTGGCCTGGGAGAACAGGGAGGCAGTAAGTTATGAAACTTACTCCCTCCCTCACTTTCCTTACACAATTGAGATGTACAAAGTCAAATAAAACCAGGACAACTCAAACATGTCTGCTTAAGCAGACGTGTTTTTTTAATACTCATGAAACATACACTAGTTACCACCATCAAAAATCTTCAATTATTTTATAGAAGATGACACCTGGGAGCCAAACACCCTTTCCATGTCCTGACTAATTAAATTGGGTTTTATAAAAGTGGATGGGGAGGCTCAGGTAGCTGCCCTGCGAATTCCAGTGATAGAAGTGCCCGGAATTTCGGCCGTGCATGTCAAAAGCACCCTAGTAGACTTCCCTTGGAAGACAATGGTTTGAAACTTCGTAGGCTATCAAAATAAAGGATCTAACCCAAGAGAAGCCACAGTGGGCTTATATTTCCTTTTTGTGGGGCCAACATTCACAAAAAGTGATTCAGATAATCTAAAATAAGCTACCCTTTCACGACAAACCAAAAGGGCTCTCCCAACATCCAGATTGAGAAGGCACTTCTCCTGTGAAGCAGTAAAGAGGAGGAGCTGAGGAAGAATAATCTTTTGCTGTCTGTGAAAGACGGAAAAGAATGAAGCACCAGTCTATCATCAAACACTCTACAAAAGCTGTTGTCTACAGGATAGAGCAGATAACTCCTCATATCTCCTGGCAGACATGATCACCACTAGAAAGAAAGTCTTAAGAGATAAGGTTCTGATATCAATGTCCTATAAAGAGCTTTTAAAGCTTCCAAGACTAGTAGCAAATCTGAATAACAAAACTGGTGTGGAGGAGGAGAGTGCATTTTCAAAACTCCTTCAGAGAGTCTGGGAACTGACCCATCAGGATCTAGAAAGTTACACCACAATGCTTTGTCAGCTTCAAAGTGAAGATTCTAAGAGCCAGGGAAGCCCCATCCTGGAGAAACACCATACAAAAGCTGGCAGTAGAAGGATCCAAACGTCTAGAAGTACACAATTTACTAAAAGAGCCCCAATGCCTGGAGTAAAGTTTTAGAGCCCAATTCACAAAGGTAAACTTAAACCAAAGTCAAAGTTTACATCTTTCGGTTTTCAGAAAGGTAAGTTACGAGTAGCATCTTTACGTCCGCACTTAGGGCAGAATCTCCATACTAGGGGTGAAATATCCACACTCGGGGTAGATCCTCACCTCAGTGTGGAGATTCCACCCCGAGTGCGGAGATTCCGCCCGAGTGTGGATGTAAAGATACTACTTGTAACTTACCTTTGTGAATACCAAAAAGTAGTAAAGCTAGACTTTTGGTCTAAATTTGGACCAAAGTCTAACTTTACTTTAGTGAATCAAGCCCTTTGTTTGGTAGACCTTAAAGATGCCTGAAAAGAAGAAACTAAGACATTTAGAATATCCTTACTGGTTAACCCTAACCTCTCAATTCCAAGGTGGCTAGTTTGAGCATTGCCAGAACCTCCTTCGGTAGAAATGGGAAGGCCAAAGAGGATGGAGAATTGGGAAATCTCCATTCCTCGCTTTCTGCATCAAGGTCAGGAGAGGAAAACAATTTGAGCATGCCCAAGTTTAGCAACCACTTTTGCCTTCTCCCTCCTGACTCTTAGGGGAAAAGAAAATGCATAAAGAAGGCCAGGAGGCCTTCTGCATAACAGAGCTCCCACCCTCCATGCTTCCATGTCCTTCTTCTAGGAACAGAACATAGTCAACAAACAATTCTCCCTGGTTGCGAATAGGTCAATGACTGGGAAATATCACCTTAGAACTATCTGAGAAAAAATTTGGGGATGAGGGCAAAATTCGGTTTAAGATGGGCTATTCCTGCTTAAAGAGTCTACCACTACATTCAGATCACCTTGAATGGGGCTGCTGATAAGGACCTGATCCTCCTTTCTGCCCAGCAAAAGATCCACAAAGTAGGCCTACCTCATTCCTGCTGCTTATTTTAATAAGACTTGGTGGTTATATTGTATGTTTGATATAGAACCCTCCTTCTTGACAGCTGCTGAGAAAATGCTTTCAAAGCTTACCAAACAGCCTATATTTCCCTCCAATTTAAAGACCTCCTGCTTTGACTCCAGAACCACCTCCCCTTGACTTGATGATGATCGAGCCAAGCTCCCCATCCTGATAAGCTGGCGTCTATAGGGATGATTACAGGAGTTGGTGTCATAAAGGGAACCACTCTTAGGAAGTTTAGAGGATTTATCCATGAATGAAGATAATACCACACTTCCAGTGACAATAGCACTCTTTGTGACAGATTCATTGAAATAGGTACCCACACTGAAATCATTAATCTCAACAGCTTCTGAAGATGGATCCTTGCAAAAGGAACAAGAAAAACAGTGGAGGTCAGATCTCTCTGTAAATGAAGATATATATTTAACACAATGACATAGGGCCTCATTACGAGTTTGGCGGTCCCATGACAACCATGTTTGAGTTGCCGGTCCGACCGCCAACAGGCTGGCAGAGAGGACCGACAAATTATGAGTTTGGCGGAGGTGTACACAGAAGAGGCCAGGCAGGATAGACTGCGGAGGTCATGTGGAGGAACAAACAGTCCGGCGTAGACCATGTTTTGGCTGGACTTATTAGGAGGTTGCACAACACCAATGTGACCACCACAGTTTAACCACCACGGAGCACCAGGCGGAACCAAACAGTAAAAAAGGAGACACTCACCTCCAGGAAGCCATACATGTCTGGAGTCGGCATGAAGTCACCATTGCACCAGAACTAGATGTCATCCCGCTGCTCCTGCTCACCGAAAGACAACGTAATCATCACCGACGAGGACTACAACAACTGTAAGTACATGCACTCACCTGTTACGTGTGAAATGTATACATTTGTACAGTTACATTACATACCATAGGGAGGAGGTTGCGAAGGGTTGCACACATTACAGTATAATGACACACACACACTCACATACTGCATCAAGGACACATACACATTACGCACACTTCAACCAGCACACACACAAATCATACGTCATTACCACACATTTATGCACGGCAACACAGCACAGGCCCAGGCTCACAGATTGCCATACAACATACAAACTTGTAACAACAACATAACAACTGCACAACTACAAAAACATGTCACATACTCACACCCAACAGTGACCAGGAACTGGACACGCATACAACCCACATGTGCATCAATGTGTAATGGAACACACATAACAACACCATCATACAACCCAGCACAATACAATTACATCATAATTTCAGCTAATTACACATACCTATCACACAACACCCACCCTACCCCTGAGTGACAACAGCACTATAAACAACCTCACATACTGCTAAAACAATACATGAAGCAGCAAGCAGCACATGCAACAAAATACTGGCACACAACCAATGTCAACCAGGAACAACTCAAACCTAGGAAAAGAAATGCAGAGCAAAGATATAACCAGAAAAGCAACAACTGGTTGGCTTTAATATTTAGCCAGTGGAAACCATGTGGAAGTTCAAGACCATTGGCTAGTCCAGAAGTCCAAAATGTTTTGTACCAAAGGCACAAAATGGTGCCTCAACTTGACTCCTGACTGCTATGTAAGATCCACAGGTGGGGGCACTAAGGTGGCAGGCAGGCACCTTAGTGAGCATTGGATGTTTGGGGGGCAGGGGGTTTGGGCATGGGAGGGGTAGGTTTTGGCTTTGGTTTGGAGGGGTGGACCTCTTCTTGGTGAGGGGAGGTACATGGGTGCTGGCATAGGTGTAAGGGGAGGCCTTGGAGGTGGAAGGTATGGGCTTGGGGAGGAAATCAGATCTTTTGGGGCTGTCACAGTGAGTAAGAGTATGGAAAACGTCAAGGTTAGAAAGGGACACTTTTTTGACACACAGGGACAATCATCAGAAGGGGGTTTGGGTGTGGAGGGTGAGGGAGTGGTTGATGTTTAGGTGTGGATTTCATGAATGCATGTTTGTTGGAGGTGTGCTTATCTGTGCTGGGTGTCTGTTGGGTGGGTGCGTGAGGGAATTTATGTGTCTTGGGGTGAGGGGGTGGAGGTGCTGGGGGATGCCCTGGTGGGTGGGTGGCTGTCTATTGGGGTGGTGACTGCAGGTATGGTGGATGTGCTGCATGTAGGCATGTCAGTGGTTGTGGTGTCTGTGGGTGTGTTGACTGGGGTGGATGTCTGATGGTCTGCTGGGGTAGTGTCTGTGGGTAGGATAAGTGTGGTGGCTGGATCAGCGTATGTTGGTGTGGTATCTGCTGGTGTGCCAGGTGTTGTGTCTGTGATGCAGGGGGTGGTGTCGTGTGTCAGAGCAAGTCATGACTGTTGTTGTGTCTGCAGGTGGATGTTGATTGTGTGCATGCCGATGATGTGTCTTGTGGTGCTTATATTTGTGTGCGCTTACCTTGTTTGTTGAGGTGTGTTTGTCTGTTTGTGTGCTTTGCCTGGGTCAGGGAAGGGGGGATTTGGACTTGGAAGAGAAAGATGGAGGGGGAACGGTAAACAAGGGGTGACTGGCTGCCATCAGTGTGGAGGCCAAAGCCTGAAAAGATCTCTGTAAGTCAGCCATTGCACCATGAATTCCCTTTAGGAATGCATTGCTTTGTTGGACCTGCATTGCAAATCCCTGGATAGAATTCACGATGGCGGACTGACCCACAGAGATGCTTCTCAGGAGGTCAATAACCTCCTCACTGAGTGCAGCAGTTGAACAAGGGCTGGGGCTGAGGTGCCTGTGGCAAAGGAGATGCCTACCCTCTTGGATAAGCGGGCACGGCCAACTGGGTGGGGAGCAACAGGGAGAGTGGTGATAGAACGGGGGTGGCAGACTGAGATGGTATTGGAGTGGTTTGATGGGTCAGCCACCACTACAACTAGCCACTGGAGGAGGACTCAGATGAAGATGTAGCAGATCTGGTCTCCCCCATGGCACTCCGCTTGCCCTCCGTACCACTGGAACCCTCGGTGTCTGTGGTGTTGTGACTAGAGGTCCCATGGTCAGAAGCTTTCCCACTTGGCTGTGCCCTGTTTTCTTCGCCAGCCGGAGCTGATGCTGAAAATAGATGGTGAAGTAGGGTCATCACTTACACATGATAACACTTCCATCACAAATCAGACAGAAATCTCATACGATCTGATCATGTCAACTGACCCACCGCAGTAAGCGCCAGTAAAAATCCAGCATCATGTAACAATACAATGCTATGCATGTCCCTCAGTTTCACGACTGTCACACTCTAGCAAAGTAAGCTAACAGAAACCTACAATACCATGAATGAAGTATACAAATCATACTGACCATACCATGACTAGGTGACTATTCAACTTAATACAGGTGCCCTAATCACAGTGACATAGTCAACCAGTAGACAGGCAATGGATTCCCATTGTAAGGTAGCTTAACAAATACACAGACCCAATCCTTACCCCACAAATACATTACCCTGATGTCATGTACCAGGCAATAACATATGTTGCCAAGTAAAGGCAGGCAACCCTGGTACAAACTTGCCATACCTTCATCAAGTGACATAGATTCAACCATATCACTTTGAACACATACCATCATATGACATATCACTGCCAAATGTTAGTCAAGGAGGTTGTACACATGTCACACACACACAAGCACCAGTTGTAATGTAGCAAGGAGTGACAATGGACTCAGGACCAAGCTACCTATGAAAAATGTCTCCAAAAGACAAACAGTAATAGTCATGTAAGGACCAAGTAAGCTCACACCAATGTCCCACACACAATTAGCAGTTTACTATAGTGTGCATGTATCAAAATAAACTACCGTACTGTGGAGGAAGGAGGGAAACAGACCTTACTAACCTGAACATGAGTAAACCAATTTGTCACAGAATGAGAAGCAACATCACTACCCACACATCAGACATGGCAAGCCTGGCATCAGTCTGTGGTGAATTCCCAAAGGCAAAGCATAAGTGATGCTAACATAACTGGTACAACAGCCATGAAGCAAGCCAACAGTCAGGTCACACTTACCAACTAACACACAGGTGTTTATGAACTACCATAACTGCACCAAATAGGTTTATAGTCAAACATGAAGTTCGCAAACACCCTAGCCTCATTTGTCATATTCTTCAAAGCTACAGCAAGTACACATGATAAATTCCAACAGTGAAGCATGAAATTTGTCTTCAAAATACACATGATGTTGACACAGTACTGTCTGGGCCATAACTGTGAGTGGACAACCATTGCCTATGTATCATACCTACACAAGTATACCATGGACATATGTGTCAAGGACATCAGCATGGCAATCGCATTCTTACATCTGATACAAACATATGTGTCACTGCGGAAATGTAGCATATACACACGCTAAGCAACATGCATATTGTCATCAATGATGAGACATCACACATGTCAATGTACATTTCTCACTCAGCAACGGGAATCACCTTGTAATAGGTGTGAAGATGTTAGCTATGTATATCATGTGACATATCTGATGGCCACCACTGCATCAGATAATTTTGTGCCACATCAGAAACCAACAAGCACTGGAGATGACTTGCCCCTCAATTCACACATAGACATACCCCCAGTACATAGCGGAGGACAGAGAGCAACAACCAACCCACCTTTCTTCTGTGCATTAGGGAGGAGTGATCTGTTGATGGGAACTAACACCCACCAGGGTAGTAAAAGCAGATCCCTGGAGCACACAAAACACTGTCATACATGCTCCATTCTGTGCTATAGGACTGAAGGGTCCCCATTGTTGAGTAACAGGTCTCAGAACAAAATGAATGCGCACACCTGTTGCCAATACATGACTCGTGTACATCCATGTGATCACAGAAGATCTGTGACACATTACACTTACCACATTGTCAGAGCTAACATCCTCTTCCTCACTCAATCACCTGTTAAAGGGGCAAACATGTATTTGGTATGTACTTACCCCTCGTGGCTGCTCTGCTGCCCTCAAATACCCATTCAACTCAAAGTAGGCCACTGCAAAATGCGGGCCATGGGGGGGCATGGTCCGATGGACACCCCATCCTCATTGGGAGGACAGCTCCAGCTGGGCCTCTGTGATCTTCTAGGCCCAACATCTAAGGTCCTCCCACCTCTTACGACAGTGGACGCTCTGCCAGCTGTGGGCTCCCAGGGTCTGCACCTTCATGGCTATGGCACACTAAATCCCCTTCTTCTGATGGGTGTTAACCTGCATGGATGCAAAAAGCAAAAATGAATATCATGTCCACAAGTGCCACACAAGAATAGGCAGAGTTAACCACAACTCAGTCCAACAAACCAATGACAAACTATCTTGACCATCCTGTCCACCTATGGCATATAGTAGACATTGCATAGAGGGACATTACTGTTAACACTCCCCACAAGGATACACATTACAACCACCAGCTCAGCCCCTGTGCTAACCATGTACGAGAGCAGTGTGTTTTGTGTGACATGAGCAATCCACATGACATTGACCAGGAACGTGATATAACATCACACAAACTGGCAGGTGACAGCTACAACAAATAGCAAACATTGCACAGGTTCATCCATAAACGCTGATGATCACAAGCTGCATATTCCCCCAAAGGCCACAGCCAGGCTACAGACAGGCCCATATTGCCAGGATAACATACAAGGGAGTCACATGTTGTGCACACAAACATTCAAGCCTTTACATGTGTGCGCCTATGTACATGCACCCACATGCTACTTCTGGAAGTTGGGGTCTTTGGGTCATTCCAAACAATTTGCACTATACTTCCAAAACATGTGTGCACACAAAAATATGTCTAAGAAAGTTACACCTAGCCTTGCTTTTGACATGTCCCATATCATGTCCAATACACTGGATTAAATTGCATGGAACATCAGTTCACAACACACTGTTTTCATAAGTTCAATGCCCAAGGAACTAGAGGCATGCACAGTATGTGTCAGAGCTGGATTAAGGAGCCAACAGAGCAGTGTGATCATGGGACCTGTCAAAAACATGTAACACAAATGGTCAGAGTTGTTATGAGCACATCTGTCACAGCTCTCCACCATGATAAATCCTCGGCATAGGCTGAAGTCGATGAACCATAGTAGTGAGTGTGAGAAAGTAGCCTCTTTCTAGCCTTGTTACCCCCACTTTTGGCCTGTTTGTGAGTGTATGTCAGGGTGTTTTCACTGTCTCACTGGGATCCTGCCAGCCAGGGCCCAGTGCTCATAGTGAAAACCCTATGTTTTCAGTATGTTTGTTATGTGTCACTGGGACCCTGCTAGTCAGGACCCCAGTGCTCATACGTTTGTGGCCTATATGTATGTGTTCCCTGTGTGGTGCCTAACTGTCTCACTGAGGCTCTGCTAATCAGAACCTCAGTGGTTATGCTCTCTCATTTCTTTCAAATTGTCACTAACAGGCTAGTGACCAATTTTACCAATTTACATTGGCTTACTGGAACACCCTTATAATTCCCTAGCATATGGTACTGAGGTACCCAGGGTATTGGGGTTCCAGGAGATCCCTATGGGCTGCAGCATTTCTTTTGCCACCCATAGGGAGCTCTGACAATTCTTACACAGGCCTGCCACTGCAGCCTGAGTGAAATAACGTCCACGTTATTTCACAGCCATTTTACACTGCACTTAAGTAACTTATAAGTCACCTATATGTCTAACCTTTACCTGGTAAAGGTTAGGTGCAAAGTTACTTAGTGTGAGGGCACCCTGGCACTAGCCAAGGTGCCCCCACATTGTTCAGAGCCAATTCCCTGAACTTTGTGAGTGCGGGGACACCATTACACGCGTGCACTACATATAGGTCACTACCTATATGTAGCTTCACAATAGTAACTCCGAATATGGCCATGTAACATGTCTATGATCATGGAATTGCCCCCTCTATGCCATCCTGGCATTGTTGGTACAATTCCATGATCCCAGTGGTCTGTAGCACAGACCCTGGTACTGCCAAACTGCCCTTCCTGGGGTTTCACTGCAGCTGCTGCTGCTGCCAACCCCTCAGACAGGCATCTGCCCTCCTGGGGTCCAGCCAGGCCTGGCCCAGGATGGCAGAACAAAGAACTTCCTCTGAGAGAGGGTGTGACACCCTCTCCCTTTGGAAAATGGTGTGAAGGCAGGGGAGGAGTGGCCTCCCCCAGCCTCTGGAAATGCTTTGTTGGGCACAGATGTGCCCAATTCTGCATAAGCCAGTCTACACCGGTTCAGGGACCCCTTAGCCCCTGCTCTGGCGCGAAACTGGACAAAGGAAAGGGGAGTGACCACTCCCCTGACCTGCACCTCCCCTGGGAGGTGTCCAGAGCTCCTCCAGTGTGCTCCAGACCTCTGCCATCTTGGAAACAGAGGTGCTGCTGGCACACTGGACTGCTCTGAGTGGCCAGTGCCACCAGGTGACGTCAGAGACTCCTTGTGTTAGGCTCCTTCAGGTGTTGCTAGCCTATCCTCTCTCCTAAGTAGCCAAACCCTCTTTTCTGGCTATTTAGGGTCTCTGTCTCTGGGGAAACTTTAGATAACGAATGCAAGAGCTCATCCGAGTTCCTCTGCATCTCTCTCTTCACCTTCTGCCAAGGAATCGACTGCTGACCGCGCTGGAAGCCTGCAAACCTGCAACATAGTAGCAAAGACGACTACTGCAACTCTGTAACGCTGATCCTGCCGCCTTCTCGACTGTTTTCCTGCTTGTGCATGCTGTGGGGGTAGTCTGCCTCCTCTCTGCACCAGAAGCTCAGAAGAAATCTCCCGTGGGTCGACGGAATCTTCCCCCTGCAACCGCAGGCACCAAAAAGCTGCATTACCGGTCCCTTGGGTCTCCTCTCAGCACGACGAGCGAGGTCCCTCGAATCC